>NW_015635534.1:81033-86441 GCF_001515625.1 Sinocyclocheilus rhinocerous
TAGTGTATTCTATATATATATATATATATATATATATATAACTAAGCTCAGTGTGAGAAACAAAGATTTAGACGTTCGCCTATTCGCTGACAATTTTCACTTCGGCAGAAGATCTGAAATTTTATAAAGATATCGGGGTTTATTTATTTATAAAGATATTGATTGTTTCATGTCATAAGTAAAATTAATCTAATAAAAATAATAAAACTAATTTTACTCAAATTTAAAATGAATAAAATGTGTCTTTGGGAACTGAAATAAAGAGGAAATACTATAAATATTACACGAAAAAATGGAAACATTCAAAAATGAGATTAAAAAATAAATAAATATGTTAAAGTACTAAAATGACTAAAACTATAACAATAGAAATGGTTTTTAACAATGTCATTAAAAATATGAATAAATGTTTTAATATTTACTATATTTTATATATATATAATATATAATAATATTTTTAATAAATATGTCATTAAAAATGACTCAAAATGACAGCAGCCCAAAATTACCATAATAAAAAATGTAAAATTGTAACGAATCATCCACTGAAGGCGAGAGTAGTGAAGAACCCATGTGCAGTTTATTTACAGACGTGATCCAAACATAAACCGAGACACAGACTTGACATGAACAGACTTGACGTGGCATGAACAGACTAGACTCACCGACAGCAGGTTACAACATCAATACACGACAAGAGACAATGGCAACAAGATGGCTACTTATAATAGACAAGGAGGGTCACATGACATGAACAAACCAATGGGAAACAAGACACATGACTAAGACAACCAATCAGAACATGACACAGACAAGGGAATCACATGACTAGACAATAACCAATGAAAGCGTGACACATACACAAGGCAGAGAGACATGAGGCAAGGGAAGCATGACACTAACAGCAGGAATCAATTACAAAATAAAAGACATGGAAAACAGGAACATGAAACAAAACCCAAACACCAAACCCCACATTACAAAAATAAAGTATAATATATACAATAAATAAAGTAAAATGCATTTATTGATTTAAAATAAATAATGCAATTCAAAATATTACTAAGTATATAAATAATGTTAATATAACACTGATGTAAAGCAATAACAGTATAATTACATGAAAATGAGCAAATAA
The DNA here is from genome assembly GCF_001515625.1 of Sinocyclocheilus rhinocerous. NCBI lineage: Eukaryota > Metazoa > Chordata > Actinopteri > Cypriniformes > Cyprinidae > Sinocyclocheilus > Sinocyclocheilus rhinocerous. Next base: position 82,172 of record NW_015635534.1, read on the forward strand.
TGACAGAATTGTAATTTTGCAAGTAAGAGGCTGAGTCGTTTATGTGTGTGTTTGTGTCATTGTGTCAATTAAGTTATTTTTGTGCTGTTTTCTCTAGTTCACCTTTATATGAAATTCACTTTAGCTTATTTAATTTAGTCTTTGATAGAAAAGTGGAAACAACCATTACTGAATAAATAGCTTTTTCCTCCTGTGTGTGTGTGTGTGTGTGTGTGTGTGAAACAAAACCCAAACACCAAACCCCACATTACAAAAATAAAGTATAATATATACAATAAATAAAGTAAAATGCATTTATTGATTTAAAATAAATAATGCAATTCAAAATATTACTAAGTATATAAATAATGTTAATATAACACTGATGTAAAGCAATAACAGTATAATTACATGAAAATGAGCAAATAATGACAGAATTGTAATTTTGCAAGTAAGAGGCTGAGTCGTTTATGTGTGTGTTTGTCACACCAATCTATTTGAATCAATTGTAAATTTGTGCAAGTGTAGAGTGTCCCAAATCATTGCCTAATGAGATTGCTTATGTAGGATGTAGGTGCAGCGAGGAAGCTTTGACCGGCTGGATCTTCTGTCTGCTGTATTTACCGCGGTCTGTGTTTCAGTGCGGTGGTAAGGGAGAGTCACTCTCACTGCTGTCACTCACATCAAAGTGTCACATACGTGATTAGAAACACAACCCTGTTAACATGTGCGGCTGATCGGATCTCCCTCAAAGCCTATTGAGAGTGTATTTGCGTTCAGGTAGGGCTGTGAATCACTGGTCAGTCTCATGGGGAAACACACACACACACACAGTTAGTTACTGTAAAAAGGGTTTTTACAGTAACTTACTGGTAACACTGTTGCCAGTAAGTTACTGTAATTAAGAATTACAGTAGCAAACTGTATTTGGTTTACAGTTGCAAACTTTACTTTTTACAGTAAATTCAATTCATCAGTATACTGCTGTAATTAATTCATTTTAATATATTTCATTAGATTTTATCATTTTTATATAGAATTCATTTTATTTTTACCCTACATAGGTACTATTGTCATTCAGTTAAAACAGACACAATAATTACAAAATATCAAATTCTTTATTTAAAACATTGCACGTATAACACTTATAAATACAGTCTTCCAATGCTGGAACAGTGCATCTTCATTTCTCCTGTCTTAGGACATTTAGCAGTGCATTATGTTGTATCATCTGGATTTATCCTAACAAAGAATCTTTAGGCAACAGAAACATAATGGGGAAAAAAGATAAGCAGCCAAAGAATACATAGCCATCTGCAAAACCCAGGTGCTGCTCCAAAACGTGGCCACCACCTTTGCTCACCATCCACTTTGTTAGTGACATAAATGTCTTCTCTGAAGAACAAGTAGAAATGGCAAACTTTTAAAAGGCAAACACCATATAGAATACACAAATCTCTCAAAACAATAGTTGTTCTCTTGCCATGAATTATCAGTCTCAGGGTGGTAAGTAGTCTTAATTCGGTAATTCAATAAGCTGACAAAAGTCGTTTGAAACAACAGCGCAGTTTACCATAGTAAAGTTTGTTACCGCTATGTTGACGGGTAAATGTTACTAGGTTAAACTGGTGTGCAAAAATGTTGACACAAACAGACAGACAAACGTACATATATTTTTTACCTTGCTTACTGGTCTTATTCTCTCGTAAGGTGCATCGACACACAGCGCAGATGTTCTCCGAAACTCTTCCACTCTCGCGGGTTCATCCGCGCTGGTTCCGTGTCTTCCTCGGACGCGAGTGTCGCAGCACTACTCGACTCAACAAAAGACAATATAGAACCCATTATACTATCTACAGTGGATGCGGACAGTAAAGTGATGCCCCGGTATATTTCTGATGCACAGATGTACTCCAAACGCTGGCACTGTTTCTGACACGAAGGACAAACGGATTTTCCAATCATTACAAGCGATGTAACATCCAGTGTAGTCAGTCCAGAGAGTCTCAGATGTAAGTCTGACAGGTTTGGAGCTTGTACTTATTGATTTTCACTCTGGTAAACTATTTATTTATAATATATAATATAATTTTTATGTGTTTGATTCTGGTCTTTCTACAGAACCTTATTTATTCATATGCATACTTGTATGTATGCTGTCCTCTCTTATAACGCTCTATACTTTGTTCATAATTCCAATAAGGACAGTAAAGGAACTCGTCTTTGATGTTGTTGGAATATTAATGAAGCTCTAGATAATGAAGGACCAGGGATGTGAGCTGCTTTTATAATGGACAACAAAGAAGCACAACACAGTATGGCTGGTTATTCAAAGCAATGCTGCTATTGTTAATAGTGGTTCCCGATGAAGCGTTGGTAGAAAATCTAGTTCAGAAAAGTACAATCGTGCAGATTCTCTGTCTCTGTGTGTGTGTGTGTGTTATGCTCTATTGTTATGAACAATATGTAATTAAGATGCTACTAGGTTGCAGCACTATGCCATTGTGTCATTATTGTGTGTGTGTGTGTGTGTAACCTCTCCTTTGCTCAGCTCATGGACTGTGAAGATATTAGGAACATTAAGGTTTGTGGTCCTTCGCCAGACACTATCACACATCATAAAGTCCAGAAGACACACATCAGCACTTTAAAACTATTCATAATATAAAATATTTCCACCTGATAGCCTTTAAAAATGCATTCAGACACTACTAACAAAAATTAGCTACATTTAGGCTACTTAACATTTAGACAATGTCTTTTTAAAATAATTGTTCTATAATTTGCATAATATATAATTTCTGTAGTTTACATAATTAACAAAGTAACTTTAAATTAGGCGTACATTTTTTACATCAAATTTATAAATTCATTTTGTTATTATACTAATTATTGTATTTTTAATATTTAAATAAATGTAACAATGCAATATAAAATTAATTTAATATTTGTTTTATACTGCCAGAAGAATACTTCTTTGTTAGATTATATAGTTTATATAATAAAGTAACATTTCAACTTTATTAGTTGTAAAATTAATTTAACTAGTCTTCATTTTTTTTTTTTTGCTATTTATCAATATCATATTTTTATATTGCATTTATAATACTTTAATTATTATTTTTTTAATTCTGCATCAAAACCGGTGAGGATTGACTGTTAGATGTGATTGTCTCTGTTCGGTATGTAGTCACACTGCTCCTTTACGATGCATGTGGAAACACCAGCCTGAAGCTCTGGTGGTTGGTTGAAGACACACATCTGAGCGCTGCGTTCACTAAATCAAGAATTGGAGATGTTTTTTTCCATGTAGTCACACTGCTCCTTTACGAGTTAGAAACTTTCATTACTAATTTAAAATACTGTATGAACAACTGAACTAAGTAGTTAAAAGTTAGTAGTGCCATTACGCCCAAACTCTGAAAGACGCATGCAGTAATGGCAAAAATCAATTGTTGCATGTGGAAACACCAGCCTGAAGCTCTGGTGGTTGGTTGAAGACACACATCTGAGCGCTGCGTTCACTAAATCAAGAATTGGAGATGTTTTTTTCCTCAGATATTTTTGGCCCACAGCGACCCTGGATTGATTTTTTGACAGTGATTATCTAACGTTTCTGGCGCAGCGGATCTCTCCTCACTGGAGTTGTAAATGAATCATCAAAGTTCATCACATGGACTCTGATCACTGGCACCGGATCATTTACTGCTTAACACTCACCAGACTCCCACTGCCTTTAAATGTGCATTTAAACACCTTCTCTTATATCGCATGGATGATTTGATGGTGCTTTTTGGAGCTTGAAAGTGTAAATCAGAAGCTCAGGTTCCTTTAATGACTCTGGTTTCTTCTGCTCTTTTGTTTCTGACACTGACATCCATCGATCCACCGGTTCCTGCCAAAAACATTTACAGCGTCTGCCAGAATTAGCCAGTAAAACTGCTGCGAGTCTCCATCCGTCTTCCTCTCTGCTCACAGTGCTGATGTTAAAGAGCTCTGACCTTCATCTAGTGCTTCTCTCAGTGTTTGAGAATGAGTGACGGATTAATGATAGATCTGCTTAAGCCTCCGGTTTCTCCTGCTCTTTGTTTCCGACACCGACGCTCATCGATCTGTCACTTCCTGCCAGAAACGTTTGCAGAGTCTGACAGAATTACCTCAAACTATTAGTCTCCCTCTATCTGCCTGTGACGGTCAGATTAAAGAGCTGTGCGCTGGACGGTGAACGCTCTGACCTTCATCACACACACACACACACACGCACGCGCACACACACACACACACACACACA
>NW_015635534.1:86463-89401 GCF_001515625.1 Sinocyclocheilus rhinocerous
CGTCTGAAAGAAGAAAGTCATATACACCTAGGATGCCTCGGGGGTGAGTAAAACACAGCCTAATTTTCATTTTTGGGTGAACTAACCCTTTAAGACTTGAAACTTCAGAAACTTAAGGAGAGAAAACACAAAAAACGCTTTTTCCCATTTTTCAACAGTCACCATTGGCACATAATGCAACGAAGACTGCTAAAGTCAACAGCTTTTATTAGTAGACCTACCTATCTGTGTGAAAATAACATAATGATGCTGCCATCTTTCTGAAATCATTTATCACCAATTTACTAAACTATCAAAAAACTAGCTTCTACCACTAATTTTCAATCTATATGTTGAGTTCAAGCATGTTATCTATTAACTGAAATCATATTGTTGGACACTCATTGATGAGAGTTTCACTACTTCAGGAGATCTGACTGCCTGAGTTTCATTCTGTGTGTCCTTTATCATTTCCCCTCAGTCCCTGTGGATTTCTCAGAATATGGATTTATGGGTAGGGTTTCTGTGTTAGTATTGCAGCAGAGCGTATAAAGTATGAAACTGACCCCAAACAGAGCTCAAAGCGTGCACACACACACTCTCTCAAACAAACACGTGCTCGAGCCCATCTGGCTGGGAGCGATCGAGCCGCTCACGGATCTGTGAAGTCCTCGTGTTCCTCCAGGTCACCATCTGATTTACATGCCCAGTGTTTCTACTTATAGAATCCATAGACATTCCATCCTGTCAGGATTCCGGAGTACCATATGCTGTGGAATCCTGAAAGGAAAGAGTCTGATTCCATCTTAAAATAAAGCAATAAGCCACGTGAGGTTGAGCATGACAGCAGTTTTACCCTGATTAAGAAGGTAAAGAACACTATGGTAAAACTCCAGTGGATTCTTGCTTTAATAAAGGAGCTACATGAAACTCTATTTTTACATCCAGCACTATGATTTCCACAAGGCAGAAAGGGTGGGATCCAGTCATAAAAATGGAATTTACTATGTAAATGTCACAGAATTTGACAAATTTTGGATTGGTAAATCAGTTGACAGAAATATGTTGCTGTAAGTACATTAAAAATTTACTTATGACTGTAATGGTAACAATAATACAATTTATTAAAATATTTTTAGGGAATGTCACACAATCAAGATCGTTTCATCTTTGTTTTAATTGTACAGTAAAACTCTGTTGCAAAAAAGTTGCAATGTTTTGTTGTAAAAAAATAAATATTAAAATGCTGAATATATAAGAATAAACTTAATAAATAAAACAAATTTCATAGGACCCTATTATTGTTAAAAATTTAAGTAATTGTTTAATTGTTAAATATTGTGTTAATTCAATTCAGTAGACATGCTTTTGAATGATTAAAATTTAAGTAAAACAAAACAGAAAAATTCAAGCAAAAAATAGTGAACTTGGCAAAAAAATAAATAAAATGGAATTTGAAAAAAAAAGAAAAAAAAAAGTGAAAACTGAATTCATATGGCCCTACTTATCTTTTATATTTAGCTCATCAGATCAAACGATATCTTTACATGAAGTTCAACACCTTTAAATAGCACTTCGGTTATTCTCTCTGTTAATGGAAACCTCAAATGCAATTTAGAGAGAAACACTTTCAGGGTAATGTAATTGAAAGTAAACAAATGAGCAGTTTGACTCGGTATTGTTGAGCGTCTGTGTCGGTGTGTGAGTTTGAGCTTGAGCTCATGTCTCAGGAGACAGAAATGCAGAATGAAAGTGAGAGAGAGCCAAATTCAATAACACATCCTATTCTTCAGGCCAGACTGCACACACATCAATAGAAAAAAACACAGAGAGAACAAAACACAAGAGGGACTTCACTTTCCTCAGGTGTAGGACGACTCCACAGATAATGAGCCAGGAGATCTGAGTAATGAAATAAACTCTCTGTAAGTGTTTCCTGTGCTGATGGTGAAGGCATTCTGGGAAGAAATGAGCATGTAAGTGCAATGAAATGCTGAAACGTCAATGAAGAACAAGTGTGTGTGTGTGTGTGTCTGTCTGTCTGTGTGTGTCTCTGTGTGTGTGACTGTCTGTCTGTCTGTGTGCGTGTGTGTGTGTGTGTGTGTGATTGTGTTTGTGTGTGTTTGGGTGTTGGACTGAAAACATCTGCAGCCGTGGAATGCTGGGATACGGATGACATCACTGCGGTCACTTAATCATCTGCAGACACACACATTCACATGTTTGCACAAACAGCCTTTATCTTGTTTGGTTTGCCACAGAGTAAATGCTCATCATGAACGTGGCATGTTGATGTTGGCGTGTGTCCACATCATGGCACGGGAACCTATTTTGGAGGTTTTTCGGCTCTGCTGCAGGAAATCTCTCCGTCTCTGTGTAATCTCTGTCAGACACGTTCAGCTGTCCGATGCTCTGCTCTGTGAGCGATGTGTGGCCGCAGAGGTCGAGCAGAAGACTGACCGTCTGATCACACAGAGTTTACAGGTGTGTGAAAGTGTGTTCACAGATGTGGATCATTTCAGAACTGCCAGACAGAGTTCAATCTATTGTGTTGTTTGTGTTAACAAACCACAAACCCTTCAGCAATCTGAGCAGAAAAAATGCTTTCTGCACAAAGAAATTGTATTTGTGTTATCACAGTGTATTATCACATTTTTACTCTCTCTTGTGAAGTCACTATAAGCGATACATTTTATATATATATATATATATCAGTGGCGGGCCGTGCATTTTACACCTCACAAACCCTCAATCTGAGCAGAAAAAATGCTTTCTGCACAAAGAAATTGTATTTGTGTTATCACAGTGTATTATCACATTTTTACTCTCTCTTGTGAAGTCACTATAAGCGATACATTTTATATATATATATATATATCTATCAGTGGCGGGCCGTGCAGTTTACACCTAGGCCTTCAGTGGCGTCCTACATGAATTAATCCATCTCTTCATACCATCA
>NW_015635534.1:91718-94908 GCF_001515625.1 Sinocyclocheilus rhinocerous
ACTAAATATAGTAGGCAAATATTTTTTCAAAATGCACTGAAAATCTAAACCTGAGAAACAGTAATAAAAGTTTTACTAAGTTTTAATAAAATGATTTACAGTGATGCTGTTTGCTAGCTAGTATGCTGACCATCCAATCAAAGGACGAGAAAATGCTGACGTTATCGTTGGTGCTGCCAACTCGAAATCTGATTGGTTAAAGCAACGGTTTCATTGCCATTGATTTAAGCTAACAGTTGCCTGCAATGTGGATTCTGAAGGCTTTAAGGCAGATTTCTTTGACCCTGGCAACACGATTGCTGAAATATGATTGAATAAAAGCTCTAATATAAACATACACTGCTGGAAGCACTGCAACCAAGAGAAAAGCTATGCAATGAAGAGAATAGACTATTTGAAATAATTTAATACACATTCATGGAAAAATATATTAAACTAAATAAATGATTCTGACTCTGTTTAGGGCAGCAGAGAAGGCTTTGCTGACCCTGACGGCCCACCACTGGTGAAAATACTAATATGTATCAAATGAGTGTCAAATGAGTGCATGTAGATGTGGTCTTTTTAAAAATCATAATGGAGAAAAGCCAAACCCTTTTTTACACGACCGTTTTTAAATCCCATTGAATAAAATGACATTTCTTTCATTTGGAAGCACTAACTATTCATTTTGGCCACTATAGAGCTGCTTTTAAATCATAATTTTAACCTTCATCTTCTCAGTAATAACTGCTTTGATTCATGTTGCCCGTCATGTGATAATAAAGCCACTTGAGGACGCTTGAAGAGCAACGATCCAAACGGTGACGTTGCCAGACATTTTTACGGTGTCACTCGTGACGTCCATTAAGTGCAGCTTATGTTGCCAGATATTTCAATGACCTGCGTAACCTTAACCTCTGTCACAAAAAAGAAAACCTTTTTTTTTTTTTTTTAATGGGTGTCAGAAACTGTTCTTCAAATGGGCATTAACTTTTGCAGAGTCATAAATGATTAATTAAACTTAGTCGAAGATCTAATATTTAGTTTTAAGCTCTCACTCTTGAGTTGTCGGTAAATCAGACAGTGATGTCGCAGGACTTCCTTTCCAGACAGGAAGCATACAGTGTTTAATATGCCAGATATGGCTTTGCAGCGACTCAATATCAGTGATCTCACATTCAATGAATAGAGAAAATCCATTAAAGAATAACTGCGTGATCAAATGGTGTTGAATTTTTTGATGAAAAATCATCACAGAGGACATTTACATTAGCAGAGCCACCAGATTCTCTACAAGTGCCGTGAATAGACTGAAACAGAAATAGAGACATGTGATGTTTTACAGATGTTATACACTAGTCTACATTGAAGACACATGCGAGCAGCACTCAGTTTGGGGTTGGTAATTAGTATTATTATTTTTTATGTTTTTGGGTCTCTTCTGCTCACCTATATGCATTTATTTGATCAAAAATACAGTAAAAACAGTGACATATTTTTACAATTTAAAATAACACTGTTAAAATGTAATTTATTCATGTGATCAAATCTGAATTTTCAGCATCATTACTCCAGTCTTCAGTGTCACATGATCTTCAGAAATCAGAATAATATACTGATTTGCTGCTCAATAAACATTTCTGATTATTATCCATGTTGAAAACAGTCATGCTGCTTCATATTGATACGTTTTTATTTTCAGGATTCTTTGGTGAACAAAGTTCAAAAGAAGAGCATTTATTTGAGATAGAAATCTTTTGTAACATTATAAATGTCTGTACTGTCACTTTAATGCGTCCTTGCTGGATGAACGTATTAATTCCTGAATGTCAATGTAGGAGTGTTTGAGCTGAGACGAATGACAAGGCGAGTGGTTTTGTGCTGACATTCTACACACCAAAGTGTGTTTATTAAACAACAGAGTACATTTGGCCCAAACGTGTTCCCAGAGGCCCCTTCGCTATCGAGCGCAGCTTCAGTCGTATTTCACACAGGATGTTTTGTTGGTTTAAATCGACTGAAGCACAGAGAATGAATGTGGTGTTTTTCATTCTGATCAACAGGAAAATATTATTTAAAGTGAAGTTATTAGACCTAAAACAATCAACTGCATAAGTATTCACCCCCCTTGTGCCAGTGTATGCATCCTTGGCGTTAAATGTTGAATATCTGGTCACTGATGTTTCCTGATTCTTCTTTGCAGAACATCTCAGAAGAACAAGCTCAGTCCACTAATAAAAGATGAACTAGACTGATGTCTGAACTCTGAGTTGGACACTCAAACGTCGCTGTTTTCAAGCCGTTCCTGCATAGATTTGGCTTGATGTTTCAGCATCCAGCTGGAAAGCAGTTCTTGGAGACTCCATCGAGTCTTCCTTGCGTTTTCCTGCATTCATCTTCCCTCATACGCCTGCAAACGTCCCGCAGCGCGCCGCCACCATCATCATGCTTCACGGTTGGATGCTGTGATTCTGATGATGTGCCGTATTTTGTTCACGCCAAACATGCCGTTTCATCTAATGGCCAGAAAGCTCAACTTTGGTGTGATCCGAGCGCAGAAGCTTGTCCCAGCTGAATGCAGAGGCTCTCAGATGCCTCCTGGCAAACTGGAGCTCAGATGTCATGTGGCATTTAACACAGGCCTTCGCTCTGTCGTTGTTTTCACGCTGTGTGAAGCTCTAGGCGTCAGTTGTTGTTGTTGTACAATCACAGCTAGTGAAGTCTGCAGCTCTGTCAGAGGCGATGATCACCGTCTCCTCAATATCACTTGGTTCTTGAGGATAAAATGGCTATTTCAATAATGAATTTAATTACTCCAAGGTATAGTCATTGACTTGGAAATATTCTTGTTTTCATCCTCTGCTTTGTGCTTTTCAATTAAATTTTTTTTTTATTTAGAGTTGCTAGGTTTTTTTTTTTTTATATACCTTGATGTCAGTTTGTGTGTGTGTGTGTGTGTGTGTGTGTAATTTAATTATTATTTTTATGAATTTAAATATAATAAAGTAATTACAATATTATAATACAGTGCTATATATACATTATATGTAATAATATTGTACCTATTATTTTATGAGCGTGTATATATACATATACACACAATATTCATTTAATTATTATTATTTATTATAATAATGTAATTTTTTTATCATTTTTATTTTATAATAATAACATATAATTATTATTATTATTTTCAGTCTTTATTTAT
>NW_015635534.1:94932-103722 GCF_001515625.1 Sinocyclocheilus rhinocerous
TTATAATTATAATACAGTATTATTAAATATAAGTTTATATGTAATATTATACTTAGTATTTTATGAGTGTGTGTGTATACACACGCATACATTTATTTAGTTATAAATATACAAACATATAAATAAATAAATTATAATAAATAAATAAATATTAAAATGTAAATACAAATAATAATATTGAAATATAATAAAATAACTATTATAATAATATTATATATCATATTAAATATTCTGTTTTATAAACATGCTGCATTAAACACATTACGATGGAGCAGCAGTGAAGACATCCACATTAAACCACCGCACACGTCTGACGGTTCACAGCGCAGCTGATTTACGCACCGTTTATATTCTGTGTCAATGGTCCTAATCGCTTTTGAAAATGGTACTTGAGTTCCTCCAAATCAATAAGCGTTTACTTCCAGATGATTCATTTATCTATTACACATAATGAGAGTATTTAAAAAGCAATGAACTAAAGAGGCTCAGCACACAGTCCACTTCAGATCCAGCCTTAATTCAGCCTATTACTAAAACCATTACACACACACACACACACTAACAATAAATGGTATTTCCAGTCAGCACTTGCTTTTTGGTCAAGCTGTATTTTATTACCGCTGATGACAATTCTCTCTCTCCGTCTCTGTCTAGTGATTCAGAGAGATTATTGTGAAATGAAGGATTTCCTGTAGTTAAAGGGTCAGTCCAGACAAAAGAAGAAAACCCTGTCATCATTTACTGACCCTAAAGTTCCAAACCTGTATGACTTTCTTTCTTCTGCTGAACACAAAAGAAGATATTTTGAAGAATGTTGGTCCCCATCCACTTCCATAGTATTTTTTTTCTTCTATACTATGGATGTCAGTGGGGACCAGTAGCTGTTTTTCGCTACACATTCACCAATATATCTTCTTAATGAAGGTTTATAGTGTATTCTGGGTTTTGCATCCTCACGTCTCTGTGATCTTCTGCTCTCTAGATGTGGCTCATGTCTGTGGGCGTTTTTCTGGTCCAACAGGTGAAAATGTGCGTCACAGCACAGCAATCTCTTCAACAACACATGATTTGAGGAATCATGTCTGAATCACAAACACACAATTAACTTTAAGACTCTTTAAGAAAGCTAGAGGTTTTAGTAGCAGCACTAATTAAATCACCATTAACCGGTAAACACCAACAGTGAGTAAATGCAATCTGAGCTGAAGTAGTTATTTCCCATAATGCCGTGCGCACAGGGTCGCTCCCTGTATCTCTGTCTGAATTAATGCAGGACTGCAAGATGTGTGTTCATCCTGGAGGTCTAGAAATGTTGACCTTTTCAGCCCCTCAAAATCTTCTCTCCTCCCTCCATTTATCTTTTTTCTTCAGCTGTGAAGGGTCCAATCAGACAAAAGAGGTGAAATTGTTTTACAGGTTTACTGCAGAGAGAAAAAGAGAAAGAACATGGGTGAGAAATTAAAGGAGGAATGTGTGGGACATGTTTATTGCTCCGAGGTTTCTCTTTTATGGCTCACGAGACTTCATGCAGTTCTCAGGTGTGTTTCTTGTACAGAAAGCATTCACTCGATTTCAGTGTTTCCAGTTACAAGTACTCCATTTTTGGAATCTGATTACATAATCCAGATTACATTTAATCAGTTACTACCCAGCAGGAAAAGTACTGGAAGTCTTAATTGCTTTTCTAGTTGTCCGTGTGCAAATGTCTCTAACGTTCTTCATTGTAGGACTGAAGTAAACACGCACAGACTGATCTGGGAGCGTCACGTCCAGCAGAGAGATTGGAACAGAATGGAATTTGAAACGTTTTAGCCAAAAATGTTCCCATGGTAAAGGTGTTTTTTGCAGAAACGTTTCAGATTTCGTTCCGTTCTCCGGCTTCGGAAAAAAAAAAAACGGTCTATTGTCACGTGGAAGGAGACGCTGCACGGAGCCGATCTTTTCCACCAAAACACATTATTGTGATGTTTTCTGCGCTTGTTACAGTGTGTGTGTGTGTGTGTGTAATGCCATGGCATGTTACCAGAGGAATGTCTGTGTGGGAAATCTGAGGAGTAAATCTCTTCCGCTCCGAACGCTCCGCAGGGATACGGCCAAAATAGGAGTTTACTCATAACACGCACTCGCTGTAGGAGTCTGTTCCTGACGATAATGATCACGGCCGTTTCTGTGAGGAGAAAACAATGATGGAGCCAGTTAAATTCAGATGTCTAATTCATAACTTCATGTGAAAAACATTCACATCCATGATGGATAATGACACCTCGGGTGAAAACAAAAGAGCTGAAGATCTCTGAAACTAGCTGGAAACCCCGCTGCATCATCGTGGTGGTGGTGAATTCAGCCTGATTAACTGCTCTTCAGAAAGGTGTGTTGTGTGTGTTTTCTGTAGGTGGTGTGATGACGAGCGAGTGATGAGCCGCTGTGAGGAATGTCCGTCTGTCTGCTGCTGGTCCTCTTCACTCTGACCGCAAACACTCAGGTCAAAACAACAACATTAGCTTTGACTAGACACGCTAGCGTTTAAACCTTTGAGGTTTCTAAAGGTTTTTTTTTTTTTTTTTATGTTTTGAGTCTCTTCTGCTCAGCAAGGCTGCATTTATTTGATCAAAAGTGCGTTAAAAATCTGAAATATTATTATGATTTAAAATAGCTGTTTTCTGTGTGAATTCAATTGTAAAATGTAATTTATTTCTGTGATCAAATCTGAATTTGCACCATTACTCCAGTCTTCAGTGTCACATGATCTTCAGAAATCCTTCTAATATGCTGATTGGCTGCTCAAGAAACATTTCTGATTATTATCCATGTTGAAAACAGTTGTGCTGCTTCAGATTTCTGTGGAAACTGTGATACATTTTATTTTTCAGAATTCACAGATGAATAGAAAGTTCAAAAGGACAGCATTTATTTGAAATAGAAATCTTTTGTAACATACACGTAACATGTAAATTAAGCGTAGCGTTAGTTCTGGCAGGTCACGTTAGTCAAGCTTGCATCAGCTGACTCTCAGCTGATCCCCATCAACCTATGGGAATACGACACCTATCTAAGTATTCCTATATAAGGTCCCGCAGTAGTATCAGCAGTTTTCGCATTGCTCAATAGCTAATTACCCTCCTCCATCCCCAGCTCCTCCTCTGTCAGTCAGGATTCAGCCTTCTGATTCTCCTTACAGAACTGTAGTTTGCAGTGTCTTTATCTCATGCGAGTGTTCATCAGCATACACAGATCTAATAAATGTACCTTTCATTTCTTCTGAGGTAAAACTGAACAAAAGCCTCAGGTCAGCTTTAGGTCATTAAATCACATCTGTGTGGAGAGTCACTTTACGTTTCTTCATCTGACCCACACTAAAGCCTCAGCGCCTTCAGATTTATTCCCTGTGTTTGTTTGCCGTGACCTCTCGTCTCATGTGAACTTTTCTCTTTTTGTGGACATCATTACATGAGATGTGATCAGGTTCCTTCTGGGGACGTAATTTGTCCGTTGAAGGAACAGATTTTCATTTAAGAAAGCATCATAAAATGAATTTCACAATCTTAAAAGGATCTAATCTACTTTAACATCAAAGAGGTTCTACATCTTATGTTTCTGCGCAATTAAAACGACACAATTAGCGCGAGTCAGATCAGAAGAAAGAGGACATTCATCTCAAAACCATGCTCAGGTACTTTTCAGCCGTTTATGAGGTGCGCGACCCACGTTTGAGGAAGGATCCGATAAATGCAGAGCGTTCAACATATGAACGCCAATTAAAATCTTGGAGATTCTTTTTTTGAAGTCTCGTATCAACATCTCTGTGATTTTTTGGGGAGTTTTTTAAAGCCATTTTATGGTGAGAAAAATGTTTGATGATGATTCAGCGTCCATGTTGTTAAGGAATAATCAATTAAACAACTTTTTTACTGAAGTGATAAATGCTGCTTTGCAAACAGGGTTATTATAACGAACTATATAGACATATTTATTTAAAAAAAAAAAAAGAACAAAAATTACAAGAAACCACAACAAAATTACTAAAACTGCAATTAAAATGAAAACAGAAAATATACAAATAAAAACTGGGAACTAAGTGAAATAAATCTGTTTAAGCTGAAGTACTAAAATGATCAAAACTAAAAAATGAAATAAAAAATGAAATAAAGCTTACAATTAGTATTATTATTAATATTATTATTAATTTTATTATTATTGTTGTTGTTGTTGTTGTTTTAAAGAACAACTAAGAACTAATAACAAGTAATAAAGAAGACAAAAGCACAACAAAATTACCAAGACTTAAACTAAAATAAATGAAAAAAAAACTGAAAAATAACAATAAAAGCCCATTCAAAATATGAAAAAAAATATTTCTTCAAAATATGAATATTTATTTAATTTAATTTTATTTTATATTTGGTTATATTATATTATATTATATTATATTGTATTGTATTGTATTGTATATTATATTGTATTGTATTGTATTGTATTGTATTGTAATGTATTTAATTTTATTTTATATTTGGTTATATTATATTATATTATATTATATCGCATCGTATATTATATTATATTATATTGTATTGTATTGTATTGTATTGTATTGTAATGTATTGTATGGTATCGTATCACATCGTATCGTATCACATCACATCATATCGTATCATATCGTATTTTATATTATATTATATTATATTATATTATATTATATTGTATTGTATTGTATTGTATTGTATTGTATTGTAATGTATTGTATGGTATCGTATCTATCACATCGGTATCACATCACATCATATCGTATCATATCGTATTTTATATTATATTATATTATATTATATTATATTATATGAATTTAATTATGTGTTCATTAGTAGTATTGTAGAAGTGGCTCTGATCCTGTAAATGTTTGTTGTGTTTAAGCCCATGTTTGAAGTGATGTGGTGTTTGTAGGTGTCTTCTGGAAAATCTCTGAAGCTGCTGCAGGAGCAATGGAGGATCTACACAAATGAGTGCATCCAGAGCTTCATCAGCACACCGCCGGCCGCAGGTCAGGCTCGTGACTGTGGGGTAATGTGTGCAGTGTGTGGTACTTCAGCAGCTGACGTGTCTCTGTGTGTTTCAGGACTGGTGTGTAACAGGACGTTTGATCAGTACGTGTGTTGGCCCGATGGATCGCCGGGCACCACGGTTAACGTGTCCTGCCCGTGGTACCTGCCCTGGTACCGGAAAGGTAAAGCGCTTAAAAAAAAGTTCTGGCAGCAATTTGGTTCATTGAGAGGGATCTAAATACAGGTTTCACATATTGATAGTGCGGAGTTTCAGTGTGAATCCTCTCATACTCTCTGTCATTTAATATGCGATAACATCATGGCATGGATTTCTACTGCTCTGAAACACTGATATCCACTTGGCCCTTGCCTCCTCTCCTTACCTGCAGTTGCTGTCTAAGCCCAAGTTCAGTGGTGTGGAGAAGATTAAAACCATCGGCAGCACGTACATGGCTGCTGCGGGACTGAGTGGACCTCCAGAACAGAGCAGCCAGGTACTGCACTACATAGTGTATGCAAAGACACCCCATACCACTATATAAACATCTAGAGCAAAGGGAATTCAAACACATAAATCTCAATAAATGCATTCTTAAAATGCATAAACGATTACACTGCGTTAACTTCTCAACCTCTCGGGTATCTTGTGTATATTATATTTAAGAAAAAGTGAAGGAGGATGCTCTCTCATGCTAAGTGTAGGTTTAGAAACCAGTTCATTTTGTGTTAAATTGTCAGCTTTTGCTGTCATACTTTTGACATTTGGTAGCTACTAAATGGAAAGCCGGCAGTCTGTCACTGTGCACCAATCAGTGATGGCGGCATTTGCATATCCTGAGGTTTAGCTTCAGGATTACTAAGAAAGAAATTTAACTGAATCGCAAAACCTTTTGTGAATTAAATAGATAAATCTGATCAATCCACACATTAAATGTAATGTTTCAAATGAAACTTCACATCAATTTTCTAAATGCATGTTATTGATCTTATTGTAAATATTCATCGATGCTCATGTGAAGCATGCTGGAAATCTCCAATCGTTTAGTCAGCTTAAACCCTGCCCCTTTCTTACAGTCGACTGCAAGCTCACATTCAGATCTGCCTCCATCATAATTTACAAAGATGGATAGAACCTAGTCCCTGTCCTTCATTTTCCCCCCAACAATCACAATATGGAAGATTGTGATTGTTCTATTACATTGAAACTTAAAATTTGTTTTACACTCCTCTTTCTTTGAGTGTAGACAGGGTGTTAAACATTTTTGTAAATTACAGTTAAGTGGTTGATTAGTATGATTACTTATTAATTCTAAGCAAAAGATTCATTAAGTTAGTTTTATATTAATAAACGTATAGCATCAGGATACGCACCGCATGGCACCAGGCCATTTGCAGGATATTTAAACCTCTAAATCTAGCGTAGCGTTAGTTCTGGCAGGTCACGTTAGTCAAGCTCGCATTAGCTGACTCTCAGCTGATCCCCATCAACCTATGGGAATACGACACCTATCTAAGCATTCATATATAAGGTCCCTCAGTATTATCAGCAGTTTTCGCATTGCTCAATAGCTAATTACCCTCCTCCATCCCCAGCTCCTCCTCTGTCAGTCAGGATTCAGCCTTCGGATTCTCTTTTGAATCAGACTAATTCTAAAATGTGTACTTAACATTATTGAACTTTAACGATATCTGCAATGTTTATGTTGGTTCTGTTCTGTTTACCCTGGGGGGGTTATCGCTGCTCTCCTTGCTCTCATCCATGCTAGGCTGCATGGATGCGCAGGGAGTTCTTGCCCAGAACGGAACCATACCGCCAATCCAAACTGTATGCTAATTGTCAATCATCTTTGACGATAGTGGTCCTGACAGAACTGTAGTTTGCAGTGTCTTTATCTCATGCGAGTGTTCATCAGCATACACAGATCTAATAAATGTACCTTTCATTTCTTCTGAGGTAAAACTGAACAAAAGCCTCAGGTCAGCTTTAGGTCATTAAATCACATCTGTGTGGAGAGTCACTTTACGTTTCTTCATCTGACCCACACTAAAGCCTCAGCGCCTTCAGATTTATTCCCTGTGTTTGTTTGCCGTGACCTCTCGTCTCATGTGAACTTTTCTCTTTTTGTGGACATCATTACATGAGATGTGATCAGGTTCCTTCTGGGGACGTAATTTGTCCGTTGAAGGAACAGATTTTCATTTAAGAAAGCATCATAAAATGAATTTCACAATCTTAAAAGGATCTAATCTACTTTAACATCAAAGAGGTTCTACATCTTATGTTTCTGCGCAATTAAAACGACACAATTAGCGCGAGTCAGATCAGAAGAAAGAGGACATTCATCTCAAAACCATGCTCAGGTACTTTTCAGCCGTTTATGAGGTGCGCGACCCACGTTTGAGGAAGGATCCGATAAATGCAGAGCGTTCAACATATGAACGCCAATTAAAATCTTGGAGATTCTTTTTTTGAAGTCTCGTATCAACATCTCTGTGATTTTTTGGGGAGTTTTTTAAAGCCATTTTATGGTGAGAAAAATGTTTGATGATGATTCAGCGTCCATGTTGTTAAGGAATAATCAATTAAACAACTTTTTTACTGAAGTGATAAATGCTGCTTTGCAAACAGGGTTATTATAACGAACTATATAGACATATTTATTTAAAAAAAAAAAAAGAACAAAAATTACAAGAAACCACAACAAAATTACTAAAACTGCAATTAAAATGAAAACAGAAAATATACAAATAAAAACTGGGAACTAAGTGAAATAAATCTGTTTAAGCTGAAGTACTAAAATGATCAAAACTAAAAAATGAAATAAAAAATGAAATAAAGCTTACAATTAGTATTATTATTAATATTATTATTAATTTTATTATTATTGTTGTTGTTGTTGTTGTTTTAAAGAACAACTAAGAACTAATAACAAGTAATAAAGAAGACAAAAGCACAACAAAATTACCAAGACTTAAACTAAAATAAATGAAAAAAAAACTGAAAAATAACAATAAAAGCCCATTCAAAATATGAAAAAAAATATTTCTTCAAAATATGAATATTTATTTAATTTAATTTTATTTTATATTTGGTTATATTATATTATATTATATTATATTGTATTGTATTGTATTGTATTGTATTGTATTGTAATGTATTGTATGGTATCGTATCACATCGTATCGTATCACATCACATCATATCGTATCATATCGTATTTTATATTATATTATATTATATTATATTATATTATATTATATTATATTATATTATATTATATTATATTATATGAATTTAATTATGTGTTCATTAGTAGTATTGTAGAAGTGGCTCTGATCCTGTAAATGTTCAGTGTGTTTAAGCCCATGTTTGAAGTGATGTGGTGTTTGTAGGTGTCTTCTGGAAAATCTCTGAAGCTGCTGCAGGAGCAATGGAGGATCTACACAAATGAGTGCATCCAGAGCTTCATCAGCACACCGCCGGCCGCAGGTCAGGCTCGTGACTGTGGGGTAATGTGTGCAGTGTGTGGTACTTCAGCAGCTGACGTGTCTCTGTGTGTTTCAGGACTGGTGTGTAACAGGACGTTTGATCAGTACGTGTGTTGGCCCGATGGATCGCCGGGCACCACGGTTAACGTGTCCTGCCCGTGGTACCTGCCCTGGTACCGGAAAGGTAAAGCGCTTTAAAAAAAAATTATCCAAACGGAGTGAAATTGGTTCTGTTATCTGTGCAAATGAAATGCAAGTTAATGCCGAA
>NW_015635534.1:111514-128317 GCF_001515625.1 Sinocyclocheilus rhinocerous
ACATGCATGTATACATTTCAGAAAAATATGTTGTTTCTATATTAAATATATTTATAATATAAATTGTATTCTATAAATATAGACATGTAAATACATGTTAATATTTTCAAAATACATACTGTATGTTTGTGTATTTATATATACATAATAAATATACACAGAATACACACATATATTATGCAAACACAAACTTTTATATTGTATGCGATTAATCGTGATTAATCGTCTGACAGCACTAATTAATTCATTTTTTTTAATATATATTTCTGACCCCAACATTTTGAGAGCTAATGAAAAGTGCTAGTTGATTTTTCCTGAACTTTATTCTATTTTTAGTCTTCTCAAGTACATGCATCTTGTTGAGGATATGTAGATCGTCAGATGTATTTCTACTGGAAAGCAAGATGAAAATACTGATTATGAACATGATGTTTGCAGCGCCTGTATCTCATGCGAGTGTTCATCAGCGACTCGTGGGAACTTTTCTCCATTTGTCGACGTCATGGCATGAGATGTGATCAGGTCCCTTCTGGGGACGTAATTCGCCTGCTGAAGAAACAGATTTTTATTTAAGAAAGCATCATAAAATGAATTTCACCCTCTTAAAAGGATCTGATTCTACTTCAACATCAAAAAGTTTTACATCTTAAAACGGCATAATTAGCGCGAGTCAGATCAGAAGAAAGAGGATGTTTATCTCGAAGCGTTGCTCAGGTACTTTTGAGCCGTTTAAGAGGTGTGCGACCCGCGTTTGAGGAAGGATCTGATAAACACAGAGCGTTTAACGCCAATTAAAATCTCAGAGATTCTTTTTGCTGAAGTCTCGTATCAACAACTCGGTGATTTTATTTTTTATTTTTTATGCCATTTTATGGTGAGGCATGTTATTAAGGAATAATCACCGAAAGCATGAAATGAGAAATGTTGCTTTGGAAACAGGGTTATTATAGTGAACTAAAACTAACACCATCAAAACCATTTACGTTTCTTGAAATAAAATAAAACAAAACAAAACATAAAAAACAGCTAGTTGCCAAGGCAACATTTCTTGTTTTCATTTAGTTTAACTTGATGTACTAACATAACTCAAACTAAAAGTGAATTAAAGAAGAGTAAAAACTATATAGACATATTCATTTGAAATTGATCTGACTAAAATGAATAAAAATGACAAGAAAACCACAACAAAATTACTGAAATTAAAACGAAAACTGGAAATATAAAAATAAAAACTGAGAACTAACTGAAATAAATCGGTTTAAGCTGAAGTACTAAAATTATCAAAATTAAAAATAAAATAAAAATAAAATATTATTATTTTTTAAAGAACAACAACTAACTAAGGACTAAATTACACATAATAAAAAAGACAAAAGCACAACAAAATTACCAAAACTGTAACTAAAATTAAGATGAAAACTGAAAAGCTAATTTAACAGATGAATAAATACTATAATATTAATATAACAAAACTCTTTTATTTTATTTTTATAATTGAATTATGATTTATTTTTGTGTATATTTGTAGTATTGTAGAAGTGGCTTTGATCCTGTAAAGGCTCATGTTGAGTTTGTAGGTGTCTTCTGGGAAATCTCTGAAGCTGCTGCAGGAGCAATGGAGGATCTACACAAATGAGTGCATCCAGAGCTTCATCAGCACACCGCCGGCCGCAGGTCAGGCTCGTGACTGTGGGGTAATGTGTGCAGTGTGTGGTACTTCAGCAGCTGACGTGTCTCTGTGTGTTTCAGGACTGGTGTGTAACAGGACGTTTGATCAGTACGTGTGTTGGCCCGATGGATCGCCGGGCACCACGGTTAACGTGTCCTGCCCGTGGTACCTGCCCTGGTACCGGAAAGGTAAAGCGCTTAAAAAAAAAATAATCCAAACGGAGTGAAATTGGTTCTGTTATCTGTCCAAATGAAATGCATGTTAATGCCGAACTTACTGTGACAGGATGATAAAATGCAGCGCTTCAGGACACAGCTGCATCAGACAGAGAAATATACATAACACTCACTGTGAGCATTTACCTGTCAGACTGCTGAAATAAATGACTGCTTTCAGCCAACTGCTGCTCTCTGACCTGCAAACGCTGCATTCAGACATTATACATGCCATACCGGAGTCATTTATGACATGAAGGCTTTTTAATGACAGATTCCACCAAACTACTGCTTCATGCTCTCAGACGCTCTTGTAAAAGCAGTTTACAGGAGTCTGCAGTTCTCACTTCAGATTCCTAACACGACAGGAACACTGTCCTCCTCACACTCATCTCTGACTTACACCTAGAGAAATGTCCTTTGTCTCGATTAGAAAGAGGAATGAAATCTCAACTCTTAGCAGGTAATACCAGCTTATTACCAGCTGTCAGGCAGCAATCTGTCACCTAACAACCTACAGCATGAATGTTTAACACGGAAGAACATAGTAAGACTGCTGCCATGTTAGAAAAGGACAGATGTTATTACATGGTTATTACAGTTGATTAAAAAAAAGTTACTTGAAATAAACTCTCGCTGAAATAAAATAAACACTACCTGAAAAAGAAAATAAAGTTCAAATGATTTTATTTCAGCTAGTTGTCAAAGTAACATATCTTATTTTCATTTAGTTTAACTTGATATTGTAAAACAACTTAGAATAAATACATACATGCTTACATACTTTACAGACATATTTTTTAAAAATTACAATAACTCATACAAAATTACAAAAACACATAAAATTACTAAAACCTAAAGTAAATTTAAACGAAAATGGAAAATACAAATAATAAAAACAAATTTAAAATATTTGTAAAAATTAAGTGTCTAAAATCTGCTAAAATAGCACTGCTTTCAAGACAAGTGGACAAGACAAGATAAGATGTGAATAAAACATATATTTACCTGCAAATGTTCATCTTTTTTATGAATATGGACATGATTTCCATTGTTATAGTAGTATTATTTATATAGTATTTTAGTACTTACTGTTTTTCACTTTTAGATTTAGTGATTTTATGTGGTTTTATATATACAGTATATTTATAAAATATAAATATATATATATATATTTACTGTCAGCTTATTTTATTTAAGCTAGTTGCCAAAGCAACATTTCTAATTAAGTTTTTCATCAGCTATATTTAATTTTAGTTCAGCTTTATTTCAGTTCCCAAAACAGAAACTTTTTAATAGTTTAATTTTAGTTTGACAATAACAACAATGATCTCTTTAATATTTAATGTAGTGTGTACATGCACACTTTGTATGCAAATATTGTCGTTAAAAAAAAATCAATGTAATGCTAATGAGTTTTCCCGCTGTGTTTGTGTGTTTGAGCAGTTCATCAGGGGTTGGTTTACCGCGTGTGCGGCGCTGACGGCAGATGGGCTCATGGGAAAAACACCAGCGAGTGTGAGCAGGATGACCCTGGACAGGTGAGATGCGTGTTTAATGACTTAATGATGTTTCTGAGCGATGACGCTAATGCCGGCTGACCCTTCTCTCTCTGTGTGTGTGTGAAGAAGCAGTACGGTCAGATCCTCAGCAAGTTCAGAGCCATGTACACCGTCGGATACTCACTGTCTCTGGCAGCACTGACTCTCGCGCTGGCCATCCTGATCAGCTTCAGGTAAATACAGCATCTACCAAACACAAACTGTAGTTCAGCACTCAATGCAAATTACATGACGAAAATTGTACCTAGTAACATAATCTATTACATCACACATTTTAGGCAATATAAAATGCAATAAAATGTAATATTGGATTACATTTTAATTACTTTTTGATTACTTTCACCTGTCACATTGATTTGAATAATAATCTCATATCATATTGATATAAAAATGCAAGGAGAAAAAATTATATTCCATTCAGTAACATTAAGTGAATTAAACATGACATTATGCCAGGGTTTCCTGGACCGGAGCTTTGCAAAGGAACTGCTGGTGGTTTGTGAGTTGATGGAAAGATAATTTTAAAAATTAAAAAAAAGGTATCCAAAAGAGGTGTCCAAGTCACAACATCTAACTACTGGTGTGCCTCAGGGCTCAGTTCTTGGACCACTTCTCTTCTCTGTCTACATGGCATCACTAGGTTCTGTCATTCAGAAACATGGCTTTTCATATCACTGCTATGCTGATGATACTCATCGTGTTATTGCCTAATGATGAATCGCTTGTTGTATTCCTCATTTCTTTGGACTTTGGATAAAAGCTTCTGCTAAATGAATAAAAGTAAACGTAATCAATCAAAAGCCTATTAAGTAATCATGTAGTCAATAAACCTAACTGTAATCTGACTACAGCTATTCTAAAATGTAATATCATCTAAGTGATATTAGATGATAGCGAGTGTTTGATTTGTGCAATCTGATTACGTGATCCCCATTACATGCGCTGATCACACAGTAATCGTCTGGTTTCCCACAGGAAGCTGCACTGCATGAGGAACAACATCCACATGAATCTGTTCGGCTCCTTCATCCTGCGCGCCGTCTCCATCCTCGCCAAAGACGCGCTGCTGGATCAGATGAACAGCGCTCAGAGTGGCCCGCATCACTTCCAGGGGCAGCGCTGGGTCAGCGCTCAGGTACACGTCACCCTTTACAGTGTGTTTGCAGGCAGGTGGAGCTGGATCCAGAGGAAAGTACAGGTGTGCTCAAGGACGTCTTGTTTACTCACTGTAAGCGTCTCAGATAAAGCTCTTCCGATCAGAGTCGTTCTATAAATGACATTGTTTCCTGGCAAATGTTGACTTGCATTGTGTAAAGACGGCCAATCAGATCTGATCTTGCTGGTTTGCAATATGCATCAGATTGGGGGCAGGCGATATGAATCAGCCAAATACTGCCAGTTAGCCACTCCTAAATGCATTTATGTTGTGAAACTGCACTATGTGTAACTGATAACAAGTTGGAAGCTGATGAAAAAGTGGAAGACTGAATCCAAATGTGAAACTGAGCACAGAAATATGATAGATGTGAGTCAAAGCGAATGCTTATCATACTCAGTTAAACAAGAAAAGATGATTGATGGATTGATTGATTGATTAAAAAACAATGTTAAGCAGATAAGTCGTATTTATAGTAAGATAAATAGTAAGATAAATTTGGTAAATTTAGTAAAAAAAAAAAAAAAAAATAGTTTTATTTGGATGTATGTGAAAATCGTGAATTTGGGGGCAGGCGATATGAATCAGCCAAATACTGCCAGTTAGCCACTCCTAAATGCATTTATGTTGTGAAACTGCACTATGTGTAACTGATAACAAGTTGGAAGCTGATGAAAAAGTGGAAGACTGAATCCAAATGTGAAACTGAGCACAGAAATATGATAGATGTGAGTCAAAGCGAATGCTTATCATACTCAGTTAAACAAGAAAAGATGATTGATGGATTGATTGATTGATTAAAAAACAATGCTAAGCAGATAAGTCGTATTTATAGTAAGATAAATAGTAAGATAAATTTGGTAAATTTAGTAAAAAAAAAAAAAAAGAATAGTTTTATTGCGATGTATGTGATCTGTTAAAATACTAACTTTATATACCAGATAATAATAATAATAATAATAAAGATAATACATACATACCTACATGCATACATACATACATACCAGATATCACCAATTTTCCATAACAGTGATTAGAAGGCAGCTGGAAAATAAAATAAAATAAGTTGTTTTTGTGTTTCAGGCTGACATTTGAAGAATTTACATATTTTTTAAGGTTGTTATTTTATTTCTTCCAGTTGCTTTCTAATCACTATTGTGGAAAATGAGTTAGTCTGATATAAAATTATTGCTATCTGTTATATGTAGTTTTAATAATATAATATAATATAATATAATATTCTAAGGCTGCAGCTAATGATTGGCAATTAGTTCTTCGAGTAATCAGATGAAAACCTAAACATCATGAGTTTTGTAAATAATTTTTATATTTTATGAATTACAAAACAAGTATCTATTATTAAAAAAAAAAGTTATTCCACATCCTGCTCAACATTGTGCTCCAAACAATATGCAATTTGAGGACTGTGAAAAGAAATATAGTGAATTTATGTATTTAGGCTATGCTATGGGTAATCAAATTCACTGTCGATCCTTTTGATTATTATTGATTTTATTGATTAGTTATTGCAGCCCATAAACGTAATTCCATAAGAGTGATTCAACTTAGTAATATCCATATCCATTCATTTTCCATCTGTTTTGATAATAAATATGATGCAATATCACGATGCACTTCTTGGCCTATATCACATCAGACGGTCTGTGATTGGTCGGTGGGCGTGTCATCAGAGGCTGAATTTGCATATCAGTGCATGTGTTCCTCAGACGGTGAGTGGCTGCCGTGCTGCAATGGTGATGATGCAGTACAGCGTCATGGCCAACAATTACTGGCTGCTGGTGGAGGGTCTGTATCTGCACAGCCTGCTGGTCATCGCCGTCTTCTCCGAGAGGAACTACTTCTACATTTACCTCTGCATCGGCTGGGGTGAGTGAGCCTTCAGCACGCAATCATGCATAATCACATCCTTTCAGAAGCTCCTTTGTCTGGGAGTGTTTTTCTAATAACTGAAGTCTGATCTGCTCAGAATTAGCACAAAGAAAGACCAATAAACAACACTCATTTTCACATTCACCGCGAGGCGTTTGAGGAAACGTTCGGCCCACCCTGAGCCGTTTGAAGCGTTTCTGACGCGGCTGACTTTGAAGAAGTTTTAAGACGTTTAAGAAGTCAGTTCAAAATCACTAATGAGCTGAGGAAGCGTTTGATTGGCTGACACGCCGCTGACTCTCTCTCTTGTGTTGCAGGTGCACCGCTCATATTTGTGCTGCCGTGGATGACAGTCAAGTACCTGTATGAAAACGAAGAGTATGTTTCCTTTACTTTAACTTCGACTAACAATGGCTCCAAAAAGGGTTTGAACACCTGCATAACACTTAAAACTTCCATTGGGTTAGATGTCAAACATTTTTTGCTGGGTGTCTTTGATTCAGCTGACGTTCTGTTGATTTTAGTGTTTTTAATGGAATTCAAACTGAACTGATGTCTTTTTGTCAAGAGTTGATTTGCTTTTTTGGGTTTCTTGAAAATAAATGCCACTTAGGTTCATATTTAGTATACAATGCAGTGACATTCAGGTTTTATTTTGTGACTGAAATGTCCAAATACATTTTGGGGTTACTGTATGTAAGCATTAATATTGTCCTGATTTATAAAATAGTTTTTAGTAGATAACTTATGTTTTAGTGTGCATGGCAGCAGGATTATTATTTTTAACTCAAACTAAAACCATTAAAAAAAAAACATTTGTTGCTTGAAATAAAAATAAAATAAAATATTAAAAATTATCTGAATATAGTATGTATAGTAAATATAAAATATTAAAAAAATAAAATTATTTTATTTTAACTAGTTGCTATTTTAGTCATATAAAAACAAGAACTAATAAAAGTGGCAGAAACGCAACAAAATGAAAAAACTAAAACTGAATAAAAAAACTTTAATAAAAAATTAAATGATACTAAAACAACAATGCATATAGAATAAATGCACACATTATATATAGAATATATATATATATATATATATAGAGAGAGAGAGAGAGAGAGAGAGAAAATTATTTTTAAAATTACTGTTATGATATGTTTTGTTTTAATAATAAATAATTAATAATGTAATATTCTAGGGCTGCAGCTAACAATTATATTGATCTGTCTTATATATATATATATATATCAAATATTCCACGTCCTGCCCAGTGTTGTCCTCCAAACAATGTATGATTTGAGGCCTATCAAAGCAAATATAGTGAATTTAACCCTAAAAGGCATCTGATACATGAAACCCTGCAGCAGCTGTACAGTAAATCCTGTTGTGCTGACGGATATGGAATGAGTTTGTGTGGGATCGGCACAGATATAGGAGGATAAAAGTGTTGGACAGTGAGACTAGTAGCTCTTTATGAGCCGTTCACATCCCTGATCTCCCCGAATGGTCATGTTCTGACTGAAAGCAGGAGAAAAGAGTCATAAAGCGTCCCATTGCTCTTAAATAATACACACTGATAATGAGAAACTTACACGTGTGAACCGGTGTGATCTCTTTAGTATTCATGGGTATTTGTGTTTAAAGTGTTCTGGCCTGATGTAGACCTGACGAGCCTCAGGTGACTTTCGACACGCCCCCTCTCCCTCTGCACCAATCAGGTGCTCTCATGATGATGATGAGCTGGCGGTCGAGTATAAAGTGTTGATGAAGGCGCTGCTGTTTCTCTCTCATCTCGCCTGTATTTGGTCTTTCTTCTTTCTTCCCTGCGGTAAAGCAGCGAATATCATTCCCTCTCTTTTATTTGCCTTTCTGTTTATTGTGTTTATTGTTTGAGTATAATTTGATTCTTCAGTGGGTGTTGTCGTGGCACAACATATTTCATAACCCACGGCTAAGTTTGTATAAGTTTTAGTATCTTTTGGTTTTCTTCTTTGTTGTGAACTGTGACCGCATTAATGCATTTATAACATTAAAAGTGCAAGATTTAAAGAAATATTCCAAGTTTAGTGCAAATTAAGCTCCATTACAATTGCAAATGGTTGATTACTTGGCTACTGGTGGATAATTGTTGAAAATTGTTGTGGCAAATTGCTGTTTCAATTAATGTCGACTTTCCATCCTTTACTTTAAAAAAGCAAGTTAAATGCTGTAAAATCTGGTTTACAGTAAGGTGCTTACTGTACAGTGGAAGTGAATGGGGAAGATCCATCAACCTACTCGGTAATAACAAGAGTATAGCCACATGACATGAACAATGTGTTAACAGGATTTAAGTCTGATCATTTTTTGTTTAAATTTAAATTCAACTTTGTTGCAATGACGATGCAATGTCATAAACCATAAAACAGATTTAAACTATATTACAGCTCACACATGTTGTAACAGATTAATAATTACAAGTACGTCTAATAAATGGACGCAAGTTTTATAAAATTACATTACATGCTTTTAAGTCATACAAAAAAATGGCCCCATTCAAGTTGATTTATAAAGCACATTTAAAAACAAATGCTTCACCTATAGTGATGTACAATCAAGAAAAATACAATAAATGCAGAACAGAAAAAAGTTAAATAAGAACATAACACACTAATAAAACAAGACTAAGAAGGGAAGAGTCAAAACTTTACCAAAGTGTTGTACAATCAAGAAAAGAAAAAAAAAAATACAAAACTGAACAGAAAAATATTAAGATCATAACAGACTAATAAAACAGTATAAAACTTCTATTATAAGTCAAAATTATTTTATTTTATGTTATTTCATATTTTATTTTATCAACATAATCCCACGAATGCTGTTGGTAATGAATAGACATGAAGTTCTGCCGTACACAAAAACTTTCAAATGACTTCATGTTCCATTATAAATCCAGTCTAGATTTGATGGACTTTATAAATACTTTCTTGAACTGAATAAATGAGAGTCCTGGTGAGGGATTATTGAACGGCACAGAGCTCTAACGCTTCCAGTCCTGCACGCCTACAGAGGATTCAGAACCATTTGTGAAGGAGACATTTAAATTGGACCAACATGTACAAATAACTCTGAAAACTAATGAGATCACAGTTTGAACAGACTTTTTCAGGTGTGTGAGAGGGATTTATTAGAATTGGTTATTAATCCGCTGAGGAAAAAACTTCTAATAACAATAAAGCATCACCATGGTAACGCTTAATTAAAGACACATGCTTTTTTTTTTACTTAGACAATTAATCAGTGCTCAGTTTAGGAAAGAACAGAGAAGTCAATATGAAATCTAAACTCACTCTGTTTACTTGTTTCTTGACTCACTGTGAACTATTTCTCCATAATCTTTCATCAAAACACAATAAAACTCGCTCTGCCTATATGGAAGGGCTTTCTTTCTCACTACACAATCTATTATTGATGGATAACATACAGTCCTGTGCTTACAGATTTATGTTGTTTCTCATTAAAAGTGCTATTTTATTCTGAAATATGTCACATACTGTAACTGTGTATGAAAAATGGGTTGCAAAAAGCTTTCCAGGTTGAACTCAAAATTGAATTCCTTGTGTCACCAGTGTTATGAAAAAATCAATGATGGATTAGTTTTAACAGTTTGACACATTGTTCATGTTTAAATAGATGGATTGTGATATTTTGTCATATGCAGATGCTGGGAAAGGAATATCAACATGGGCTACTGGTGGATCATCCGTTCTCCCATTCTGTTTGCGTATCTGGTAAGAGACTCACGCACAGATTTACGGCCCGTTCTCATCCATGCTACCGCACGATATCGTTCTTCTCTTAGAAGTGCGCAATGAAGTTACATCATCTCCTGCTTTAAATGTTCGCGCTGATTCTATTGTGACTGGCTGTCAGTAGCTATGTTTCTGCGCATTTTGGATTATCGCATAAAACAACGCTGGATGGAACCTTACTACTTACTAAGAAACTTGCCAAGATGCGCATAGATTCTAAAAATGCGCATAAAAAACGTATGCGCACAAATGAGTAGGATAAACGTTTTATCCGATAAGAAAAAATGTGCACAAACTACGATGGAAACACATTTACCGAATAAATTCCTCCATGCGTATCGAAAAAGTCATGTGACTTTGCGCTATGAGACGGGATAACTTGACTAACCAGCGGACCGATCTCGTTCACAGCATCTATATGTTGTTTTGGTCGTTCTGAAATGCCTGAGGAAAGTCTGTCATCAAAGTATTTACTGTAAAATTACTGTAAAATTACTGTCTTACATGACTGCGTTCCCAAACAGCAGGCATCCACCTCTAAAAGCAATGACCGCATTTATTGTGTTACGTCTGCTCTCTCTGAAGCGCAAGTAATTTATTACATATGAAAATTATTATATTCAGTGGCTTCTCCTAGTTTTCTTAGAGATATTTAGTGCCAGTTTATCAGGAAGTGACGATTTTGTTCCCTTTGACTCGTTGGATGGAAACGGTGCTTTATTCGCAAATGTTTTATGCGATATTCCAGTTTTGCGCACAAGTTAAATTCGCATCTTTGGATGGAAACATAGCTAGTGTGATTCCAACTATATCATCCCTCTGTGGTGTGGATTTAGTTGTTCTTTTAAAGTTAGAACGATTTTTAAAACTACATCTTTATCGTTATGTCGTCCTTGCTGTGAACGGACCATTACATCTCATCTCATTCAGTCCATATGAAACTGAACCCAGCTAACAAGTTTTGGTTCCCAGAACGTTCCCAAGAATGTTCCCTATTGGTTAGCCAGGAAAGTTTTCTTAACGTAAATAGAACGTTCCCTTGAGGTTAGGGGAACGTTCCAGAAACGTTCTCAGTAGGTTATAAAAATAAAACTTAAAAATAACCTGCAGGGAACATTTCCGGAACGTTCTCTCTAGGTTATATAAAAAAATAAATAAATAAACTAAAAAAGAAACCTACATGGAATGTTCCTAGAATGTTCTTATTTGGTTCCCAAAAAATAACCAAATGGGAACCATATGGGAACGTTAGGGGAACGTTCTGTGTTTGTTGGGAAAAAAACGCAGCCTCGAAAGACAATGAAACTGTCCGTCATGCATCTACGCAGAAGATCCTGTGTGTGTGTTGCATATGGATGGGCTGGAGTATTGAGATTCAAGTGGTCTCTAATATGATTCTGCATTCAGGCTCACATTAGACACGTTCGTTCAGCGAGTGCCTCGGGCTCAGGAACAATTTATGACCTCCGTGCGTCACTGAGCGTTTGTTCTGCACACTCATCAACGCATAGAAAACTGCTTGGGGGGCTTTACAAAGTAATAAAGACAATCACAATGATTTATTTCACGAGTCACTTGCATGTTCTGATTTCAAAACTGCTCCAGACACCAGACTTTTGAGCGATATGTGAATCTATGATTTCTGTTTTTAGAAAAGTATTTGGAAAACAATGTTGATATAACTTGGCTAATATGATGCAGAATTAAACACACCTTCAGTCATTATTTTTTGCTGTTTTAGAGTATTTAACTAGAGGGTACTGGTATGTATTTTTTTTTACTTTATGCTCTCATTATTTACATGCACATATATCTGTGCATTCATGCTTTTCATATATTAAGTGTACATTGAAAAGATGTTCAAAAAATCTATGCAACAAATCATCAGCTTTTCAAAACTGAAATTGCCAGATCTCAATTGCATTTCTCTTGTGTTGTTTGTGTGGATCAATTCAATTATCTAAACTCAGTAAGAATCAAATATAAGATAAATCCATCAGTTTGATTTTATAACAGTGGTTTGTTTTACTCACTTATTGATTTGTGTTTGTCACAATAATTCTGTCAGGCTTTAGAAGTTTCACAGAAACAGAATGGAAGCATTATAAAGTCCAAATAGAGAGATCCCATTAATGTCTATGTGAGGATTGTGATAATGCGTTACGCATTATGTACAGTATTGAAAGAGTGGTCATTTAAATGACACACATCACATCAGTCCCAGTGATTTTAAAAAAAAAAGTGAAAAGTGATGTGACATGTGGCCAAGTATGGTGACCCATACTCGGAATTAGTGCTCTGCATTTATCCCATCCAAAGTGCACACACACAGCAGTGAACACACACACACCGTGAACACACACCCGGAGCAGTGGACTTAACCTCTCTCTCTTTCTTTCCTTCTGGAATAGATTAATTTCATTATATTCATTCGTATAATAAAGATCCTGATGTCCAAGCTGAAGGCACATCAGATGAGATACACCGACTACAAGTTCAGGTAAACACCGCCGTCTTTTATTTTTCATGCAAGCAGAGCTCATGCTCTCATTAAATGTGTGGTTCTCTCTCTCTCTTGTTCGTTCTCCTCAGGCTGGCCAAGTCCACGCTCACACTGATTCCTCTGCTGGGAATTCACGCCATCCTCTTCACCTTCGTCATCGATGAGTCCGTGCCGAAGGAGTCTCTTCTCAGGCTGATCCGCCTCTTCTACGACCTCCTGTTCAGCTCCTTCCAGGTCAGAGGGCAAAGGTCGCCCGCCCACCCACCGTCATCATCAGATCAAATCAGTCAGAGCGCTTAAAGAGATGCTCTCTGAATGGATTGTATCTGCTGTGAGATGAGAGCAGATGGTTGAGGTTCATGTGTGTTGTTGTCTGTAATCATAGGGTCTGCTCGTGGCCATCCTTTACTGCTTCGTCAACAAAGAGGTGAGAGATGTGTCTCTTTTTCGAAAAGCATTACTTAAAATCACAGCTACACATGATCTATAGCATCTAAAAGTAGCATCCTTGTGGAGCCTTTCATGTTGAGCATGAACATTTGACCTTTTTTCACATTTATTGCATTTGATGCACTTTTTTTTTTCGCCGTTGGTTTTTATTTATTTATTTTTGGTCGTATCGCTCTTGCTGTGAATAGTCCTGTGACTCAATAGTCTGTGTTTCTCCGGCTCTCCAGGTCCAGAGCGAGATGCTGAAGAAGTGGAAGAGGTGGAAACTAGGCAAGGACATCGAGGAAGAGTACCGTCACACCCACAGCCAGACGCCCCATGCCAAAAGTGGCAGCATGGCCCCGGCGATGACCCATGAATGCCCCGAAACCCCAGAGCTGGCAGCCACGGCCTCGGCAGAGTCCCAGCGTCTGGTGACGGGCCTTCAGAACGGAGTGAGCTGGAACCGGGGCCGCGTGAGGCTGCAGTTGACCTCTGAGCCACAGGAGGGCGCTAGTAACTGCAGCTCTCTGACAGAAGACATTTGTCTGGAAGAGCGTCCCCTCAACAGTGAGTGCTCAGCAGCGGTGACAGAAACCAATGTTTGAGGAACGTGACGCTGATGGCTGTTTTTAACACTTATGGATCAATGAAATGATGTTACATTCCAGATGTGGTCTTCATGTTACCAAACAGGCCTCTATCATGTGAAAACATGTTCTAGTAACCTTTAAAAACAAACCGCAGTTATCTCCTGAGTTGGTAAATTACCAAATAGTATTACAAAGCAATAAGCCCCAAGAAGCCGTGGTTTACAGTGAATTTATAACAGCTAAGGGGCGTTGTTAGGCACGACGCGAAGCGGAGTTAGCTGTTATAAATTCACTGTAAACCACGGCTTCACGGGGATGTAAACAAAGGTGTATGTTTGTAGAGTAATTTACAACAGCTTTGATCGTGGCTCAGCCAATCAGAATCAAGGACCGGAACTATCCGTTTTATAAACCGCATTAACCGCTGCTTAGCAAAATTTTGTAGCTAAGTTACTTATAAAAGTAATGCATTACAATATTGTGTTACTCCCTAAAAAAGTAACTAATTGCACAAGTAATTCAAATATACCCCAGCGACTTAAAACTGGTTTTGTGGTCCAGGGTCACATTTGTGGTGGAAATACCAATTATATTTACTTTTATGCACTTAGAAGATGCTTTTAAACCATACAATAGTGGAGCATAAGCTATTTGTTACAGAGCCAACACTATTCAAAGTATTTAATAACAGGCTTATTAGAAACCTAGATTAGCAGAAAGGAGAACATGTGTGTCTTCGGCTGCTGCTTGATGGTTGTGATGGTCTCAGCAGTTGGAGTGGAGGTTGGCAGCTGATTCCTGCAGAGAGGAGCAGAGAGGGTGAAGGGTCTGGAAAATGTATTTATGCCTCGCTGTGAAGGAAAGGCAAGGCACTTGGTTATTTACCCACTCAGGAGTTAAAACCCCTTTCATTGTGTTGCCCTTTAAGAAACGCTCACCAAAACATCTCACACTGGCAGATAAGCTGTGAGGCATCCATAATTCAGTTCCATTTTTACTGAACACTGACCACAGACAGAAAAGGAAACTCATCGTCAAAACACCTGAGCTTGATGTTTCATGTGGGGTGTTCAGTTGGTATCGTGACCAGGTGCTTTAATAAACGGTGTCAGATCCTCAGTGGAAGCTTTTAAACTTACAGTGGTTACTCGCTATATTACCATCCACAGACATCGCTGGAGGGCCATTCTTACAGACTACCCACAATTCATCGGGACAAAAAAAAAAAAACAGCTCAACTGAGAGCTCAGGAATGATCTTTAAGGTTCCCATGTGAGGCTTCTTGGATTGTGGCGGATCTTTAACAGCGTTCAAGACCATTACTTAACATGACATTCTTAATCATTCTGTATATGGGTGAAAATAGTGTATTTCAACGCAAGACTGAAACAGTCTCCCTGTTCATGATGCATTATTTATTGAAGCAAACCACG
This sequence comes from Sinocyclocheilus rhinocerous, assembly GCF_001515625.1. Lineage (NCBI taxonomy): Eukaryota > Metazoa > Chordata > Actinopteri > Cypriniformes > Cyprinidae > Sinocyclocheilus > Sinocyclocheilus rhinocerous. The sequence continues at coordinate 126,753 of NW_015635534.1, forward strand.
AGGTACGAGAGGTTATGTTAAAATAATAAGGATGCAAAACCACATTTTAGTGCCACATGCCATCTTCTGGCTTGAAGATGTCCATAATATAACAAAACGTTGCTATGCACCAAAATAAGCAGAAATGCAGTGATCTGATGAGCAGGTGTTTTGTGTCATAGCTGTTTTTATATAGAAGATTTATATAATGTATTGACTAATCAGAAGCCATTTTTTTTTCTTCAGTTTATTAGAATCAGTTTAGAATGCTGCTAATCATTTCCATTTTTTATGCTTATAAGGTTGACACTGAAAAGAGTTCAAACCTGACCACTGAATCTCACAGTGACTCCCACCAAGCTTCAGTAACGTATTAATAATGCATCATAAACACAGAGCTTCGTATGGAGTCCTGGACGTCATGTGATTGTGATCTGCGTCATTTGAATGTTTTTTTTGTGCTTTGTGGAAAGAATTTGTGTGGAAGAGTTAAACTATGGTACATGTGTAAATCAATTTTGTTATTGCCTGCGAGAACAAGAAATAAAGAGGGAGCAAAAAAACATTGAAACCGAAAGGAAAATTGTAAAAAATAAAACTCCCTGAGTCTGGTTGTTTAGTCTGTTGTGGATGGCTTTGATTTACTGTGGCATGATGACTGTTTCTTATGGAGATCTCTGGGAACTCGCTGAAGCCACTGTGGCCCAATAAATCACTCACAACACACACACACACACACGGCCATTATTACCACTGCAAACATCCAAATATCATCCTTCATGCATTGATTAGCCAAGAACAAAGCAGCTTGTTCAAAAGTGTAAGTGAATGTGCAAATGTGCAGTAATCAAAGAGAACCTGTTTGTATCTTTATCTATCTATCTATCTATCTATATATATATATATATACACATTTTATTCTTTTATTTGGATCCACAAGACAAGCAACAAAAACGGAATCCAAATACCTTGGGAAGTCAGTTTGCAAGATGACAGGTATCTCGGCGCGACTGGAAAATAATATCTCGGGTTGTATGACTATTGAGGCAGAGCCATTTTCTCACTAGCTTTACCATTTCATCGTTCAGTGTTGAAAGTGTGCATTGCGGAATATGCACATTCATAAATAGATGTTGAATTTTAGCTGTTGCAATCAATCTGATAGCCTCGATCTTCATCATTATGGGGAGAGGGGAAGAGTCAATCAGTGCAAGTCTTCGGGTAAATTCATGACACAGCTCTGTAACCTGTTCCTCCCAGTCACCGCTAATGTTGAATTTATGCCCCAGATAAGGATAGGTTTCATGACGTTCATATAGACGGATAGGTTTATGTGCTAATGCAAAGACCGGGGGTTTGTCAGACTTTGATCTATACCATCTATTTCCTCCACTCCGTCTTTCATAAAACGCAGCACACTTTGTATGTATGGTAAACCAGACCACCTTATGAAGTCATCTGTACGAAGAAGCATATTATGAATTACACTCTCATCTCGTGACGATATTTCCACATCATCCATACAAGCTTGCACTGGATTTGGAGATTGCACACCTGCTGGTGAGCACTGACACATCCATTTCAGC
>NW_015635534.1:129738-136855 GCF_001515625.1 Sinocyclocheilus rhinocerous
TAATATCTCGGGTTGTATGGCTATTAAGGCAGAGCCATTTTTTCTCACTAGCTTTACCATTTCATCGTTCAGTGTTGAAAGTGTGCATTGTGGAATATGAACATTCATAAACAGATGTTGAATTTTAGCTGTTGCAATCAATCCGATAGCCTCGATCTTCATCATTATGGGGAGAGGGGAAGAATCAATCAGTGCAAGTCTTCGGGTAAATTCATGACACAGCTCTGTAACCTGTTCCTCCCAGTCACCGCTAATGTTGAATTTATGCCCCAGATAAGGATAGGTTTCATGACGTTCATATAGACGGATAGGTTTATGTGCTAATGCAAAGACCGGGGGTTTGTCAGACTTTGATCTATACCATCTATTTCCTCCACTCCGTCTTTCATAAAACGCAGCACACTTTGTATGTTTCATATCCAAACCAGACCACCTTATGAAGTCATCTGTACGAAGAAGCATATTATGAATTACACTCTCATCTCGTGAAGATATTTCCACACCATCTGCATAAGCTTGCACTGGATTTGGAGATCGTACACCTGCTGGTGAGCACTGACACATCCATTTCAGCCAGGAGTTAATCACTAGTATAAAGTTAACAGCGCTCCAGGGGCAGCCGGTCTTAATACCGATCTTGACAGGTATAGGATCAGTTAAGGCACTTCCACATGACTCCTATGACTTGAACATAGGAGTTATTGTAGACGTTCTTGATCACGTCCACATACAGCCGTGGCAGTCTTATTTCATCCAATGCATAAAGCATAACATCATGGGACAGTGATCCAAAAGCATCACGAAAATCCAGAAAGACAGTGAAGAATTTTGCAGATGAATGTTTAAAATCATCAATTCCTGTTTTCAAACAAAAGACGTGCTCATTCATTCCCTGTCTGTTCATATATGCTTTCTGTTTTGATGAGAGTATTCCTGTCTCCACCAACCAGGGGAGGATTCTTGAGAGCAAACATTTCATGAATACCTTATATACTGTCGGTAGTAAGGATATATCTCTCCAAGTTGACGGATCGTCTGGGATATGGTCTTTCTTGGGGATTCGATGGATCAATGCCCCTTTCCATGCTTCTGGTACTTTACCGTTCTCAAGACAGATGTTAAATATATTAGTCAGAACTGGGCACAACGTGCTTTTACCAGATTTCAGCGTTTCATACGTCACACCATCAGATCCGCTTGCTTTATTATTAGGTAAATTACTAATCACTTTCTCTACCTCACTAACAGTAAATAGCGAGGCGTTCAATTGACTGTATTGCACCAGATTTAATGACCCTGTCCATGGCGGCACACTTAATGTACTTTCTGATCTTTCGGGCACACATTTGGAAGTATAATAATTCTGCACAAACTGCTTGTTATTTGAACAAGCTGGTGCACTTGGGTATTTACTGTGGTTAAGAATAACTTGGATTGCTTTAGCTTTTCTATTTTGCCATAAATATGCTAGTTTGTCTTTGCCCACCTGCTTTTGTTCTTGAGTTGCACTCTGTGACGTCCCAAGAGCTTTCTCATAGAAGAATAAAATCTATTATAGAATCGAATAAATTCTCAGATAGATTCTATATCAATTCCCACGTAAAGAGAAATATTTCTTAAATCACGGACATGAAGTTTAAACATTTGGTGAAGTGACAGGAATCTCCTAACACTGCAGGATAAAGGCCCATTCATTATTCATTACACCGATATATAGTGCTGTACATTAATAAGCGCATTTCTCCTGAGCTGTTAGTGTTCATTAGCTAAATAAAGTAAAGCAGAATAGATTTGGCGCTCACTGACCCCCGTACAGCCATTCCTCCTCCTCGTCTCCTGCACTCGCATCAGCGGCGGTGGTTTTATCCGTCTCCTCCGCAGACATCTTCTCCTCTGGGCTCTACAATGCGCTCCAGAAGCCAAAGACACGGTCCGATTAAAACCCACCAATCCCGAAAGAGAACGACGTCCCGCAAGAAGCGCAGCTCCGCCTCAATCCAGCTTCCAAGGGAATCCCGGGTTTGAACTTGAGGGAGGCCTCTGTTAATTAATGGCATTTTTTTCAATACACGGGTTGTAAACTTTAAAAATGGTAGTCCAAATGGTCTCCCATTTCGGCAAATTAGTTGAAAAAGTTCCGTTCTTGAAATAAACTCCATTTAAGATGCAGATGAGTTTAATCCATTCTGTCGGCCTTTCTCCAGAGAAAACGAAGTTATCCTCTTTTTTACAGCACTTCAAGTTAAGCCATTCTTAGAAAAGAAAAAGATTCAAATATTTTTTTCTATAGGTCTATCATAATGCGTGCGGTAGAGGGTTTGACCCTGTCCATGGCGGCACACTTAATGTACTTTCTGATCTTTCGGGCACACATTTGGAAGTATAATAATTTTGCACAAACTGCTTGTTATTTGAACAAGCTGGTGCACTTGGGTATTTACTGTGGTTAAGAATAACTTGGATTGCTTTAGCTTTTCTATTTTGCCATAAATATGCTAATTTGTCTTTGCCCACCTGCTTTTGCTCTTGAGTTGCACTCCGTGATGCCCCGAATGCCGGCTGAACGACGTCCCGCAAGAAGCGCAGCTCCGCCTCAATCCAGCTTCCAAGGGAATCCCGGGTTTGAACTTGAGGGAGGCCTCTGTTAATTAATGGCATTTTTTTCAATACACGGATTGTAAACTTTAAAAATGGTAGTCCAAATGGTCTCCCATTTCGCCAAGTAATTGAAAAAGTTCCGTTCTTGAAATAAACTCCATTTAAGATGCAGATGAGTTTAATCCATTCTGTCGGCCTTTCTCCAGAGAAAACGAAGTTATCCTCAAAGTGTTTCGAATCCAAGGTCTTTCTCCAACCTTTTTCTTGATTTTGAAATGAAATCCACTCATCCTGCCCTAAAGCTCTTACGAGACTCGAAAAATCTGTATTAGTCGAACTATCATCCACTGAGTGTTGTTTGGGCACAGCGTCATGTATAGTCCATGCTTGTTTGTAGATCCTACCAGTCTGTAGGGCGTCTTTAAACACGCTCTTTATAGTTGTTATAAGGCACATTGTAAAAAGTAGTAGCCCTAAGTCAGCCATATCAAAATGCACTCACTTCCCTGCATTAACGCTGGCAGTTACAACGCAGTTACACACACACACTTTGCATGTAATAAAGGCCTGCCCAAGTGAGGGATGTACCTATTCCCCTTTCATTAATTCTGTTCTCAGGTCATTTGCTGGAAGCGCATTTCCTCTCTCTCTCTTTATGATGCAGTAATTTCTGTTAATGAGGCAGCTATTTCATGTATGTTTCAGCGTGCTGCTCGAGCATATGGTCTGATCAAACCCCTCTCCCATCATAGAGCCCGACCTCACATCCTGACAAGCGTTTCACAAGCCCGCCATCGTCATTTCCACTGCATTTCTTTTACGGCCCTGAATGGATAATTTGACGGTGAATGGCTCTGAGATTGTAATTGTGTGTCAGTTACAAAAGATTCTGATATATTCCCTCGTGCAGTCAAACTGGGGCTGCTTGGATCCTTCATTTACCGCGGTGCTTGACATCAGCACACCTGATTCTAAATGTCCTGTTACAATGGAAGCTACAGCACTGTGCAGTTTAACAGAGCAAACAGTCGAGCAAACAGGTTTAACACATTTGAAATGTTCTTAACGTGAAACTTTGAATACAAACTTCAGACTTAGCAGTGCCTCTCTTGGTTATTCAGCTTTTGTTGTCATATACAGTAGTTAATGAATTTTACATTAGCCTTTTACAATGATATATTTCTCTTGGGGATTTCACGAAATGTTCTCTCTCTCTCTAAGTTATATAAATGTTAGGGAAATAAAAAAGTTATTTTTATTTTTGATAATCTTTTAATATTTGATATATGTTGTCGAAAACGTTTTTAGAACAACATTCTCTGAACGTCCTTATGTTGTTTGTGCTTGATGAACATTCTAAGAAACGTTTTTTTTTATTTTTTATTTTTTTATCTTTAAATAACATTAATGTTCTTAGAAATTTTAATATAAATGTTCAAATAATGTTAGTGGAATGTAAGAAACATTTTTGCAACCTGTAAATAACATTAAAATCACAACAAGAAAACTGGACATTTTAACAAAAATAAACATTCAAATAACATTTTGAATAAAATAAGGTTAGTAGAACGTGAGAAACGTTTTTGTAGCCTTTAAAAAATTTTATAATCATGACAAAACTGGACATGTCAACGCTTTAGAAACATTTTTTTTTTTAATGTTCCCACAATGTTTTTATAGTTTGTTACCTGGGTTAATGTTTTCACATCATCAGATTAGATTGTAATGAACAAACGGTGCAAACATAATGATCAGAGCTCACAAACTATGCATTTAGATCTAAATCTGACAAAATGTATCTATTTAGGATCATCGTAAATAATAAAAAGGAATTTATTAATTGGATTTTTTATATAAAAGTTTCTGCCTTTAAGAAATTAATAAGCTTGTACTTTTGAGAAATCTGTTTCAAAAGAATACATAAGATTAAAACTCCAGTATAATAAAAATGGGTTTATTTTACACTGAGCGGGTGGCCTCGTGGGGGCTGATCACCAGTGTTGGGGAGTAACTGTAACATGTAATGGAATTACGTAATTTAATTACAAAATGAATGTAACTGTAATCTGTTACAATTACTGAGGAAAAAAATGTGTTACTAAAGTTATGAAAATGTTAACAAATACAAAGGGGGTTACATTTGAATATTTTCACACACAAACAGATTTGATTGATTTCTTTCCCAAATTGCATTGACTGCTCTAAAATATGAGACACCAATGTCTCAGGAGTTTAGGACACAGAATAGGACTCATGCTTATTTAATAACTGTTTTATTTCCTATTTGGTTTTATGTATAGCATATCCTTTTTTTTTTTTTTTAGATTAACTGTTTTTTTTCCCAAGGCATTGTAAGATGCCATTGTTAAGAATTGATTTGAAAAACAGTATCATAGCTATTAAACTATATCTTGTTATGATTTTAAATCTGTATTTAACGTCAGAGCGATCTCAAAGTAAAATGAGGTGCTAAAGTATGATTTTGTGGTGGTTGCACTTTAAAAATTTTATTATTATAATCTTAATTCAAGTGATGAAGGATTTTGAAATTCTGACAGTAATCAGTGTTGAGTATGCTACTAAAGTTAACCCTTCCTGCTTTAAATGTTTGAAAATGATTAACAGTTGAAAACATGTGCTAGATATTTTACAAAGTAATCATAATCAAATGTAATATTTTACATTGCTTTAATACATTGAAATAGTTACACTGCTTATTAAACGTTTTAAATAGGGCAACTTGTAATCTGTAACCTATTACATTTCCAAAGTAACCTTCCAACACTGCTGATCACGTGACCAGCTAGATAGTCTAGCAAGCGCCTACTGCTGGATTAGTCCCAGTAATGCCTCAGTTATCGGACCACACCTTCATTCATGCAATAAATTATTCATGTCTGAATGTATGAATAGAGCATTTCTACATTTGCAGAAAATATTTGCTTTTACGTGAAGCCCCAGACACCGCCGTATATTGTAACGAAGTGTATATTTACACTAAGCCCGCCTTGTTGGCAGAGGCTATTTACACTAATAGTCAACACTGAAGAAAGACTTCATTAAAAGTCAGTTTCAGTGGCGTAGATAGTAAGGGGCGCGTGTGCTTTTTGACGCGATCGACCCGAGTTCGAAACCGCCTTTTGCCGAACTTTTTTTCTCCCTTTTCAAATCTCATATTGCATCGGAAAGGCATCAGTTTTCGATAAAAATGATGGAAATAATCAAAATGTTGAAAATAAAGTATCGGGTAGGATTAGGGTAGGTGTGTGGGGGGGGTGGATGCCACCTTATTGTCCCAATAAGGTGGCATCCATTTAATAATTTTGAATTAAAATTTAATTATAATTTACACGCAATAAATTCCGCAATGCGTACTGTTTCATAATGTACTACAATACTGAGGTGCAGATAATTGCTACTATTTGCAATAATTAGTATAAATTTTGCTGTTAATTAAAAATCTTGCTGTTTTAACATAGTGTAAATATAATCTATAGCTTTTTGCACTTAGTGTAAATAGCATATCATTTTAAAATACTGCTATTTTCACTTAGTATAATCCATTGCTATTTGCACTAAGTGCAAATAGCCGCTGCCATATTGTAAACGTCCAAAAGTTTACTTTATAATAATTAGCTTAAAATGTAAACAACATAAGTCTATAGTATGACCTCATTTTTATAGTTCAGTATGTGTGCTGGTGACAGAATTATCTGAGATTATTATGCTTTAAACCCCCATTTGCTGACTTATTTATTGTCCGGTTCTTATCGTCCGTCCGCACGGAGCTGCAGAAACAAACTCCAACTGACTCTCATTTCTCCCGTGTTTGCTCAATAATTGATTAATTGATGGCAAACAGTTTGTTTGGCCTGTGGCTCCACATAATCAAGCAAACGTGCGATAACTCGTGTGTACGTGTGTTTATAATCATACACAGTAAATTCCCGAGTGTTAAATTAACACTGCTTGGAGCATATATGGTCCCACTCTAAAAGAGTGTTAAAGTAACACTGAAGCAGTGTTAAAGTTAATGAGATAATTATGTGATCCCCGTGTTTGCTCAACGATCTGTCAATGTTTACGCAGCGTTTAATTGATGGCAAACAGTTTGTTTGGCCTGTGGCTCCACATAATCAAGCAAACGTGCGATAACGCGTGTGTACGTGTGTTTATAATCATACACAGTAAATTCCCGAGTGTTAAATTAACACTGCTTGGAGCATATATGGTCCCACTCTAAAAGAGTGTTAAAGTAACACTGAAGCAGTGTTAAAGTTAATGAGATAATTATGTGATTAATTAAGTGCTGATTAAGCATTAGTGATGAACAGCTGCTGTTAACAAGCAGAATCACTGAAGAAAAGAGAAACAAGAATTACAACTGACTTCAGCCACAGACTTAGATGAAATCAACTGAAATAAAAGAAGACATTAAATCTCTCAAGATCTCAGCAGAAGATGATTGAACAACTCTACAAACAGCATCACCAGCTTCATGCATTACTAACCAGTTAGA
>NW_015635534.1:137748-138264 GCF_001515625.1 Sinocyclocheilus rhinocerous
TTCACACATTACTAACCAGTTTGACTTTATTTCTGGAGTATCTAAAACAGAAGTTCTTTATTGAGAATTAATGTTTAGATGTTTTTTTTTTCTTCAACTTACCGTTTTTGTGAATAGTGGTTGCTTTAGTTGCCTCTTGACCCTTGAATTTTTTAATTTAAGTTTCTCTTTGGCTGGCACAATTGTGTGTGTTAAACACGTGTGTGATGGCAAGGAACTTATGATAAAATCATATCATGTGTCTTAGTCTCTGACTGCAATTTATCTAAAACTGTAGTGCTTTCATGATTTCTATGTTGTTGCAGTTATGTGAGATAACAATGTGAGAAACACTTTATAAGTAACTTTTATAAATATGGTTCATTAGGAGGTTTCAGTTCTGGCACTCATAGACATGAAGAATCAGCATGTGAATCTCAGCAATGGTGACAAAATATTCTGATAAATTTTATGTGATTTTTGAACGTGACAAAACAAGGCAGTAAAAAGTCACAACAAAAAATAAAAGCAAATAGT
>NW_015635534.1:138426-140597 GCF_001515625.1 Sinocyclocheilus rhinocerous
TTCTATGTTGTTGCAGTTATATGAGATAACAATGTGAGAAACACTTTATAAGTGACTTTTATAGATATGGTTCATAACAAGGTTTCAGTTCTGGCACTCATAGACATGAAGAATCAGCATGTGAATCTCAGCAATGGTGACAAAATATTCTGATCATTTTTACGTGATTTTTGAACGTGACAAAACAAGGTAGTAAAAAGTCACAACAAAAAATAACAAAAATAAAAGCAAGAATGCACTGCAACATGAATCTGTCTGATGATCGTCACCATTGTTGAGATTCATATGCTGATTCTTGATGTCTGTGTGTCTAAACAGTACAGATGTTCTAAACTGCTGTGCAAAGTGTTTTTAAAGCTCTTAATATTATTTTATTAAATTGCAGTTGTGATCAACAACACAAACTATATTACTCATTACCACTGGTGACATCAGTGAATCTGCTACAACGTGACAACTATGTCATTAGCAAAAAGACAGCGAATATAATCTAAACCCATTTTCTCTTGATTTTTCAGCTGTTCATCACTAATGCTCAATCAGCACTTAATTAATCACATAATTATCTCATTAACTTTAACACTGCTTCAGTGTTACTTTAACACTCTTTTAGAGTGGGACCATATATGCTCCAAGCAGTGTTAATTTAACACTCGGGATTTTACTGTGTACGAACATGCACACGGATGTGAGCACCGCGCATCAGCAGAAGTCGCACAGGGATTCATAGAAGTTGTTTATTGACGTTGAATCGGAGGTTTTAATTGACAGAATCCTCTTCAATTATCTCGTCTGCTCGGTGAATGAAGTGAAGAGGTGAGTCTTTCTCTCTTTCTTTCTGTTCCAAACCCCAACTGCCTTGACTAGATAGAAAGCAGCAACCTAACTGAAATAGATCTTGTAGTAAGCAGTGGTGGACGAAGTACACAAATCAAGTACTTGAGTAAAAGTACAGATACGTATAATAAAATATTACTCCAGTAAAAGTAAAAGTACTTCTTTTTTCAATTTTACTCGAGTGAAAGTACAAAAGTAAGTACTTACTACTTAAGTAAAAAAGTACTGATAGATAGAATTATTTTGCAATTTTATATAGGCTATTTAATTTTATATTAGCACATTTTTTATAATCCTACTGCTCAAAATACCTGGGATTTTCCCAAAATAACCACTATATGTAGTCAATATATATTTTTGTTGTTGATATGGACTACGTTGACGAGAGTGATGTAGTAATGTTCATTATGAAGCTTACACTGCGAAGTACCTGAGAGAAAACATATCTGACCATCTGATTTTCACCAGTAAGAAAAAAGTGTTTTAAAGCTTGTTGTTTTGCAGAACATCACAGTTATATATGACATGAGAATAAGGCCTGAAGTTTTTAAGGAAAATATAATTATATTTTCATAATGATTTTTATTCTTCTCAAACCTTGTCTGTGGTGTAAAAACACCCCTGGCCAAATGCCCCCAGAGGGCATCACTTCCCACTTTGATAATTACTGTAGTTACCATGTTCTGAACATCACATCCTTTATTTTCCCCCAGATGTAATCTATCTAGGTGGTTGAATAAAAATATTTGGACTTTATATCTAAAAATTACCTCAAATTAGCACCAGCAAGCTTGTTAGCTAGACAGTTAGCATCAGCTAACAATATTTACTTATTTTCAGTATGGTTATGTTACTTGTGAATTCAGTTCACTGGAGACTCGCACTAAACGGTTCATTTGAATCAGTGAGTTGTCGACTCGAGAAGTTCAGTTTATTTGTAGAGCACATTTACAACAGCCACCAGGCTGACCAAAGTGCTTTACAGAAGAGCAAGAATTTTACCACATACACAGAAATCAAACCAGACAAAAATTTAAAACCACACCATAATGACCATATCACAGTAGTCAATACACTAAGGAAAACAAATAAATTTTTAGCAAGGACTTAAAAACAGACAAAGAAGGCGCCATTCTAATCTCTAAAGGTAGGGTATTCCAGAGTCGTGGCCCTGCCACCGCAAGAACAGCTGCAATTCGTTCATTCTAATTCGTGAATGAATCGTTTGGTGCGATTTGCGAACCGATTTAAAAGGTTCATTGAAAAGAATCAGTTCGTTCTTGAATCAGACACCGCTTCTGCGTCTCGGAGCACGTGATATATTATAAGGAGTA
>NW_015635534.1:140636-178687 GCF_001515625.1 Sinocyclocheilus rhinocerous
GTTACTGTCCACCACTGGTAGTAAGTGACAGATTTAGCGTTAATTTGCTCTCTCTCTGTAGTCGTGTAATGACTGTGATTTAAAGTCATCCAGACTCTGCATCCCTGCTTCCATCATACACTTCACCAGCTCACTCAAAGACAGAGAGAAAGTGCTAGAAATGGATGAGAAAGCAAAGACGGGTCATAGGAAGCTACTACTTTTTCATACACTTCTTGAATGTCTGAATGGCGGAAGGTGTTTTTTCCTCCACATAATTTTTAATTTTCAGTTCAGTATGACGTGTACAGTGTAATTGGCACAAAACTACTCACAATGACAAATGATACAACAAGAAATGGTATTTGTTTTTAATAAAGCAAAATATTAAGCATAATTGTTTTGAAATTATGTGCAAATGAAATAATATATAAAGTAGTATTAGCCAAAATGAATGAATAATTGAACAATATTGTTATTTAATTGTACTTCGACATACTTTTCTTTATTCAAGCTTTTCAGCCCCTATTTTTATTTATTTACGTCAGGTTTGCAATGACATGAAAGGTGAGTGAGTGGTGACAGACTATCCATTTTGGGTAAATTACTGTAAATCCAAAAATAGTTAAACTGAGAGGGGCGGGGCGAGCAGAGCTCATTAACATTTAAAGGAAAATGCTACAAAACTGCGTGCTCTGAAAAGAGCTGTTTTTGACTGGGTAAAAAGGTGTTTTTTACACTACCATTGAGAAATTTTAACCAAACTATGTTACAGACTTTTCATTAAGACCCTAAAGAATCATATCAACTTGTGGAAAATGGGCATCCGATGACCCCTTTAATACTGAAGTGATTCTTCAAATAAACACTTCTGACACAAACATTTATGAAACATTTTCATGCTCTGTTATTGGTCTGCCAGTCTGGTTATTCTGTAATATTAATTCATGAACATTGAACAATTTTTTGAACTGAAAGGGAATGAAAGCAAAGTGTTGGCGTCCTTGTGGGAACGTCACTGCTCGTATCATCACAAGCGCAGATGCTACCTCTGTGCCATGGTTTTGGTGCTCTTTATTTATCTGCATGTTTTGTGCTGAGCAGTGAATAGAAATCTAAATTTCAGTGAAAGTGTTCAGTGAATAATGACCTCAGTCTGTTCCTCACACAAAACTATCATATTACTTCATTAGCTGTATGGACTATACTTGTAAAGTGTTGTTGCACTGTAACAGAATGTTGATTTATTTTTTTTATAATTTGCATGTTGTTTATGGAAGTGGAACATAAAGAGACTATGAAGGGTCTGTGAAGTTGTGTGTGTGTTTCTAATTTCATTTGTTTAATATTACTTTAATAGCTATGCTTGAATTTTGGATGCTGTACATAGTTGTGTATTTGTTCCTACTTAGCCAAATTTCGGGGACAAATCTGTACCCAGAAGTGAGCTAAATCTGGTGAAATCTCCCTTTGGGGACATCCTCATTTGTAAAATCAAATTCAAAAATTGTTTTGTGAGGGTTAGGTTACAGATTTATATGTAGGCTACAAAAACTATAAAACCCTATGGAAAGTCCCCATTTAGTTATAAGCTAAGTAAACATGTGTGTGTATGGGCATCTATAGGGCTGTGAATGAACTTTAAAATATTAATAAGTGCATTTTCTCTGCCGATTGCATTATTTTCTCATTCCACCCTATAACTGCACTGCATTCATCTTAATAATTATAAGCTAAGTAAACATGTGTGTGTGTATGGCCATCTATAGGGCTGTGAATGAACTTTAAAATATTAATAAGTGCATTTTCTCTGCCGATTGCATTATTTTCTCATTCCACCCTATAACTGCACTGCATTCATCTTAATAACTCAAACGCATACATTTTTATATAGCGGTAATTTCCCTTGACTTCTGTTGTTTTGCTCTAAATCTAACTATCATTTTTGCATGACTTTAGTATGTTTATTAATCCATTTTAATATTGTTTAAATGGAGTTCTGAAGGAAAGTTCTGCAGGAACATGTTTAGCAAATCACAATGCCAACCTCAGCACTGTACAGTGTGTGGTCAAATTAAATCAGATCGTTTTAGTCCAGATGGCAGAGCAATCTGAAAATTTTTTTTTTTTTTTTTAAGTTTAAGGACCATTAAGTCACTATGTTTCCTCCAACTCTTAGAGTGCACCTCCTGATTTGTCTGGTGTAAAATCTCCAGTTTTCTGCAATTGCTCCATGTTCTCTGCAGTTTATTTATAAAACAACACTAGAATTTCATGAATTTGCAAGTTTAAAATATTTCCAAAATGCAGGTTTAATTTGATCTTTAGCTCCATGTATTTTAAGGGCCAGATAAGAGAAATGCAGGATTGAAACAGCAGAAATGAAAAACAAATGTTGTCATACATGTTGTGATTTGATCCACCATCACAAGCCTCCACTCCGTCATGTAGGTCTTGTTGCTGTTATTATCTATTTAATGAGAATAATCCCAAAAACATCTAGTATTGGCTTAGTGGAGTCAAACTCCTCAATGACATGATTTGCAGTGATCTTTGATCCCTTTCATGGATAAGAAATGCAAACAATTAAACCATAATGAGAGAGACTATGTATAGGCAGTGTTTCTGACTTGTTTAGGTTTGCAATTTAAATCTATCTATCTATCACAAGTATATCACTCCACTTTGGCATTTTTGAACTGAAGATGTGGTTTCCTAATGGCTAGCAGTTATGAAAATGAGAGAGAGAGATATGAGGATAAACAATGAAATGGAGTTGATTATTTAATGATGTGGCGTTTATCAGGCTGGAGTTTTACTGAGCCACTGTTTCCCTCGTTGACTTCCATGATTCCACGAAATGAACTTCGTCAATCAGAATATCAGTTCTTCTTAACATTTTAATGATCACAAGACACAGGCCTACAATGACCCCAATAGGCTATATCAATATTAAGTGTGTTTTTAGGATTTATTTAAAGGGATTTGAGGTTGAGATGCTAAACAGATCACTTACTAATTTTTTGCAAACATCAAACTATTTGCGTCATCAACACAGGAAGTCAACTGGAAAGACATGGCAATATATTTATTTGTATGTAGGAGCTTCAAGGTTGGTGCTGATTTTCAATGAAAGAGCTGCAGAGGACTGAGCATGAGCACAACTGAGCGATTGTTCGAGTACAAAGCGAAGCCTTCTGTTTAAGTCTCTTTAATTGTTTTGTTTCAGCCATGCTGCTTTAGTTTGATTGAAAGATTGCATGTTGTGAATGGTGCTGCAAACAAATGTGCTTGTACTTTTAAAAGGGAGGGCAAAACACTTCCTATATCTCCTGTTGTTGATCCCAAATCCGTGCAAATTCACCTGTCACTTCGTTCAAGCTATTGAAATTAGATCAGGCATGTGATAGCCTGCTTGAAACGGACAAATACATTTGTCTCGATCACGGTGTTTTTTTTGTTTTTTTTTAATAAATTACTGGCTGCTAAGAGCATGAAAGCATAAAACTTTAAGACATTTTGCTCTCAAATTTATGAGTTGGTAAATTTGGTATGGTAGATGTCTAAAGGATCTGCAGGGCGCTACTGCACCCTTTTGGCTTCAATGGGCTACTACATTTAGACAGTAATTATGTAGCGGGTCATTAGCAGACAAATGGGCAAATGCCAAAAGAAAGGCTTCTGAAAGTGTGTGTGGGCACAGTCATGTGTCATTTGCATACTCTTTGGGCGGACGTATATCTAATTTGTCAAGTGAGACCAGTGGATTGGCTGAACTGCGCTGCCTTGCATGCTGATGCTCCTTTATGCAAATCTGATCGCACCGTAGACTGTTTGAGATTGAAGAGCATTTCCACAAACTCACTGGTTCAAACTGGTGATTTAATTTTGCTGATCAAGTTATGGGTTGTGAGAACAGCAAGGACAACTGCAACACTGAATGCACGTGTCACTGTCATCAGCTTCACCAGAGCAGCATGCTGGATGTGTGCAAGATGTGTGAAATATGTACTGACAGTTTTCCTGGATGTTGTGATATTGGAAGTGTGTATAGAGTGTTGTTCAGACAGGTGAGTGTTTCTTTTAATTACCTACTGCTTTCTACAGTCTGGTACATAAATTCTGTCTAAATTGTGATTGTGTAGGCCAGGGGTGCCCAAACTCGGTCCTGGAGGGCCGGTGTCCTGATATGTACACAATAAGTGCATTGTACCGATATTATATTGTCTACATTGTTGACAATCAATAAAAAAAAAAACCTAACTCAGTTTTTCAGGTCTCTACATTATGATTATTTCAAAACATAATCAACACCACATGATCACTTTTTCTCTGGTTTGTCTGGCTGTTATAACAGTCACAACAGCCAAACAAAATCTAATGTTAGAACTTTAAGGGTCAAGATCCCAGCTAATGCAAACACTGACCACTATAACAGTGACTTAAAAAATGTGATTTTCTCCTTTAGTGATTCTGCTTGTTAACATCAGGTGTCTTCAATACTGGTCAATCATCACTTAATTAATCGGCTAATTATCTCATTAACTTTAACTCTGTGTAAGGCATTTCCTGAACATCACACCATTATATGAGAGTCGTAAAAAACTGAACCAGGCCAGCCAGGCGGCAACTTTCTCCAATGAGTTCCTGTCTCGCTCTGCTTATCTTTACAAAGAAAACACGGAGCTAATGATTTGCCAGGCCACCTCCATGTCGACACAATACTAAGACAACAAGAACTGACCCCTCCCATCTGGATCCGTTTAAGCTACAGAAGGTCAGTAGGTTTCGTGACTGGTTTCAGCATCAATAAAACATCTAATGGACCAAAGAACAAAGAGGTCTAATACTCGTGGCCAGGAAAACACATATTTAATTTGTTAAAATATACTGAGAATCACCGGCTCGCTGGACGACCCTTGATTTAAAGTGTAAACCATTTAAAGTCAAAATCAGTTTTGATCAGGTGAACCTCGAATTCTCAGATCGAGTTCTTTTAAAACCTGAGCTAGAAATAAACCTGAATGAATTCATAATAATTAATTCCCTTACAACTGAGTTAAAATTCCTTACATCTGCTTCAGCGTTACTTCAACACTGCTTCAGTGTTTACATGAGTCCACACTCAGGCCATGTCCACACGTACACGGGTATTTTTATAAACTGAGTTTTTCCTTCTTCCGTTTTAAAAAAATCTCAGTCATGAAAACGCAAACACATGCTATGAAGCACTGTTAAGAGCATGCCAAACCAGCAGGTGGTGATATAATCTCAAACGTAAAGCCATGTTGGCCAATCAGAAGCCTGAAAAAGTTTCCAGTAGGCGGAGATAACAGCGCAGGCTCCGACATCACAAGCCACAAACTCCGGTTTCGCTGTCTACACGATAACACTGCAACCGGAGTTTTTGAAAATCTTCACCCTGGCAGGAGTTTTCATAAATGTTCGGTTTCAGTGACCTGGTGCTGTGTTTGCGTGTGGACGAACGGCCAAACCGCATAGAAAAAGCTGCGTTTAATGTTTTAAAAAATAACCGCGTTCGTGTGGACAGAGCCTCAGAGTGTTAAATTAACACGGGGGATTTTGCTATGTAGTGGTGATATTTATTTACAATATTTGCAACTACTATTTATCACTTAGTTAGAAACACCACCAATTAAAATTATGTCATGTTATAGGGACTACTGGACAGGCATTTAGAAGTTGATTTTAAAATACAAAGTAATTAAAATAAAGCAATGTAAACAATTGCGTTTTTACGACACTATAAGTGTGTCCCATCAGGTAATGAAAAGTTTGACACACACTTATGGTCTTCATTCTCACTTGAACACTTGGGCCAAATACAGGAAATGCGTCATGTAAGTAGTCAAGTGGTAAAGTGCAAAGACTGCAAGTGTGGGTATTTGGACAAGGCATTTGAATGCAGCCATTGGCTCTTATGTTTCTCTTCTCTGACGACTTCAGTCTGATAAACCTGCTCTCTGCTGCATCCTGCTGGACTGGAGGAAATCACTCCATAGAGCAACAAAGCAGATACAGAAGAATAAAGTGTGAAATGAAGACAAATGTCAAGTTTATGATAGTAATAATGGTAATTTAATATTTTATTTAAAAAAAAAACAATTCAACTCTAAAGCAGTTTAACAGACAAAATCAGAATAACAGGGTGAATCGGGGCAATCTGGACACTTTAGACTTCTGTAGTTTACTGTGATTGTCTCCTCAACACTTCAGATCAACAAATGAGACTCATGATAACAACTAGAATAAGATCATATCATATTAATATAGAGCTGCTTGTGATGGAGCAAAACATGAACACATCAGAGGTTTGGTGTCTCAGATCACCCTGATTCACACTATCAGAAACAGAAGTTTATTATGCAATATGAAAATAATGACAAATTTACATTTTCTTTCTAATAAATTTCATATCAGCTGATGTTTTTTTTTTTTTAAAGGGGTCATATGATGCTGCTAAAAAGAACATTATTTTGTGTATTTGGTGTAATGAAATGTGTTTATGCGGTTTAAGGTTAAAAAAACACATTATTTTCCACATACTGTACATTTGTTTCTCCTCTATGCCCCGCCTTTCTGAAACGCGTTGATTTTCACAAAGCTCACTGGTCTGAAAAGCAAGGTATGCTTTGATTGGCCAGCTATCCAGTGTGTTATGATTCGCCGAATACCTCAAGCGTGTGACGGAAATGTTACGCCCCTTAACATACTGTGGTGCAGGGATTCAATCAGAAATTATGCGTTCACAATAAGAATGATTATATTAGATAATAGAATCAAAACCACAACAAGACAGAATTAACTTTACTTCTCGCAAATCCCCTTTTTCTTCTCTGAGCACATGTGATCATTCCAGCTGTTCAGTGGTGACCATCCCAGCTCCACTCTATTATAATTCAGTTCAATACAGTCCTCATTCCCAAGATCATCATTCGGCTCATCTTTGAGCCAAAACCTAAACAACATGTATCAGATGTTCAGTTTTTCAAGAGCACAACTTTATGAATCAACAATACTCACAGTATAACAGCATGTTTCGAGCACTGTAAACCCTTGCTGTAGAAAAATTGCCAAATTCTGACAGTAACATACCATTTTCTATAAAAACAGTAATATACTGTAGAAAACAATGCATTCTGGGTAATATTTGCCATTTTCAAGAAAGCAGCCTACAGGAATATACTGTGAATTAACAGAGCTCGAAGTCGACACTGAGAGGCTTTGTTCAAAATCACACTCTATACCCTCATTCACTATTCCCTACATTAGTTTACTTGACCGAGTGAATGAAAGGAAGCGAGTGAATTCAGACACTGATGAACACCTGATGATAACAAGCAGAATCACTGAAGGACAGAGAAACAAGAACTGAATAAAACTGAAACAAGCAGACACACAAGAACTACAACTGACTTCCAGCTTCAGCTTTAAGACCCTTTCACACTGAGTGTGAAACCAGTTTAGTTTTATTGAAAATAATAAAGTTTGTAGTTACCATCATGGAGATCAGTGTTTGCTTTAGTTGTGCCCTTGAACCTTGACTCTTAATATGAAACTTTTTCTGTTTGCTGTAACTGTGTGTTCAAAAAGCACACTTCTTATGGGGGAAAAAAATAAATCAGGTAAATTTGGTTATGTTGTGATGATGCCATAATTATAATGAACTCATCTGATTTTCTGATTTCATCCAGTGTTGGGTCTTTAATTACATGGGTGTTTTATCTGTTTTATGTCTGTTAATCAGAGGTGGGACTTTCAAGTCACAAACAAGTCTACAAGTCATATCCCAAGTCCTCAAAGAGTTCAAATTAATGAGATAATTAAGTGACTAATTAAATGATGATTGTGCATTAGTGATGAACACCTGCTGTTATTGAGAATTACAGAGGATCAGATGCTGCTGTTTTATTGGTTAAAATGATGTCACCATAATGGAGATCAGTGTTTGCTTTAGTTGGGCTCTTGGCCCTTGACTTCCTGTGTTACATCTATTTCTGTAGCAGTGCAAGAGGTCTTGTGACGCAGAGAGATCAGTGCTATGCAGTGAATAGTTATTAGTTGTTTTCATATGACGAGATAGTCATCATGAGCTGGCATGATTACTGAGCTGGATGACTTCACTGAATTCAATGATGAATTGTCTTAAACTGAAAATTGAGTGTTTATTATTGTCATTTTGCATTTTTGACACAATATATTCATAATTAATGCTGTACAGTTGCTTTGACACAAGCTGTATTGTTAAAAGCGAAACATAAATAATGGTGACTTGACTTGACATAGTTGCCAATAAATAACCGTTTTTCTAAATAATCGTTTTCTACTGTTGTTGTAAATTAATTAGTTTATTACTGTTAAATTATATTTCATGCTGTTTTTTTCATCTCACATATTTAAGCCTTTAAACCTAGCAACAAAATCCTCAGTTTTAAGTGAACACTTATAATGTGTCCACACTACAGAGTGAAGCAGTGCTGAAGTTAATGAGATAATTCTGTGATTAATTAAGTGCTGATTGAGCATTAGTGATGAACAGCTGCTGTTAACAAGCAGAATCACTGAAGAAAAGAGAAACACAAGAACTACAACTGACTTCAGCCACAGCCTTAGATGAAATCAACTGAAATAAAAGACATTCAATCTCTCAAGCCTATAAATGATGAATACGCAATCATCAACAACTAACCAAAACCACTAAACAAACAAACAAGCTTCAGAAACAGTTACAGCAGCCAGAAAAAACTAAAACTAAAAAGTCAAGGGTCAAGAGCCCAACTAAAGCAAACACTGATCGCCATAATGGTGAGGTCAAACCAACATTTTCAATAAAACATCTAAACTTCTGTTAATTCTCAAAGAAGTTTTGTAGATGTATGACATAAATAAAAATAAATAAAAAAATAAAGTCAGATTGCAAAGTGTGAAGCTGGTAATGCTGTTTGTGGAGTTGTGTAATCCTCCTCTGCTGTTTTATTTCAGTTGATTTCATCTAAGGCTGTGGCTGAAGTCAGTTGTAGTTCTTGTTTCTCTTTTCTTCAGTGATTCTGCTTGTTAACAGCAGCTGTTCATCACTGTCTGAATTCACTCATTAGTGTTCATTCTCTCTGTCAGGTGGACTGTATTAGTAAACTCATGTAGGGAATAGTGAATGAGGGTGTAGGGTGTGATTTGAAACGGTCTCTGAGTGTCGAATCTGGCTACGGGATTTTACTGTTTTAATGAAAAAGCAGTATGTTACTGTCAGAATATGGCCGTTGTTTTACAGCATTTTTTTTACAGTGTGCAAGAAATTTAATTTGATATTTTAATTGTTTTATTCAGTTATTTTTGCTTTAAGAACTATTATTTGTTTATGTTGATTATGACAGTTGGCTATAGGAAGTCGGTTTCTAAAAAAATATTTAGTTAATATGAATTTTTATTTAGTCCATGGTATCTTTATATTCCTGTTTATAAACTAGACTACAGTAAATAACTGCACAATTAACAGTAAACAACAGTGTTGCCAGTATTTTACCATTAGTTTACAATGCAAGGTTTTAGTGTAGATGTTTGACCTACAGTAACTAGCTGGCAACAGTGTTGCCAATATATTACTGTAAAAATGCCTGGTAAGGTCTAACAGTGAGGGTAAACTTAAGTAACACAGGAAGCTGGAGCAGAAGTGAAAGTGCAGAAAAGTAAAAGAGAGAAGAAGAGTTTTCTTAATAGAATTTACAGTATTTAAATAGTCTTTAGTTGTATTTAGTTTAATTTAGTTTGTGGATGATTTTTGTCTTCTGCTGTTTTCTGAAGGTTGTGATTTTATAATGAGAATCAAAAAGACTAAAACAAACGAATACACTGTAATATTTAGCACTTACCCTTGTTTCAGTGTTGAATTATCCACCCATTTCATGATGCCCTCCTGCTGTATGTCAGACAAACCAATCCACACTCTCTCACTGACTAATGAATATATGAGTCTCTGTGTGAATAAAAACAGGAGTAAGTGTGATTCCTCTCATTCATTAACAGACACTCACACAAACTCACCTGCTTCTCTTCAGTGTTGATAATGACCAGATCAGCACCACGATCCCTGCAGTACTGCCTGCTGTCAGACCAGTTCTTCAACTCACTGGACATGAAAAAACAAACTGGGCCCTTCTTATTCAAAGACTCAAAATCTCTCTGTAACCGTTTTTTCTCAGCAGTGAAATCTCTGACTCTGAGTCTGCGATATGTAACTCCGGTCTGCAGGTTCTTCTGAGTCAAAGAGATGAAGTTGTTCTGCAGTTGGTGTTTTTCAGTCATTAGATCAGTGTAATTGTCCTGTAAGCTGTTGATAGTTTGATTGAGCTCTTCAACTGTGTTCTTGTAACTCTTTATCAGGTCTCTCTCTGCTCTGATGGTGATGCGCAGCAGTATATTGTTGATCAGCAGAAGAACACAAATAATCTGGAAACACACTGTGATCAACACCAAACATCTACTTCCTCCTGAGGAACAGGAAGAAAACACACAAATATCAATTAATAACAATTCACTCCCTATTATTAGGTCATTATTATTATTATTATTGTTAACATTTCAAATTGACCTTTGTAAGTAACTGAGAGTGCTTTTTAAAAGTATGACCTATTATAACGACAAACTTCTAGAAATTATATACAGTAAAATGTGCAACCAAGAAAAATATTCTGTTAATACTTTTAATATAAAAACAGAAACGTATAAACATTGTTCCTAGAAAACAGTTATTTAAATTTTATCTAACAATTTTCAGTTTCTCAAACATTAGCACAACTGTCTCTGCTTCAAATGAAACTTTCTGCTTACTGCACTTTCCAGCGTTTCCATCAGTTTGGTGGCGACTCTGTGCTCGAGGTCCAGATCTGTTAACATTTCTGCTTATATAGATGTTCTCAGATTCCATTATTGTTTCTTATGTCTTGCAGTATATGTGATCAGACGAGCTGTGGTCTCTTAGAAAGTGTACCTTATTTTTTAAAAGAGTAATATACTTACATAGGAAGTGGTTTCATTATCAGAAAATCTAGACTTTTTCCTGTTTTAACTCTCTGTAGACTCACACTATGATTGGACTCTATGTAACCCGTCCTGACTGCTGCATTACAAGTTTATCTTGGGAAAAACAAAAAAAGCAAACAAAAAAAAAAAGATTCAGTATTAAAGGGGTCATATGATGCTTTTTTAAAGATCATTATTTTGTGTATTTTGTGTCCGTCGACCCCAGGAGGTTAAATGTATGTTATACCCTCAACTCTCCAGAGGTGGGGCTTTCAAGTCACAAGCAAGTCTTCAAGTCAAATCCCAAGTCCTCAAAGAGTTAAAGTTAATGAGATAATTAAGTGACTAATTAAATGATGATTGAGCATTAGTGATGAACACCTGCTGTTAACAATCAACATCATTGAAGAAAAGAGAAACACAAGAACTACATCTGACTTTAGCCACAGCCTTGGATGAAATCAACTGAAAAAGAAAAAAAAAAACACACACACATACACGCAATGTTACCATAATTGTGGTCAAGGTTTGCTTTAGTTGGTCTCTTGACACTTTTGTTAATTCCAAAATTATTTGTTTTTAAGCAATTGCAATGTTCTTTCAGAACAAACGTTCATGCATTGCTGAATCAAAACCTCGAAGTAGCAGATGAGCTTACACTTCCTGCATATAACTCCTGATGAATGAACTTATATAAATGAAGTTTATTGACTGACCTTCAACTGTCAAGAAGAAATTCCACTAAACAAACGCCTCCGTAATGCTTTGATATTGAAAAAAAAAAGAGAAAAATGTATTATCTCAGGCTTTTAGACATGAACACTTATCATATGATCCTCAACAGTGGTGACAATAATTATTCCTACTGCAGTGCATAATGGGAGTTTTTACTATGGTGTTACCCAGCATGCATTGCAACATGAAGCATTTTGTTGATTGTCACCATTGTTGAGATTCATATGCTGGTTCTTTATGTCTGTGTGTGACTAAATAGTACTGGTGTAAAAATTTGTATGTGCATTGCATAGATTTAAAATTCAATCACTGTAACTATAACAGTAGCATTTTGTTTGCATTCTGTAGTTTCACAGGACTGATTACACAAAACCTAAACTTATAAACAGAAAAAAAAGTTTTTTTATTCTGATCAGGCCAGCTCATGATGACTTTGTCATCATGTAAAAACCCAATAATATCCAGCTGCAGCCCCGCACGTTTCAGGACACACAATCCAGACCACACGATCCAGGCCGGAAGTGAGGGGCGGAGTTAGTAAAACGTAACAACATGGCGGAGAGCAGGGTGAGTAAAGTTTGTCATTTTGTGATGAAAAATTCGTTCAAAAGTTAAATGTTTGTTATAAATACTGTTTATGTACATGCCTTTCACGTTTTATTTCTGAAGCTTTGAATTGTTGTCATCCTTTACCATTTTCGGGACTTTTCTGCGGAACTGCGAGTCTGCAGCTGGATATATCTCGTAAAAACAGCTAATAGCTTCATAGCACTGATTTCTCTGCTTTACAACACTTTCTGCATTGTTACAGAGAGAGACACCAGAAGTCAAGGGTCAAGAGCCCAACTAAAGCAAACACTGATCTCTATGATGGTGACATAATTTTAACCAGTAAAACATCAACATCTGATCCTCTGTAATTCTCAATAACAGCAGGTGTTCATCACTAATGCACAATCATCATTTAATTAGTCACTTAATTATCTCATTAACTTTAACTCTTTGAGGACTTGGGATATGACTTGAAGACTTGCTTGTGACTTGAAAGTCCCACCTCTGGAACTCTCACATACACATCCTTGTTTATACTACTTCGTGGGGTCCTAATGTCCCCACAAAGATACCCTGTAAAAAAAAATTACGTAAAAAAAAAAAAACGGTGAAATGATTGGCAGCACAGGGTGCCAAACATTTACCATTAATGGAAATCATGGTTAAAGTTTTTTTTTTTTTTTTTAACAGTCAATGACTGGCAGAAGCAGCTGCCAAACAAAAACTGTAAAATTAAGGTACAACATCCTATTTTTTCTTAAATGCTTTTTTTTTAACAAAACATTTAATTGTACATTTTACATTTAAATAAAACTGTTATTTTACAGGTATTGTCTGGATTATCATTGTGAAACATTCTCTGTGAAACTTTTTTTTGCAGTTAATAACAGCACACAAGCAAAAACTAATAACTATCACTGCATCAGCAACTCCAAAGTTACTGCCATTAAATAAAGCAACTTGCAGCATAACATCAATGTTTCTTGGTTTTTCCTGCACTGAAGCACACACTCTACTCTTCAGAACAATAGTGACCCACAAAACACAGACAACAGAAACCCTTTAAATCCCAAAAGAACATTGAACACTAACAGACAGAGGTGGGACTTTCAAGTCACAAGCAAGTCTTCAAGTCATATCCCAAGTCCTCAAAGAGTTAAAGTTAAAGAGATAATTAAGCAACTAATTAAATGATGATTGAGCATTAGTGATGAACACCTGCTGTTAACAATCAACATCATTGAAGAAAAGAGAAACACAAGAACTACATCTGACTTCAGCCACAGCCTTGGATGAAATCAACTGAAAAGAAAAAAAAAAAAAACTATGCCACCATAATTGTGGTCAAGGTTTGCTTTAGGTAGTCTCTTGACCCTTTTAATAATTCAAAGTAATTTGCTTCTGAGCAATTGCAATGTTGTTACACAGCAAACATTGAAATAGCAAATGAACTTACACTTTCTAATGAATCATGATGAATGAACATCATGAAGTAGTTTCTCTTTTGTTTATTGACTGCCATGCAGCAACTTTTGAACAGAAGAAAAAAAAATTTCTCTAATTAAAATGCCACTGTAATGCACCGAAATTGCAAAAGAAAGACAACTGTGTCAGCTCAGGCTTTTAGACATGAACACTTATCATATGATCACATTGTCTGATAAGTGTTCATGTCTAAAAGCCTAAACCGATACAGTTCGTTTTTAATATTAAAGCATTACAGTGGTGTTTGTGTAATAGGATTTTTTTTTTTTTTTTGCAGTTCTGTAATAGTTGAATGACAGTCAATAAACTACACATCGCATTATTGTAAGATAAATATCCATATTTCAAATGTAATAAACACTTTTTTCAATTTTTTCCTTTACAAAGGAAAATCTCCTCTTGTCTTATATTGAAATCCTCCAACATTTTTTTTCAAATCCTCGTTTTGTGCTTCTAATTCGTGAACAGCGTTTTGTTTTGCTTTGTCTCTGCGTTTGTCACTTATCACGTAACGTCGACGTCTTACGTCATCCGCCGGAACGGCTTCCACGTATGGCAGTCAGCAGAAGTGAGAAAAAAGTTTTTATTACGTTTGAAATATGGATATTTATCTTACAAAAATGCATGGATTCGCTACAGGAGGCCTTTATTCACCCGCCCCCCCGGAGCCGTGTGAGGGACGTTTTATTACGGATGCGCGCACTTTATTTCACGCCTACTGAACTGTTGATAACCCACACCCGCTTTCACGATATAATTCAATAATTACAGATGCTCTCATGGGCTTGCAAAAAGTTTTCTGTGAGGATTAGTGTTAGTGAATTAGCAGCATATAAATGTCCCAGATATAACTAATACTCTTCCAGTGGTAATGAGGTTAAACTCTCAATATTTTCACAAGCTACAGGGTGCTGTTTACACCAGCAGCGTTAATCCCTTGAAATTCAGCACATTAACACTTTACTCTAAAGAGTCCTTAACCCCAGGATTTTAACTCTGGCATTTGTACTGTGAGACATTACTGCATCATCAGAAATACCTCTTCAGTATCTCTTTTTCGTCTACATTAAATTCTGTCAGAAAGCAAATGTCAGGAATTATCATCTGGACCCATTTATTTTATTTGATGTAAAATGTCTGTTTTATTCATCGTATGATTATTCAACTGAGATACAGATTAACAAATATTGCAAAAAACAAATGAAAATTTTGCATTTTATGATTTAGAATTGCAAGGTACTGTTTATCACGCCATGATTATTTAGTCAGGAGTCTAAAATGAACATTTTGTAGTTTCATTCAGTCAAATGTTTTTTTGTTTGTTTGTTTGTTTTTTTACACAAAATTATAACAAAGTATTCTGGCTCAAACAATATTATTTAATATTTAATGAGTGCGTGCTGGAGATCATGTTTAATTTTCTGTAATCAACAAATAGGTGTTCTATAATTATGTAAAACATCCATATTTGAGGAGGCTATTCTGGAGCTCAGAGATGCCGATGTATCGATCCCTGTGTTCTTTTTGTGATTGGCTTTCCTCTCTTGTAGGCCAGTATTCAACCCAGGTCTGCTCTCCAAAAACATACTGCAGACTAAAACAACAGAAAGTGGTCAAAATGGTCAATAAAAAATAAGGATATAGAAGAGAACTCTTTTAAAAATGTTTGTTTTCATGATGATTTTTATACATTTTTGAAAAATATTTGATAGACGTATTTTAATAACAGGTCAAAATATGTGACCATTTGTAAAGATTTTTTGTCTGCTAGGGTCTTCTTTTATGGTTCTTGTGACTTTGTTTTAGTGGACATGTATTAATATTTTTTTGTCTTTTAATAAATATTAAAGTTCACTTATTTTAATTAGTGCTGTCAAAATTAGCGTGTTGATTTTTCCTGTTGAACAATGTTAAAAATATTTAACGCAGTTAACACAGGGGCGGAGCTACACTGTAAAAAAAATCCATAAAATTTATGGTAAAAAAACGGCAGCTGTGGTTGCCGGAATTTTACCGTAAAAAATACGGTAGCAACGTTTTAGGTTTTATGGTTTTAACTTAAATTTACAGTTAAATACCGTAATTTCATTAACTGATAAAATGTTATTATATACCAACCTATTGAAGTACTAAAATCTGTTTTGTACCTTTGTAATACACTGATAACCACCAAATGCAGGTGGTGATGAGAAAGTCACATGATGAACCAAAGCCCATCACAAGCAGCTTTTAAATAATAACATATATAGAAGGTGCACAGTGTCATTCACACAAACACCAAACACCATCATGGTAACACACATGAAACTGAAATAATGCAATAAACATTAATTTAACAACATTAGGTGTAACACACAACCCTAATATACAAAACTGATAAGAAAAAAACTAAGAAGAAACATAGTTATTTCAACAACAAAAGTCTTTTTCACTTCCGTAAAATTAATGTCCAATACATGTAATGTCCAATACAGTTTTTCACCGTATATAGTAGGGGAATTTACCGTTAACCATTTAACAGGTTTTTACTGTAGCATTTTTACAGTCTTTTACCATTAAATTCACGGTCATTTTTTACAGCTGCTTCTGTCTCTTTTTTTTCTATACAATAATTGCATTTATTTAGATGCAGAATGTCTTTACCAACACATCAAACAGGAGACTTTTCTGACTCGCACTCTAAATTTGCGTCAGCAACAGGCGCTTGTCAAACAAGCGCGGAAAAGGTACAGGTGACGAGGAGCTTCAGTAGAACAACAGTGAACTGTAGTCTAGAGATGTCACGGTATGAAAATTTCTTATCATGATTATAATGACCAAAATTATAACAGTTATCAGTATTATCACGGTATTGTTAAAATGTGCTGGAAATGTTCAAAAACTACTTACACATAAATTCACCAAGTTTTATGTTTAAAATCAACAAACAACAAATAAAATGATTTTTGTTTGCATAAACACTAACATTACATTAATGATGTATTAACATTACCAATGATGTCCGGATTTTAAATGACTGACAACAGTTTATCTAATAGCATGTACGAAATGTTCAAATAAAACTTTGAAAAGGTTTAAAAAAATGGTAAAGCTCACATTTCGGCCTTAAAATAAAGAAAAGGGTTAAGTCAAAATGATAACTGATTAATAAATGATCCATAAGTAATTCTAAATTATTTTTAACCGGACAAAAACTGCACACAGGCTAAATGTGAATGTAACTCTGTGTAATTCCACTCTTTGAGACTAGGCGACGCTTATGGAACAGTAGAATTAGAGCTGTTTCCATTGCAATTAAGAACACTTTATTAGGTATTACATGGAGTGAAGATGAAAACAAAATGCCATCGAATCTTTTCCATAGACAGTGTGCATGTGAAACTGTTACTTAAAACTGTGTGTTATGCTGGACAGTATTTATTTATCCTGAGTTGTTCAAATCACAATAATTGAATACGGTTTTAATGATAATTAAAATATGAAATTATAATACTAACCGTGGGGAATTTTATCATGATTTATCATCAAACCCGTAATCGTTCCATCCCTACTGTGTTCAGATGAGATGTTACCAGGATGCTGTCTACACAGCAAAAACCCTGGTGTTAAATTAACACTGCTGGGTCTCTATATGTGTCCACACTACAGAGTGTTAAAAATAACACTGAAGCGTTAATGAGGTAATTAATAGCTTCGTTGAGTAATGATTGACCATTATTGAAGACACCTGATGTTAACAAGCAGAATCACCAAATAAGAAAATCAAAATTTTTAAAGTCACCATTATAGTGGTCAGTGTTTACTTTAGTTTAGTTTCTATAAATTTTGGAAGAATTTCACACAAGCTGTTCTGATAAAAAAAAAATCTTCAAAAAAGCTTTTCTTTAAGGAACACGCAGACATCAAGAAGCAGCGTATGATTCTCAACAACGGTGACAAACAGCATATTCTAGGGCTGCACGATATATCGTTTCAGCATCGATATCACGATGTGCGCATCCACGATAGTCACATCGCAGGATGTGCGATGTTTAGTATGGGCTACTGACCATTATATTTATACTGATTGTTTTCTTTGCTCACACACAGACACGGCAGACGAGTGTTAAAAATAACACTGAAGCGTTAATGAGGTAATTAATAGCTTTGTTGAGTAATGATTGACCATTATTGAAGACACCTGATGTTAACAAGCAGAATCACCAAATAAGAAAATCACAATTTTTAAAGTCATCATTATAGTGGTCAGTGTTTACTTTAGTTTAGTTTCTATAAATTTTGGAAGAGTTTCACACAAGCTGTTCTGATAAAAAAAAAATCTTCAAAAAAGCTTTTCTTTAAGGCACACGCAGACATCAAGAATCAGCGTATGATTCTCAACAACGGTGACAAACAGCATATTCTAGGGCTGCACGATATATCGTTTCAGCATCGATATCACGATGTGCGCATCCACGATAGTCACATCGCAGGATGTGCGATGTTTAGTATGGGCTACTGACCATTATATTTATACTGATTGTTTTCTTTGCTCACACACAGACACGGCAGACACCGGACGCGACAGCTGTACAGACGAGTAGCATTTACATTTAGTAGCAGAGCTACTGCACGTGATTTTCAGTGCTGGAAATCCGTTTGTCCTTTGTTGACAGTTCCGCGTCCTCTGGAGAGCGCAGGTCATGGTTGCTTAGCAACGGCAGACGCCACGAAAGCACAAGCTCCTGAGCACTTTGGAAAGAAGGAGAAAGCGGCGCAGCTGGCGTTTTCCATGCATTTTTAGGCACTAAAATCACTTTTGTAGCAAAATCACTTTTGTAGCTTTAACACAGATTTATTAGATTTCATTTATACAGTGAAGTCTATGCAGTGTTATTTTACATTTGATTATTAAATTTCTGTACCTGAATACTGGTAGACTTACCTGAAAAATATAAAGCACTGCTTATTTCATTTGAATCGTTGTACTGTTATTTATCTATGCTTGTAATTTTTTTAATTTCCTATGCTTATTTACTCGCCTACAAAATCACCCCAATCTTTTTTTTTTTTCCAAATAAACTATTCAAGTCATGTGGTGATTTTTTTTTCATATGGCAACATACTGTATATCGCAGAAAAATAAAATATCTCAATGTGAGTTTTTTCCGATATCGTGCAGCCCTAGCATATTCATATAAAAAGATCAACTCTGAACATCACAATACAAGCTACTAAAAAGTCACATAAAAACAGCAAAAATAAAAGAAAACAGTAAGAACAGAAAATTACAAAGACAATTCTGCTCATAATTTATTCATGCCGTAATGCATGATGGGAGCCATGGATGATTTTTGATTGGCTACAGTGTGCTTTTGTGATGGTCACTGTTGTGATTCTCACGCTGATTCTTGATGTCGGTGTGTCTAAATTAAAGATTTTTCTGCAAGTTTTTGATCAATATAAGTTTCAAAATCATCTGTCTGATTATACTGAAAATGCCAGATCTTATTTTGTTCACAGTGTTGACAAAACCAACAAACAAAATCTGACTCAGTAATTCAAGTCACTATATGATGATCATAGCAAAACATAATCAGCACCACCTGATGATTTTTGCTCTTTGCAAAAGTCTAGTTGTTATAACGCAGTTACAGCAGTCAAATAAAATGTATTATTAAAAAGTCAAGGGTCAAGAGCCCAACTAAAGTAAACACTGACCACTATAATGGGACACATATAGACACCCAGCAGTGTTAATTTAACACTGGGGATTTTGCTGTGTACACTGGAAGCGACGTGGCGTGACACGACAATCCCCGACAGTAAACAGCTGCATCGTTCTATTTATAATTTGCTGATACAGAGTTCAAATGATTTTCAATGGTTGTGCTCTGGTGTAGACACGCTGTTGAAGTGTCTGTATGGAGTGTGGAAGCTGAACAGTAGCGCTCAGTGCGGGACAGATGGAGGCGCCGGTGCCAGCAATGAAAAGCAAACAGGATGCGCTTTCTGCCGTCTCGGTCTCTATGAACTTGAGCGCGAAACTCAGTGTATACTTGCCTTAAAGACATGAAGAATGTATCTATAGAGAGTGAAATGTATACCTTCAAATGAACCAATTCAAATGGAAAACAGATATTCTCAGAATATGTTATCTGTAGCCTATGAAACATGCATACAGGCGGATCCACTTCTGCGGAGATGACGAGTCAGTGTCGCCGACTTCATCTCTTAAGCCGAAAACAAAGAAAGCACTTTATCAATACATTATTAAAATGTTAATGCAGCCTCACTGTTTTTCCCTGAAACATTCACAATCATTACTTCTGCTGGTGTGCCGTGGCAAGCTTTATGCGTGTGCTTGAGCGCTTATTAGGCTAAACAATTAAAGTCCCCATGAAATCAAAATTAAAGTTTTTTTGGTGTATCAATATGATAGTCTTAAGGTTATCTATAAGGCAGTGTGCTCCAAAACAGTGACAAAATTCGCATTTAGAAAATATAAGCATTCAAAGCTTTTAGTTTGTCACTTCCACCAAAACGGCTCAACGATTTTTTGACGACACATCGTACTTCATCTTCTCATCAAATCTTCTGACCAATCAAACACTCTCTAGAAACCGAAGCGCCCACCCCCTGCACTATAAATAGACGCTGAAGCTGCGGCTGAGATCGGTCACTTGTTCACAGTGTAGTATTTCCTGTACAGTGAATGGCACGTAGTGTACAATGTAGGCGATAGGGAACGATTCAGATAGTGTAAATATGCTTTCGATTGGGGCAAATGAGGTCTGGTTTCACGTTGTGTCACGCGAACCGTGGCAGCGCGCACAGTCTGATCCGGACTTTGGCTCCGGTCCAGAGATTTCAACTCAGAAAATAAACTACATTCACTATAGAAGATTTGTATTCAAGTTATATTTGTATTAATTGTATTGCTTAATTTATTTAAGTGTATGAACAACACTCTACAGACTTTAAATGCATAGATACAGGCAAATCATCCTATCTTGAAAACACAGAGTGGACACCTACCTTCCGTCTATTTTTGGCAGGTCAACAGATCTGCCCATGATGAGGTATGACTTGCCTTCTACCAATGATAAATGTTCTCTGCAACTGGGACGAGCCCAAAATTGTCTCACTTTCCCTTCAACACTATCATCAGTGCCTACATGACAGAACAATGTTTACCAAACAATTCTACTGCAATGTAACTTAGCCTTCATTAGAGCATTAATGGAGAAGTACAACTGCATTTAATATAAATCAGACATATTTCATGTGAATTTCATGATCAGTGGAGAAACATGGAGGGAATAATGAACTTTACCTTCTTTCAGCACCTGCTCCACTTTCATCTCATAGGTGTCAGAGTCCTGTGTCAGATTCATCTTCAACACTTTGACTTTATAAACTGTCGAACATACATGTTATATTGTTATTGCCATAACTTATTAGACTTCAGTGGTCATGTTTCAAGTCAAACATTTTTTTATTGCATTTACAGCAGTTAATGGAATAGTTAACTCAAATAGGAAAACTGTCATCATTTACACCCTCATGTTGTTCCACGCCTTTATGACTTTCTTTCTTCAGCACAACAAAAACAAAAAGATATTTCCCATAAAAAAAAGAAAAACTCACTGATTCGTTTGCAGGGGTACTTGAGTTAACAGCTCACTGGAAGGGTTTAAAAGTGACTTAAAAGTGAAATTTGTAAAAGTGAAAGCCATTGTTTGGCTTCAGGAGACTTGGAATACAGTGCACAAGTCACTGTGATGTGTTTAGCATTTTTGGAGATTAACAGACATGGTCACAATGAAAAGATGTCGCATCTGTTTTGGAAAACTGTTTTTAAGCAACAATGTGCTGACTACTTTGCATTTTGTCTATGACTTATATTTTTAGATTGTGCACCTGATTTTTGTTATTTCAGGGGAGTGGGGTTTACCTGCACAGCACCTACCCGCTGGCCTCCATACACTCACCCCCCTAAGCCTCACTCCCATCCGGGTCACGGCACCAATGTAACCCCTCTCTCCCAGGTCCTCACCGCCACACCTCGTTCTTGTTCCGAGTGGGTCTCGAACCCGGGTCTCCGGCATGGGAGGCAGACACACTAACAAGGAGGCTAAAGACTGTAGCCCCTAGCGTCAGTCGCTAGTGTTTAACTGCACAGCACCTACCTGCTGGCCTCCGTTACAAGAGGTCAAAACGGGCTTCCACACAAAGTTGAAAAATTAAATTGAGAACATTCTCGGATATCATCGAGGCCTAACCGTTAAATAGCACTGAACTCACATTCAGAAAACCGGACATCTTCTACAACTAAAATGCTGCTCCTCCAGTGAACACTAGAGGGAACCATTTCGCACAAAACAGTTGGTACCAAGAATTGGATGTGCATTCATTGCATTGACAATATTAGTCAAAGCAGCTGTCTGAACAGGGTGTGTTTGTGTGAAAGAGTGTGTCTGTGTAAATAAGACAAAGTTTGCTCAGCACATCCATGCCGATCACCCTTCAGTGTCAGACTCACGAGCGAGAGCAAACACATGAGCAATGATGATGAGAGCATAAAAACAGTGATGAGAAAGCAGGGAAACAATAGAGGAAGTCCATTCCAGTGTTTCCTCTGTGTTTATGTGCTCAACCATCACTAGGTAAAAGTGTGAGTTCAGCCTATACAGTATGAATGAACACACATTAGTGACAGGCCAGTTAAAAATAATATAACAGTATAAGAACAACATAGATTAAAACTATATAAAACTAAATAAAAGTGCATACAATGTCATGTATAAAAATAAGTGAGCAATTTGAAATACTTCCCTTGAGTCTAATTAAAATGAATACGTTTTTGAAACGATTCAACCTAAAGATTAGACTTGATCTACCAAAGGGCAAAATATTGTAGTTCTTATTGAGAATATGGGATTAAAAAGTGAATATTGTCATGTAGGTCACACACACACACAAAGATCAGGAAGTGCTGTCTTGAGTTGTGTGCTAGTCGGTGGAACTGGCTGTTTGATGTGAGGATGTGTGTGTGCAGAAGTGTGTGTGTCGATGCACGTTAATAAAGGATCTAATGACTTTGGTCTGCTGACGCCCTGAACACCCCCGAATGGGCCCCAACATTCAAGTGCATCATGGGCTCCAGGATAAAGTAAGAATCTCTCCGTTTGTCTGTCGATTTCTCTCTGTTTGCTCACTTTGTGGTCTGCTGCTTACTTCCTCTTCCTCACTCTGTCGTTCTCGGATGCGAGTCTTTCTATCATGTCACAATTCAATGAATAAACTCGCAAACAAAAACTGCAACATTTGGAGAGTTTTGCAGGAGAACAGATGGACAGTTTGCACACTTTTCCACGCAGAAGCACCATCTCTCCCTGCTTCATTTCAGCTGGCTTGCGAAAATGCATAGCATCCTCAAAACTGCTTTAAGTCTGAATGTCACTGAAGTAGAAAAACATCAGATCAAGTACCTCAATGCACTTTTCTTCATCAGTTCTTAAGTCTCGATGCGTTCGGATCAGCTGCTGTTCTGGTCATTTTTAGTAGCTGTATGAAGTCAGTTCTAAAGTTCACACAGGTGTGGAGAATCACATTAACTATCAACATGTAACCATCTTCAACACTACATCTATTGGTTTCTCATCTCTTGGGAGTGAAAAATAAAGAATACGATCTCTTACAACTCAATTGCAAATGGAGTCCGATTTTTCTCCTGAGAAACAACAGATCTGCCAAAACCTGCGATTAAAGATCTCAATTTGAACATTTCTCATCACATTCTTGATAGTTTGTCATTTAAAAATCTCCTTTGGTTGGTTTTAGCAGACAAACATTCTGTTAGGATCATTGCATTTGCATAATTCTATTTTAGACAGACGGCCAAACTCATAACTGGAAATATTTTCTGTTGATGTGCTTCTTCTAATTTAGTAGTCAACCACATCCTGCTCCACCAATGAAGCGCCTTATTAAGATCTTGTAAGAAGAACAGCAGAAAATGATTGAGAGCCGATCGCATTCAGTCGCTGGTCATTCTTACAGTGTTAATGCTTCACACATCAGATGAGTGTAATGTTTTGTTATGATGACTGTTTTGCTCATGGTTTTGTTGTTCTCAGAGAAAACCCTGAAAAAACATTCTACTGGTTCTTTCAAGCCTCATGTCCAATCGCCAGAGATAAAGGTGGGTACCACACACACACACACACACACACACTGACTAACTGATGTAATAAACACACACTCACAAACTGTCTCTTCTGAGAATGGCTCTTCCTGTCACATGACTGAACTAGAAAAACCACACATCAGGGCAGATACACACTCGTCAGAATGAGAAAAGTCAGAGGAACTAGTTAGTATGCTGTGATCTGCTGACGGGTAAAAGGAAGCAAGGTTGGACCGAGTCTAGATGAGGTCTGGCTGAGCCGGACTGGTTACCCTGCGTGGCTAACTTTGACCTGACTTTAACCACATCCTCTACTTGAGAAATGAACCGATGTGACTGACTTGCGCGCGTGTGTGTGCGTTTTCTATTTGAGTAGATCCTGATGTGCTGTTTCACTTCCCGGAAGACTTTAATGATGAGGTTAGTACTCGAGGATCACTGTGGCTCTTTCCTTCTGTTTTCATTTGATTTTCATTTGAAGAGTTAATTTGCAAAAACAGATTACTCAGCTTTTAACCATTTTCAAAAATCGTGTTTTTTCATTGTGCACTCCAATTAATCTCAATCAGACTGCAGTTGGGTTCTTTTGATTAAGTAAAAATAACTAAAAAATACAGCTGACTAACACAATAAAACAATAAAACATGATAACATAATAAAAAAACAGTTTTCTGTTTTTGCAAATAAACTTCATTTATTTTTATTAATTAATTTTATTAAAAAATTCTAAAAAAAAATAAAAAATAAATAAATAATTGCATGAGCAAATAGATGCACAAATAAATAAGTCAAGCCTCTGCTTACCATGATGTACTAGCTAAGAATTAGGGGAAATTATAATAAATAAAAAACATTTCACAAATAAATGCATCAATAAAACAAATGCACAAATAAATAAATTAAATATCCTAAAATAAATAAATAAAATAAGTAAATAAGATAAATAGCCTCTGGTATTCATAGGCCCGGTATCACAGACAGGGCTTAGCCTAAGCCAGGATTAGGCCATAGTTCAATTAGGACATTTAAGTCATTTTTATAAATTTGCCTTAGAAAAAAGCATTACTGGTGTGCATCTTGAGACAAAACAAAGGCACTGACATATTTCAAGATCAATCAGTGAAAGTTTCTTTCAGTTGAAACAGCTCAGACTTACACTTTAGTCTAGAACTAGGCTTAAGCCTTGTCTGTGAAACCGGGGGATAATGTAATAGCTAAATTTGAAGAATTAGGGAAAATTAGAAATAATAAATGCATTTTATCTTTCATCAAAATATAATAACCATTTCCACTTCTGCAGCAACTTTGCTTTTCTGGCAATGGCACTGAGGGCACCTGGCGTTAATGTCAATCAATTGTCAAATAATAGTATTACAGGGAACAGGCATTGTTTTAGCCTTTTTAAACTGCTGTCGACAGTGATAACAGTAATTTAACACATATTAACATAAATATAATAAAGTTTAGGACAATAAATAAAGACAGATTTGAAATAGAGAAACTCTGGAGGGTGTCCACAATCCAAAACTCCCATTCGGGTATCAAACACCCACTTTTCATCATCCAGTAAAGTCTTGATGGATTCTTTCCTTTTACTTCAGAAATATCTCACATTATGCAAGTAAATGGAACATTTGTGAAGGAATATTTGCACAGATATTGATTTTGAGGTGACTTATCAGCAGGTGCACTCTTAAAAATAAAACATTCTTTATTGGCATTGATGGTTCCATGAAGAACCTTTAACATCCATGGAAACGTTCCATTCCGCAAACGGTTCTTTATAGTGTTCTTTGCACTAAGAAAAAAACAGTTCCTTTAAGAACTGTTCACTTAAGGGTTCTTTGGGCAACCAACAATTGTTCTTCAATGGTATCACTGTGAAAGCCTTGTTTTGGAACCTATATTTGATGGCGTTTCTTCTATTCTCACACAGGAGTCTCTTCAGTCCTTGCCGCGCTTCTGCTTCCCTTATGACATAGAGAGGTGAAAATCGTTCATTCATTATTAAAGATGGATGCTCAAGCCTTTTTACCTTTCATAACTGATTAACTGAGGCTAGTCGGTTGGTTGGCAGGGTGAAGGACACTGTCGCCGTGCAGCACTTCACATTCGTCCTGACCGATCTGGAAGGATGCCAGCGCTTCGGTTTCTGCAGACTCACGTCCAGCTCTCAGACCTGCTTGTGCATCCTCAGGTCTCAAAATACACCCAAAAACAAATGAGTGATGATTTATGTAGCCCCTTTTATTCATTCACGGTCTGCTTCTCATGGCCACAATCACTTTCAGTTTTCAGGTCTCATTATAAGGTGTATGTTACACTTATAACCTGGTTTTAAGTTGGAATAGTTAGCTGTAACTACACATAAAACTCTTTACCAGCTATTTGACGTGACTGAAGTGCAATTTCTCTCTCAACACAGTTATTTGCCCTGGTTTGAGGTCTTCTACAAACTTCTGAATAATCTAGCCGACTACTCAACGAAAGGACAGGTATGATTTTAACGGTCTCCTAATGATCTAAAAAGCCATTTATCTAACACCATTGCTTTGATTCAAACGCCCTGCCAGACCAACGAGGTGAAGGAGCTGCTCTCGGTCCTCTACAAGCACCCCGTGCCTCCGGCCAATGGCTCCATCACACTGCAGATGGTAAGTGCTCATTGGCTGGTGGAAGTTCCGTTTATGACATCACGTGTGACATCACAATCAGGTTGGTGTGTTCTTCACTGAGGGAGGGAAGCTAATGATTGGAAGCCATATGCCTGGCATCTGTGGACACGCCCCTAAAGGGGAGGAGTCAGAGGGGGTGAGTCCCTGATCCGCATTAAAACCAGCAGACCGGACTAAACCGTCACTCCAGCATCTAATAAATTCTAATGCCATCCATAATGTGAAATCGAACTAATCCAGTGTCCAAAACTAACCCTGGATCTCTAACAGCGCTTAACTAAAACACTAATGGGTCCTTTTGAAAATATGAATAACAAAGCATTCATCCTAAGAACCTTGAGATCAGACTAACTCGAAGGCCTTACTTTCACGGTTTCATGGTACTGACTGTTTAATTTTCTGGAATAATGTTTCCTCCCCATTAGATCCCGTACTTCATCGCGCCAGATCCCAAAGCCCTGCCCTCTATTCCAGAGAGTGTGAGTTTTTCTATTGTTTCCAATAGAATTTTTTTTTATTTTGTGGGGTTTATTTGTTTGTTTTATTCCTCCGTTCTTATACACTACTGGTCCAAAAAAAAAAAAAAAAGACTTTTAAATGTGCTGAATTTATTTGATCAGAAAATACAGTAAAATTATAATATTGTGAAACATTACAATATAAAATAACTGTTTTATTGATCATTTATACCTGAATTTTCTGCATCTTTACACCAGACTTTAGTGTCACATGATCCTTTAGAAATTAGTCTAATATCACGGTTTCCACAAAAGTATTAAGCAGCACAACATTTTTTTTAACACTGATTATAATCAGAAATGTTTCTTGAGCAGCAAATCATCAAATTAGCATGATTTCTGAAGGATCATGTGACACTGAAGACTGGAGTAATGATGCTGAAAATTCAGCTTTGATCACAGAAATAAATTATATTTCACAACATATTACAACAGAAAACAGATATTTTAGGTTGCAATCATGTTTCACAATATTACTCTTTTTACTGTATTTTTTGATCAAATAAATGCAGCCATGGTGAGCAGCAGAGGCTTCTTTCAAAAACATGAAAAATCCTAATTTTTCCAAACGTTTGACCGGTATGTATGTCTGTGTGTGTGTATCAGAGGAACCTGACGGAGCTGGTGGTGGCAGTGGATGTGGGAAACCTGTTGCAGCTCTACGCCAGCATGCTGTTTGAGAGACGGATCCTCATTTACTGCAGCAAACTCAGCACTGTGAGTTCAGCGTGCCTTTGTGAATCAGAACTGATAACGCTTGGTTCACAAGGCGTAAACTTAAACTCGTGCAACAGTAGAGCATGGGTTTGATTCCCAAGGGAATGCATGCACTGAAATGCACAGCTTGAATATAGTGTAATTCACTTAATGTGATAAAAACACATCATTCCATTTAAAAACAACTATTTCAAGTGCTTTATTCCACAACAAGCACATTACACATCACTGCCTTGATGACCATTTGGGAACTGCATACGTACTGTGCGCAAACGCACTGTGGTGTGGTTTTTCACACCAACCAAACCAACTGAAAAAATGGTCAAATGGATTTGTTTCCTTGTCTCAAACCCTAGTGTGAAAATGCCTTAACACCTAACCAGGAGTGACATAATGAATCTACACGTGACAAATCACAGTTTTTGTCCCAACCAGCTGCACCACATTCTTTGGCTTCTATTCCAAAAATCAATGAAATGTCCTCTGATTGGCTGAGAATTTGTCATTTGATGTGGCATGCTCCTCTTTCACTGAGGGCAGATAAGTCACTTGACACTAAAAATGTCTTCTGTTGGGAGGCAGCTTCATTAAAAACATGCACCAAACGGCAATGCATTGTTGTGTGTGTGTGTGTGTGTGTGTGTGTGTGTGTGTTTTCAGCTGACGGCCTGCATACACGCGTGTAACGGGATGCTGTACCCCATGTACTGGCAGCACATCTTCATCCCAGTGCTGCCTCCTCATCTGCTGGACTACTGCTGGTGAGACATGATATTATTAATACATTAAAATAACCTAACTTAATAAAAGCGCTAGAAATACATAAAATCAAGAAGACAACTGTAATTATGTTTCTTTTTATTCTTTCTTTTTGTATTGTATTTATTCTTTTTTTAAACAAATTATTATTTATTGTGCTTAACAATGAGGGCCTTTGAATTCAAGGGGTTAAAAACCACCAAGGCTAGAACAATGTCTTCAATAAATAAGAAAAGCTTACAAAAATTACATTTTACTAACATAAATAAGAATAAAAACTATTAAAGAAAAGACAAGCAGCAGCTTGTGTGAACCAATATTGATAACATTTAGTTTGGTTTGGCTACTAAAATTTGTTGGTTTAACAAAAAAAATTATAACTAAATATTTAATAATAATTCTTATAAAAAATATATAGATAAGAATAAAAACAATATTGAATGTTAAAAAAAGAACTTTTTGTGAGCTCTTACTAATAACACTTCGTTTGGTTTGGCTACTAAAAAAAAAAAAAATATATATATATATTAGTGCTGTCAAATGATTAATCGTGATTAATCGCATACAAAATAAAAGTTATTGTTTGCATAATATATGTGTGTGTTCTGTGTATATTTGTTATGTTTAAATAAATACACATTGACTAGCGACTATCGTTATATTGATTTGATGTCGTTTACAATCAACAGACGTTCAAGTGTTATTTTAGTGCCTGATGAACACCTGACCGGTCGAAATGTTGCAATTAATCGCATCCAAAATAAAAGTTTTTGTTTACATAATATGTGTGTGTACTGTGTATGTTTATTATGTATATATAAATACACACACATACAGTATAAATTTTGAAAATATTTACATGTATTTCCATGTCTATTTTTATATTCATATAATTTATATTATAATATAATAATATATTTAATATATAAACATAACATATTTTTCTGAAATATATACATGCATGTGTGTGTATTTATATATACATAATAAATATACACAGCACACACACATATATTATGTAAACAAAAACTTTTATTTTGGATGCGATTAATCGCAATTAATTGTTTGACAGCGCTAATTAATATTTGAAAGTTCAAATAAAGAGAGCTAATATAAAGAGTTTAAGAACCCCTGAGTTACAACAGCATCTTCAATAAACAAGAACAAATTGACAAAATTAATTTTTGAATAACATATTGCAGGATGAATAAAAATAAAAACAATTAAAAGACTATTTACTATATTAAAAATATATATTAATAAGAAAAAGCAGCCTCAATGAGTATCAAAATCTATAAAATATTAAAAAAGGTCATTAGATCAATGACTTAAGGCTGGGAAACACCAAGCCGACTTCAAATAACTAGCTGCGATGAAAGCCGACGGTGTTATCGCCTCGCGTCGGCAGCGTCTGGACCAAAAAGCTGCACTTGAACACACACCTCTCAGACTACAGCCGTCTGCAAACTAACACATGCGTTCTGTGCCTGCGTGAGAGGAATTAGCTCTCTAAATATTCGTCATTCAAAAGGAGAAACCAAAACAAAGATATGCAAGATGTAAACAAAAGCAGTGCTTGCTTACCATTTTGAATATCAGTAACTATGATAACTTTCATAATTTTACGCGGCTCATGTTAACAGTGCCGATACAACCTGTACTGTGTGAACGCTGCCTAATTTCATCTCACATTTACCGTTTTTAGCGCACCGATGCCATACCTCATTGGAATTCACTCAAGCCTGGCAGAGGTACGACACTTCCCTCGTCCCATGGTATTCTTTCACAGCGGCACTTAGTCACGCAAACACTCACCCTGCGGCTCTCTCTGTGTGTTTGTGTGCGGCAGAGAGTGAGGAGTCGAGCTCTGGAGGACGTGGTCATACTGAACGTGGACACCAACACCCTGGAGTCGCCCTACGAGGACCTGAAAAAGATCCCGGCCGACGTGGTGAGACTCTTTGACTCCTGGCAGATCTCTGACTCACGAAGGATGAAGGTTTACGGTGAGATCTGTTGCTGCAGGTGGCAGGACTGAAGGTCAGGCTGAAGAGACAGGCGGCGTCGGCCGGGTCAGGGGTCGCGCACGCTTTCCTCCGAGCCCAGGCTCTGCTGTTCGGAGGATACAGGGATGCCTTACAGTCGCCTGATGTGAGTGACACACATTCACGTGAAAACATGACCTTGAGTTTTATAAAAGCTTACTCTCTTGTATATTGAAGGAAGGGCCGGTGGTCTTCTGCAATGAGCTGTTTCTCGGTCACAAGTCTCAAAGCATGCGGGAGTTTCTGGAGAGCGCGGTTCACCTGCAGTGTTTCAAAGAGGTAACTGCAAACACATAAACACAACATCAGCAGTTATCAAGACACTACAGGCAAAAGCTTTTTTATTTCATGCAATGTCAATTCTGAGGGCTGTTTTGCTTCTATGACAATATCTTCTTTCAGACAAGTGGGGGGAAAAAATCCAAAATACACATTTACTTGTTCTATTTGTATACGCAGATTTAAAGTAAAGTGCATATATTTAAAGGCTTTTTTCTCAAAATGAAACAGAGAAGAAACAGGGTTATTAGTAGTAACTAAAACTAAAACCATGAATAAAATGTCACCCTTTCTCATTTTAGTTTAACTTCAAGTACTAAAATAACTAAAACTGGAATAAAACTTGGTAGCGTTTTATTTTATGGTGTCCTTGTTACATATGTCACATGCACTTACTATAATGATAACAATAAATTATGAATAATTGCATGCAACTAACCCTAACCGTATAGTAAGTACAAGTAGCTGATTAATATTAGTCGTACTTAAATACATAATTGTATTGTAACAAGAACACTAAAATAATGTGTAAGCTGAAAAATTTAGAACTACATATATGTATGTACACTGTAAAAAAAAATTATGTAAAATTTACAGTAAAAAACCGGCAGCTGTGGATGCCAGAATGTTTCTGTAAAAAATACGGTAGCAACATTTTAGGTTTTACGGTTTTAACTTAAATTTACAGTTAAATACCGTAATTTCATTAACTGATATAATGTTAATATACCAACCTATTGAAGTACTGAAATCTGTTTTGTACCTTTGTAATACACTGATAACCTCCAAAGGCAGGTGGTGATGAGAAAGTCACATGATAAACCAAAGCCTATCACAAGCAGCTTTTAAATATTAACATATATAGAAAGTGCACAGTGTCATTCACACAAACACTAAACACCATCATGGTAACACACATGAAACTGAAATAATGCAATAAACATTAATTTAACAACATTAGATGTAACATACAACCCTAATGTACAAAACTGATAAGACAAAACTAAGAAGAAACATAGTTATTTCAACAAAAAAAACATCAAATTTGAAATGTAACCCAGGGAATTCTGGGAATGTAAATTTACGGTTATTCACTGTAAATTAGACGTTCTTTTTCACTTCAAAAAACGGTATACTACCGTAGAATCATATGTAATGTCCAATACAGTTTTTCGCCGTATAGGGGAACTTACCGTTAACCATTTAACAGGTTTTTACTGTAGCATTTTTACAGTCTTTTACCGTTAAATTCATGGTCATTTATATGTATAAAGTAATAAAAATGACAGAAACGCACAACAAAATTTCTAAAACTTTAACTAAAACATGAAAAATTTGAAAAAAAAAAAAACTAATCATAAATTATCAAATAAAACCTAGTTTAATAATTGCATTAAAAATTAATTCTGAATTAAAGGGGTCATACGATGTTGCTAAAAAATAGCATTATTTTGTGTATTTGGTGTAATGAAATGTGTTTATGTTACAGATCTTCTTTATGCACCAAGAGCTTGTAACACTTCAAAGAGAAAGGAAAAATTGAAATCGCATCATATGACCCCTTTAAGACTATAATTCATAAAAATAGTATTTCATAATAATATTAAATAAATAAAAAAATCTGCACTGGAGTAGCCCGTATACACAAACTGTCCAGTTTTATTCCTATCTATATTCTGAAGGTTTTTATAGAGGAATGTGTTTATATATCATTCACCTGATTTGTATAACTTTTTTTTTTCTAGTATTTAAAAAGTGATTAAAAGAGATATCGAAAATCCCCTTTTGTAAAATCCTTTAATATGTAAACTTAATGAAACAAGAATTTTGAGCCTGGATTTATTGGATGCTCATATTTCTGTTCTGGCAATGTATGCAAATTAGCAGACATTAAATTACATAGTGTCTCATTTGCATATTTAAACATTTAAAAAATCTTGCAATACAAAACAATCGTCTTAATGTACTCAGATTAATTAAATGGAGAAGTATAGTGAAATATATTAGTTAATTCCACCTATGTTTTGGAACAGTACAGCCAAAAATAATCTACTCACCCTAATATCGTTCCAAACCCATATGACTTACTATTTCCTGTGGAGGTTTTTTTTCCATGGAGATGTTTTGAAGAATGTTCATGCTGCTCTTTTTTGCGCTGAATGAGGTCTGAGGATGTTAAGCTGCAAAAATAGCGC
Source organism: Sinocyclocheilus rhinocerous (assembly GCF_001515625.1). NCBI lineage: Eukaryota > Metazoa > Chordata > Actinopteri > Cypriniformes > Cyprinidae > Sinocyclocheilus > Sinocyclocheilus rhinocerous. Next base: position 173,784 of record NW_015635534.1, read on the forward strand.
CATAAAAGTTTTAAAACGTACCCAAATGTACTTCAAGTGTACTTCAAGTCCTCTGAAGTCATATGATCGCTTGTGTGAAGAAAGCATTGGCAACTTGAGCATGCACATATTCCTACTTCACGTGACTGATTATAAATATGCAGAGAACCAATGGCATTTAGTGCCTTCCCAGTCTTAAATATGCAGAAAAACAAATAACATTTAAGTTTCACAATGGAGGATTATAAGAATAACCGTGGCACAGCTGTATTGTTTCTCCCATTATAATGTCATTTTGTTCACAGTTTATTGATGGCCGGCTGACAATGCTGGACCAGGGCAAAGAGCCGGATGATGTGTTTGAGGAAGAGGTGCTTCAGTGTGGTGCTTCATCTGGTGCGTGTTTACGTTCGTCACAGAATCAGACTTGCTTGTTGGGTTGCTCATTTTAACACCCCTTCTGTCCGTGATTCCTCTCAGGTGGCTCTAAACTGCGACGGCAATGGGTGGGAAATTTAAAGGTACGGTTTACTCTTACAGGAACCATAAACATGACACTCTGGAAGACAACCATACTACTCTTATGATATCTGCAGTATGCATACAGCGCACACTATTTTCAGTATACACAGATTACGTACAAGTTATATTACAGTAATGCTCAGTTTACAGCAGAGCATGCCTGACCCTCCATTTCCAGTCAGACAAAATAAACTAGTATGGACATCAAACATGTTATTTTTTTCTTTATAACTCATAATTAAATTAGACTTACAAAAGTTGTTTTTACACAAAATTGGATTTAAAAAAGCTACTTTCTCTCCCCACAGAAAGGGGGTGGAGCTCTGATTGTGACATGGAAGACTACAGCGAACAAAGCAGTGAGTATTTATACAGTACTGTTCAAAAGTTTGGGGTTGCTAAGATTTTTGAAATGCTTTTGAAAGAAGTTTCCTCTGCTCACCAAGGCTGCATTTACAGTATCTGATCAAAAATACAGTAAAAAGAGTACTATTGTAAAATATAATTACAATTTCAAATACTGTATGTCGTTATATACAGTAAAATAATGTGAAATATTATTACAGTTTAAAATTGCTGTTTTCTATGTGAATATATGTTAAAATGTAATTTATTGCTGTGATCAAAGCTGAATTTTCAGCATCATTACTCCAGTCTTCAGTGTCACATGATCCTTCAGAAATCATTCTAATATACTGATTTGCTGCTCAAGAAACATTTCTGATTATTATCAAATATAAACTCTTGTGCTGCCGAATATTTTTGTAGAAACCGTGATATATTATATATTTCAGGATTCTATGATGAATAGAACTTTCAAAAGAACGACATTTATTTAAAATAGATATATTTTAAATGTATTTACTGTCACTTTTCATTTAATTCTGTGCTGAATAAAAGCATTGATTTCTTTTTAAAAATTCGAACTTTTATGTTTAACATAAATCGCATAATCGTATTAATTTGTAATGTGCCGCTGTGCATTATTAAATATTACATGAATACGGTTTCAATTTTGATTGTTCTTGCATGACATAATTCTCTTCATATCTCAGACCAAATATCACAGCAAATTTGGGCTGAAAAACCTCCTGTCATCAAAGGTGAGTTTATGTTCCTTATATTGCACATGCTTCCTCTGTGTGTACTAAATATGTGATTTAGTGCACATCTGTGTCTGTTTATGATTAATTGTTGGCATTTTCCCTTTCAGGACCAAAGTGAACCTCATATGCTACAGAGAGGCGGGTCTGTGTGTGGAACGCACACGTATCGCCTCATCCAATCAGACTGCCTTCAGAATCGTCTACCAATCACACAGCACTTTGGCAGGGTGAGTGACACCTGAAGGCATCCACACTAAACTGCACAAAAATTATGTCATAAAGCTAAACATACGGTCAGAAGTTTGGAATCGATTTTGTTGTTTTTGAAAGAAGTATCATCTGCTCACCAAGGCTGCATTTATTTGGTTTTAAAAAATCCAGTAAAATCAGCAATATTGTGAAATATTATTACAATTTCAAAGAACTGTTTTCTGTGTGAATATATTGCAAAATGTAATTTATTGCTGTGATCAAAGCTGAATTTTCAGCATCATTACTCCAGTCTTCAGTGCCACATGATCCTTCAGAAATCACTCTAATATGCTGATTTACTAAAGAAATTTCTGATTATTATCAGTGATGAAAACAGTTATGCTACTTGATATTTTTGTGGAAACCCTGATGTATTTTATTTTTCAGGATTCTTTGATGAATATTTTTTTTTCAAAAGAACAGCATTTATGTGAAATAGAAATCTTTTATAACATTATAAATGTCTTCACTTTTGATCAATTTAATGCAACCTTGTTGAATAATTTCTCTTTTTTGAACTTACTGACTAATATATACTGTGTACTGGACTTGTGTATATAATTCATGCAGTTTGGCTCTACCTTGTGTTCAACCACAATACAACAGATTCACTTTACTTTGTAAATATGGTACGTTTTTCTACACTTTCTATGCTGCTTTGTTTCTCAGTCTCGACCACGCCGGCCGACACGCAAGCAGGGCACCAGCAGCCACCAGGGCTATGAACAACAGACAGAGGATGACAACACCACCTATGAGGACAGGTGAGATGAGAGGACACAGATGCATGGACGCCTTGCCGTTTTATGTATTTTTTTACAATGCATTTCCCTTTCCAGTGTAACAGAAAGTCTCGAGCAGTGCTCTGGCACCAGCGACTTACAGGAAGATGATGATCTCTCTCTCTTGGCCGACCCGGAGGAGATGGATCTGCTCGGTGAGATCTTTGACACGCTGAGCGCTCAGAGCTCCAGAGAGCCGGGTTTACTCTACGGCACACGCAGCCTCGACCTCTTCAGCTCCGACAGCAGTGAATTCATCTCACATGTAAGGCCTGGATCCTCTCACACATTACATCTAAACGGTGCTTGACAGGGTGTCTGGCATAACCTGCAACAAACAAGCTGCATTCAGCCTTAAGAGCACATTTCAAGTCTTTACAACACTGGCATCACAATCAGAAGATATTTAGCCCTGTATGGTGTACGTTATAATGGTGGAATATTTTTCACACATGATTTTTGACATAAAATAGCTCTAATAATAGTAAATAGCAACATTTCTTCTAATAATTAGAAGAAATTGTACAGGAACTACACTCTCAGAAATAAAGGTACAAAAGTTGTCACTGGGGCGGTACCTTTACAAAAGGTACACTTTTGTACCTATTAGGTTCTAATATGTACACTTTAAGTACTAATATGTACCTTTAAGGTACAAAAATGGACCCTTTAGGTACAAATATGTACCTTTTGAAAAGGTACCGCCCCAGTGACAACTGTTGTACCTTTATTTCTGAGAGTGTAGGGAATTGTTGCTAAATGGCATGTCTGTATTACAATGGAAAATGGGCCCTTTTTTAAATTACCCATTTCTGCTTGATTTAATATTAATAGTTTAATAATTTATGCATTTTTACACTTTGAAATCCTAACTGAGGAAACCATTACCATGTTAAACACTTTCAAACATTGTAACACTTAAATCAGCTATCAGCTAAAGTTGCCAAAACAGGAAGTACTAAAAGCAAATTGCAAATTAATTTTATATATATATATATATATATATCTGTCATGACAACTCTCAGAGTGATTTGCATGGTAATGTACATGACAATGTTAATGTATTTGGTCTTCGCAGAAGAGATCTGCTACGCTGCTGCGGCACAGCAAGTATACCGAGACTTGCAACATGCTGTTGTGAGCGTGTAAGAAATATTGCTGCTGCACATATAAAATATATGAATAACCCCCATAGCATATATTATCACCCCGTAGCAGATCTATACAGGTGGAGCTGGGGGAGGTGGAGGGTTTCTGAAGTGTGCTGCTACTGCTACAGCAAACGATACCAATTATTTAAATGTTAAGCAGCGAGCTCATAGGCTACCGTTACAGGAGAGAACCAATCAGCTGTGCCATGTGATAATGATGTCATATGTCATATTGACTTTGATGGACTGCGCCATCTAGAGTTTCATGCCAGAACTTTGAATATATATTACAAAACAAAATTTCTTAATTCAAATAAATGGAAAATATAAATATTAAAATAAGCCTGAATCAGTTAACAACATTTAATTATCTTACTGAAGATGCAGAAAAATTAAAAAGACACCTAAATGTTTAATTATAGCATTTCATGGAGAACCCGTGTTAGAAAAACGGTCGGCGCACGGTCGGCGGTCGGCGCACCCGGGCGCATGGTCTAAACGGGTTGTCCCTATTCTCTTAATGAGTAATGGGTGTGTTTTGGGCGTAACGTGCAATAAACCAATCAGAGTCTCATCTCCCATCCCCTTTAAAAGCCAGTTGCGCTCACGCCATGGCTATTTACATGGCGGAATTTAATTTTTAAAAATGTTTGTGTGCTGCTGCGCGTCCCTGTGTGTTGTTTTGTCTACCGTAGCTTTGTTCCAGTCCTCGGCTGACTCTTCTGGTTCCCGAGGGTGGGATAAATCTCTAAAAACTCCCATCAGAACCCACAAAATCAATGTGGGGCCAATGACGGGCCTGCAGACTGAAGAACAAAGTATGAAATCGCCTGTTTCATCAACACCAGAAGATCAAACCCAGGCTCCCATTAAGGTCTCAGAGCTGAAGAAGAGATTCGAACATTAGATCATCACAAATCAAACATACTGAAGCGAAACTAAACTGAAGAACTAAAAATGACTTTTTTAGATTCTCAATTACAAGTCTACATGAAACAACACTTGCGCCCCATTTTGATTCTTGTGAGGCAACATTGCTGAGTGAAGTTCGATAAGTGTTCCATACTGAACTTTAAGATTGTGGAAGGTTATTTGTCTCATGTACCTGTTGG
>NW_015635534.1:178942-189834 GCF_001515625.1 Sinocyclocheilus rhinocerous
CCCATGGGCGCACAAATGGGCGCAAATGCATTTGCGATTTAAACAACGCGGCGCAGGACGGGAAAATGAGAACTGCGTCGGGCTGAAACTAGCAAAAAATGCTTGCGCCGCACCTTGCTTGTGTGTTCGAGTGTATGATAGGGCCCTCTATGACTGAAATGCAAAGTAATCATTTCAAACATATTTAAGGTGAACTGAGAAAATAAAATGGCTTTGCTGCATGAAAACAACATGAACAAGAAAGGCTTCACTAATTAATTGAATTAGTCAGTCTTACCTGACTTCTGTTTTTGAAAACTTGACAAATAGTCCAGCACCGGGAACCTATCGGTGGAAAAGGCCACTCTCTCACCATTTCATTTCTCTTTCAGAAGAGTCTGACCAACCCAAGTCAGGAGAGTCTAAGTCCCTCTTTTGGAAACAGCGGAAGTCTCATGAGCTGCGAGGAGGAGCTAGAGGAGGGGCCTGGTGGTGAGGGGGAGGAGCCTGATGTCCTGATTGACGGGCCAGAAAATGAGCTTAACCAATTAGAGAAGGACTTGACCGAGTTAGGGGAAAATCTGTGTTCAGATCTACAAATTCTAGAGGATGCTTCTCTGGATCCCAAAGTGGGTTCTCAGGAGCAACAAAAGGACAGTTGGTCGAAAAATGATGGACAAATGAACGGAACAATGGAGGAAAGCTTGGAAACCGAGACAGTAGTTACAGAGAGGACAGAGATGCAACCTGACAAAGAAGAACTTCAGAAAGAGCATAAGACGACAAATGACTTGGGCCCAAACGGACCAACAAATGAAGGAATTACCTCCGCTGTTTCTCACAATGTAAAGATAGACAAAAGAGAAGAGCTAGATAAGAAGAGCATTGAACCTCTATCACCAAACAGCGGCATGAACAGGCCCAACGCGCTCTCCGAACTCATGATGCTCCACACATGCACATGTGAAAACAAACACAGACTAAGAATATCTGTGTAACAGTGGTTCAAGGGTGTGTCCGTTCAAAGAGACACAAAATGTGAGTATCCGTGTGTGTGTGTGTGTGTGTTTGTGAGAGAGAGAGAGCAAAGTACCTGGTTAATTGTGACTACACAGTGGTCATCCTTTTACATTTTGGAAGGGAACTTTAACCTAGTGGAGGAGGAAGATAAAAGCAAGACATGAATTCCTACAGTTCACAAACACATTCACAGATGAGAAGATAATTTCAAAAGAGTCTACTGTTCGGCTGTGGACTGATGGGGTTAATTATTAGTCTGGGAGAACAGCACTAACCTACAGCTACAAGGACATCCACAAAAACACTTAACACGCAGCTGAACATGAACTGAACTCACCCTCAAGTCGTTTCCAAAGCTGTATGGCTTTCAGTAAATTGACTAAACTGGTGTCTTTTCCTTAATCTGAACTATTTTTGACTCTGAAAGACCTGTAAATACAGCACATGATGCAATTTAATAATGCTGTTTTTGTGTCCTTTTGAAGCATGAAACCTTCAGTTCCCATTCATTTTAACAAGTACAATTCTTCAAAATAAGTCACACAGACAGAATTTATATTTTTGGGTAAACACACTTAAAAAAAAAAAAAAAAAAAGCAGCATAAAATGCATCATAAAACATTTTTGTCCCTACCAGGATGGTAATATTTATATATTTGTAATACATTGTAGTCAAAGTCTAGGTGTTAAACTATAAGCTATATATTGTTATTTTTTTCCCTTCGCATTTTATGAGTGAAAACAAAGTCAACAAGACAACAAAACTATAAAATAACAAGTATATAAAATATATAATGACCACAAGTGGTGTGTTGGTGCTTACACTCTAAAAAAAATGCTGGGTTAAATACAACCCAGCGCTGGGTAAAATATGGATAAACCATTTAAACATTTATCCCAACTGTTGGTTGAAAACAACCCAACCGCTGGTTTTGTACATATTTAACCCAGCATTTTTTTTTAAATGTGTATCAACTTTCTAAAGTGAATCCTGGCGAATTCATACACAAGCTCGATTTAATCTACAAAACTAATTTCAAACATTTCAACTGGCTTTTAAAATGAACTATTTAAAATCATGAGAAACAAAGGTTAAGTTTAGACATAGACGTAGGCCTACCTCACAGTCACATTACATCCCTCACGCATGTCAATACCATGGTATTCAATACACTGCCCTATATTAAAGTACCATACTGCCATCTGATTCCTGCCTTATATTGGACTTTCGTTACTGATGATCAATTCTTCACATATTATTTGACTTCCGAGTTTGGAGATAATGTATTAAGCAAGCAGCGGCGGTGTTGGAGTGAGGTGAGTTTTATCAGCTCAAGATGAGACAGTCAGTCAGACAGTCAGTCGCGGAATGCCGGTGGCGAAGCTGGTTTGACGAGCTGTTTTCAAAACACACTGAGACGAACAACCACCCGACTGAAAGAGAAACTGAGCTCACCTGAGAAACTGCTGTGATACCGGCGGAGGAACTGTTGGTGTTATTATTTTAAAACCCAAAGGATCAAGACCTCAGCGTCCAAGCGAAGAGCGCGAGGCAGCCGCTTTTCTTTTTGATCCTCGCGTTCATGACGGCTACTCTCTCACCTGCGTCCGGAAGCGCGTCAACTCACTGTACCTGTTCCTCTCACGAAACTCAGGTGAAACGCGCTCAAGAATCAACGCCCCTTTTTTGACATTCCTCGTTACACAGGCTAACTGTTGTGTAGTGCTATGAATGTACAAAAATTAAAGGGTTTGTTTAATTTTCATTGGAATAAAATTAAAGGGTTTGTTTAATTTTCATTGGAATAAAAATTTAATACTAAGCAACAGTGCGTATCAGGCTGAATCTGTGTCCCAAAGTGAAGTGCACGGACTCCCAAGTGCGGATTTGAAGTGCGATTGCGTCACAGCCTCACGACATAAACTGTCCCAATTCAGTGTGCACCCTCCGAAGACCGCATTCCAAGGCCGACTGCATCACGAAGGCTGACTTATTTCGAAAGCGACTTCAAATGCACCCTCCATTTCCCAGGAAAACGAATAAGCAAGTTAATAGAGAGATGTTTGCTGAAATTCATTGTGCTGTTGTTGTTAACAGGCATGGTTTATTTGCTCTGCCTTAGGATTGCAAGTGTCCTGGGACAGGTGAGGGAGTGAGTGGAAGCTGGTGGAGCTGCTCAGGGAGGATATCAAACTCTAAGCGAGATAAAAATTTATTTTTTTATCAATTTCATGAAACGCATTAAACATTTCATGTGTGGGTTAAATGACATGAATTTGTGAAATGTGATGTATTTTGACGACAAAGACCTTCCAAAGACAGCAATGCATGGTTAAATGACTGATTGAGTGATAATTCAAATACTAATTAAAATGTGTGCATTTTCTACATGTGCAACCGCAGCTAGTGGATGGTGTGTGCAATTACACAAAAACTGGAAGACTGTCCAAATGTGTGTAAGTGGGTTCATTTAGGAAGGAAAATTAAAAAATAGTAGAAAAGAATTGTAATAAAAGGAATTATAAATAATTTACAGCCTTTGTGTGAATAATAGCCTATGTAATTCATAAAAACTAACTGTAATCTGATTATGAGCATTTCAAAACATAATACAATTGTCACACCACAGTGAGATAAACGCACAAAGAAGATGAAGATAAATGCAAATAGTCTTTTAATAAATCCACACAAGGGTAAATTCAGGACAGAACAGGCAGGAGCATAGGGACGCAGTAGACCGGACGAAAAACAGAGAACAGAACACAACTAATATAGTGGAGCAAATGAGGATAAATAACCAGACACACCTGAACTTAATGACACAATCAAACATGAGGGAAAACTGGGTCACAGAACACATGAGGAATAAAAACACAACAAAAATCCAAAGGGGTGTGACAACAATCTAATTACAAGTAGCCTAGTATTTTGTTTGGAATCTGATATAATCCAGATTACATGTTATAAATTGCTACCCAGCACTGAAAATGCTACTGAATATTGCTACTGTTATCGCTGATAAATCAGTTAATTTATAGAAGAGTATGTGCACTGAATTTGCAAAACAAAACAAAAAGTCTTTGTGCTGCAATCTGACAGAGTACATTTGTGTAAGGTACTTTAACCTGACTCCGTCTATTTACACTTTTAATTATCATTTTAAAGTTAATTCAGCTGAGCTTAGTTTGAATGAGTTAAGATTATTTGTTTTTGCAAAGCACTGGCTCAGTGGATGATTGTGAAAGACAGAATTACTGCATCAACTTTCAGAGCCTTAAATGACACGCGATCAAACTGCTCTGTATTATAATGGTTACTGTAGATCAGACCGCTGATGGTGGATGAATCCGGTTGTGTTACAACCATCAACAGCAACTCGATCGATTGAGAAATTGTGGTTTTTAACTTCAGGTTCACTATGAGTTTGCATACGCCGACAGAGAACGACAAATTCTAACGCTGGGTGTTGGATTGGCTTCAAAGGGCAGAAAACTTCTTTTCACAATATAAAAAGTAACTAACCGACTAATTTATTTACTAGCACATGATTCCATCCCAGCGTGATGCTGCTGTGACACTCTGAACCAGAGAGAGAGAAGAGGAAAGTGAAGATGTCACAATTTTATCGCACAGGATGGTCCTCCGCTGAATCATAGCGCAGGTCCCTCCACCCGTCTTGCCCAATAACTGACAGCGATGAGGAGGAGGAGGAGGAGGAGGAGGAGGATGGGGATGATGAATATATTGTGAATTAGCATCTGGTACTTTAGTTAAGAGCCCGTTAGCGACAGACCGGCACGATGCGCGTCGACTTGCTGTGGCTGGCGGCTGTTGTCGTTTCATTACCGCTCCTCTCTCTCTGCGACCCCCTGTGAGTATCACAGCACACACACACTAGGACTGCACCATGTAACACGTAATGTAATGTATAACCTTCTCTGATATAATGCTTCGGAATTCATTTTGTTTTCAAATATAAATTTGATGCATTTCTTAGCCAAACTTTATATTTTAAATATGCTTCATACACTCTAAAAAATGCTGGGTTAAATATAACCCAGCGCTGGGTTAAAAAGGGACAAACCCAGCTATTGGGTTGTTTTGACCCAGCTATTGGGTTGTTTTGACCCAGCGGTTGGGTTGTTTTGACCCAGCGGTTGGGTTGTTTTGACCCAGCTATTGGGTTGTTTTGACCCAGCTATATGTTTTGACCCAGCTATTATATAGCTGGGTCAAAACAACCCAATAGCTGGGTTTGTCCCTTTTTAACCCAGCGCTGGGTTATATTTAAAAGCAGCATTTTTTTAGAGTGTATGATTACAGATCTCAACTTTATTGGGAAAAGTTCAGGCGAAACTTTCTGAATGATAAATAATAACAAATAATAAATTATATGACTGATTCTTGATAAATGGGACAAAACAGAGTGCATAATTCGAAAAAAAATCCACAATAGCTACTGAGCTATGATTTGATGCAACCTCCCAACTTTTCAAAATGTGCTATTGGACTGTGTAATATAATTTGAACTATATTTTTTAACAGCAAACAACATGTTTTTAACATTTTAAAACACATTCTCATGTTAGCAGACAGATTACACTTTCACATGTGACCAACAATTCCTCAACAAATCTAAAATATCATAATCAAATATGATCAAAATATTCATCTGACACATCTGACGGTGGTGACGAAAACCTGAATTTGTAGTAATTTTAACTATCAAACAATTAATCAATTACTGTATATCAATCCCCAAAAGCAACATGTCAGGTCACGTATTTAGTATGTATACATTAACCGACAAATTAAACACTATTTTATATTTAAGGTAATTAAAAATGACTTGGAAAACCACAAAAATATGATGACTTCACGTTGACTGTAAACTCCGTCATTGGCCCATCACCACCGTCAGACTTTCAGAAAACCTTACGGTGGTGACATCTGACGGTCAGATTTCTTTTTGTCAGATTTCTTTCACAAAACAAATGGAGTTCATGTAGTAGCCCTTTGCTTTTTTCTGTTGATGCTAGATGCTAGATGCTAATAGAACCTGTTTCAGGAGAATAAAATTATCTAAAAAAATTTAAATAATTTCCTCATAAATTGGAAGATGGTGTTGACATGGTTGTGACAGAGGAAATATTAACATTAGGATTTCAAATATTCTAAAACTATAAAACTTACCAGAGCCTGTCTGACATTGATGTTTAGAATGACAGCTGCCCCTGATATTCCCTGATTGTATTACATTTTAATGAATGTCTGACAGTGTTGACAAAAAGTGGGGACACAAATTTGAACCCTTATGAAACACGCATGTGTCATTGAAAAACAACCTTGCTTTGATTTGAGATATATTATTAAGTGTTGCCTTTGATAAAACAAGCTCTTTTTCATCATTAAAATTTTTTTTATTTAAAGCACATGAATGATTGAACCCTTATCTGTGGACACTGATTTAGATGTAGTGAGATGACAATAAGTGTCAAGATTAAGGCAAATATTTTAAAAGAAATTACCTAAAGAAATACAATTATTACAATTAATTACTATTAAAATCAATATATTGATAGTAACATTAAAACAAAAAATATTAATATACAATACCAATATTACTGTTATGCTACAATGTATTACCTAATTTTAACCTCAATTTATTGCCATATATCATTTATATCACTTGCATATGATTATTTACTGATAATGATCATTTACTGGAGTTTAAAAAAAGAAATTAGCTGCTAAGGTCTTTCTTTAGAGCCCGGTGTGCATTCGCTTTTGAGAGAAGCGATTATAACTCTTCCAACCAAATCACTCGAAACAAAATTAAATCTATTTAATTCATTTCATAAGTAATATTCTTCTTGGGCAGCACTCATTTTCAGTAAATGAGTGTAGTGCGGTATCCTTTGTAAAAGTGCTGTCTGTGAAATGAGGCCGAGACCCGTTCTTCCTAAATGAATGTGTTTTGCTCAGCTACGTTCTCTCGGCGCCCAACATACTGAAGGTGGGGTCCCCAGAGAAAGTGTTCGTGGAGGCGCAGGACTATTCCGGAGCCAGTCTGAATGTTAAAATCTCAGTAAAAAACCCGAAAGATAACAGCCGTGAAGTGATGAGTGCGTCGGTTACTCTGACACCCGCCAAGAACTACCAGGATCTGGTCGAGATAGAGGTGAGGCGCTCCACTCACACCAATGTTTTGGGAGGAGGCTGTCAAAAATGTTTGAATGTAGACATATTTTACAGTAAAATTTGACTGTGTTAGCACAACGAATGCTAGTTTGCTGTGTTTCAGCGCGTTTTTTCTCAGTTGTCCGTGTCTGTAGATACCCGGAAATGCGTTTTCCTTTGAGAAAGGAGTGCAGCAATATGCCGTCCTGCAAGCCCAGTTTCCACAGAAGCTGCTTGAGAAAAAGGTCATGGTGATCTTTCAGTCTGGACACATAGTTTTACAGACCGACAAGACCATCTACACTCCAGACAGCACAGGTGTGCTAGTATTTGCTGCTCTGCATTTGTTTCCATCATAGTTCTCGCACCAAGATGCTCTCCTATTGCTTGTCTTCTCCCTGTAGTTTATTACCGGGTGTTTGCACTGAGTCCAGGCATGACACAGCCTGTGGAAAGTGGCGTCAGAGTGGAGATCTTGGTAAATATGTCCTCCGTCTGTGTAATAAAGTACAACAAGGTGCAAAACATGAGACCGCCAGATTTTTGTCTCTTTGTGGAGACTTTTGTACTCCACAGTACTGTACTTTTTGTGAATGTGTTTAGCTGTATGTGTTCACGTTTTAATGCATATTTATAAACGTATCGACATCTTTAATGTTGGCAGACACCTGATGGCATCAGCCTTGAGAGCAAATCTGTTTATCCCGGTGGAGGATTGGTGTCAGGAACATTCAGCCTGACGGATCCAGCTAGGTGAGGACGAGTGCTTTCTAATTAAAAGTATTATTTAAACTAACATATACTTTAGTTAACTTGAGTTAACATGAAAAATTAAGAAATTACAAATATTAGGGTTTACCTCTGAAAGATAGAATACAAAGATCTTTCAATAAGACTGTGAAATGACAGACAATGATCTTTTCGTCTGGTGTCCAAATAGCCCAGGCTTGTGGAAACTCGTGGCGTGGCACCAGAACAGCCCACAGAAGAACTTCTCTAGTGAGTTTGAAGTCAAAGAATACGGTAGGTGTCTCTGCGAGCTGTTACAAAACAACATTACACAAAGATAAACCCGTAACATCTGCAATTCACTGATATCAACTCAGCTTCCTCCTGTTCCTCCTGCAGTCCTGCCCAGCTTCGAGGTCTCTTTGAGTCCACAGAAAGCCTTCTTCTATGTGAACGATGACAGTCTATCAGTTGATATCGAAGCCAAGTACAGTACTTTTGTTGTGTTATGGCTATATGCATGTTTCTAATAGCTTAAAGGGGTCATCGGATGCCCATTTTACACAAGTTGATATGATTCGGTCTTAATGAAAAGTCTATGACATACTTTGGTTAAAATTTCTCAATGGTAGTGTAAAACAACACCCTAAGTGTGTATATCCTGAAGGTATCTGTTTGGGGAGACAGTCAATGGTCATGGATTTGTTGTATTTGGTGTGGTGACTGAAGATAAAGGGAAGATAAGTATACCAGGCTCCTTACAGAGAGTGCAGGTACTACACACACATACATATACATATACATGTATCTATGAAAACACCAGACTGATATCAGATTTTACAATTACTTGCCCCATTTATGAACCATTTTTTGAAAAATGCAAAAGGAAGTGCAAATGTGGCCCTCCTGAACACCGTAAACCCACGATTTTATGTGTTCATTTTATGTTGAATGTCAGATCTGGGATGGAAGTGGAACAGCCGAGCTGAGAAGAAAACACATCCTGCAGACCTTCCCAAACATCATGCAGCTTGTCGGCCAGTCACTGTACGTTACAGTGAGTGTGTTAACCGAGTCTGGTAAGAACTACACGAAGTTCACTGATGAACCTTCTTGCTGGACAACAAAATCTATATTTTTAGGCGTCAAAACATGTCATTTGCATGATTGCATTTCTGATTATTATCATATGGTTCAGGCAGTGAAATGGTGGAAGCACACAAGAAAGGCCTTCAGATTGTAACGTCACCGTACACCATCCACTTCAAAAAAACACCACACTTCTTCAAACCTGGAATGCCCTTCGATGTCTCGGTATAAAATTTTAACCAGGAAGAAAAAAACATAACTTACTGGAAACTTTTTGGGAGTAAAAAAAAACCCCGCTTACTGCATTCCATATTTTTTGGTCTGGGTTTTGCAAAAAGGTCTACGTAACAAATCCTGACCAAACACCTGCTAAAAATGTACAAGTGGAGGTCGATCCTGGAGGGGTCAGAGGTCAAACAAGAGACAACGGCATTGCGAAAGTTACTGTCAACACTCCGGGAGGATCTTCTACACTGGAGATAACTGTAAGACCTGCCTGTCAGTTTCACTGGTGATCTAGTAAAAACTAGATCAGTTAACAGATGTTAAACAAGCAGTGAAGCATATTGTTCACATCACATTAGAAAACAATATGTTTATTCTTTCCAGGTAAAGACCAAAGATCCACAATTAAGCGACGAACAGCAGGCAGTGAAGAAGATGACGGCTCAGGCCTACAAGCCCAAAGACGGCTCCAACAACTACCTGCACATCGGCATCGGAGCTGCAGAGCTTCAGATCGGTGATCAAATGAAAGTCAGTCTGAACTTGGGAAGAAGTCCAGGAGTGAGAGATCAAGATTTCACCTACATGGTGAGTGACAGTCATACCATGATTCAAGAAGAGACGTTATTAAAGGGTTCGTTCACCCAAAAATGAAAATTAGCCCATGTTTTACACACCCTCAAGGCATCCTAGGTGTATATGACTTTCTTCTTTCAGACGAATCCAATCAGAGTTATATTAAAAATTGTTCTTGCTCTTCCAAGCTTTATAATGGCATGGGCGGGTGTTTTTGTTCAACAGTCCAAAAGTAGTCAAATAAAGCGCATCTAACCATGTTAAAATGCGCATCACACGGCTCTGGGGGGTGAATAAAGGCCTCCTGTAGTGAATCGATGCATTTTTGTAAAAAAATCCATATTTAAAACCTTATAAACAGTTTTGTGTAACTTGCGCTAACTGTCGTACGCGCGTTCACGAGAAACTGCCTTTCCGGAGGATGACGTAGGACGTACATGCAAAGCATGCACGTGTGAGTCTCGCGATAACCAACGTTTGTTTACAGGAGCAAAGGAAGCAAAGTTTCCTTACTTTGCCAAAGGAAAACCTCTTGGCTTTAATCGAAATCCTCGTTTTGTGCTTTTAACTTGTATAGTTTTTCTATACAAATCCTCGTTTTGTGCTTTTAATTCTTGACCGGCATTTTGTTTTACTGTCTCTCTGTCGCGCTTCTGCGTTCGTCACAAATCACCGGCGCTTACGCTACGCATACGTCCTGTGTCATCCGCCGGAACAGCTTCCGCCCCCCCCCCCCCCCCCCCCTGAGATAAAAGTGTTTATTAAGTTTCAAATATGGAAATTTTTCTTACAAAAACGCATGGAATCGCTACAGGAGGCCATTATTCATGCCCCGGAGCATTATGAGGCACACTTTATTATGGATGCACACGCTTTATTTAACTTGTTTTGGACTGTTAAAGAGAAACACCCACCCACTGCAATAATAACGCTTGGAATAGCCAGGACAATTTTTTATATAACTCCGATTGGATTCGACTGAAAGAAGAAAGTCATATACACCTACACTGTAAAAAAAATCTGTGACATTTACAGTAAAATACTGGCAGCTGTGGTTGCCAGAACTTCACCGTAAAAAATATGGTAGCAACAT
>NW_015635534.1:190090-215437 GCF_001515625.1 Sinocyclocheilus rhinocerous
TGGTGCATGTTTTAACATGGTTAGGTGCGCTTTATTTGACTACTTTTGGACTGTTGAAAAAAACACCTGCCCATTCCATTATAACGCTTGGAAGTGCAAGGACAATTTTTAATATAACTCCGACTGGTTTCGTCTGAAAGAAGAAAGTCATATACAACTAGGATGCCTTTAGGGTGAGTAAAACAAGGACTAATTTTCATTTCCGGGTGAGCTAACCCTTTAAGTATGCAGTCTGTTCTTATGTGGTTTGTTAAATGTTGTAAATGTATTCAGAGTTTTTTCATCTGCCTCATTTTCAGATCTTAAGTAAAGGTCAGATCATTCAAGCAGACAGGTTTAAGCGAAGAGGACAATCTCTAGTGTCTCTGTCTCTGCCTGTAACCAAAGACATGTTGCCGTCCTTCCGCTTTGTGGCTTATTACCATGTGGGCACGTCTGAGGTGGTGTCTGATTCAGTCTGGGTTGACGTAAAGGACACATGCATGGGAACGGTAATTCAGCCCTGGTGACAAAACTCTGTGAATTAATCTTAGCTTGTAATGTTGATCAATGTTCTTTGATCTCCCAGCTTAAAGTGGAAGTTCACGATCCAGTCAATGTCTACGAGCCCGGTGAAGACTTTGGCCTGAGAATAACAGGAGATCCTGGGGCTAAAGTTGGGTTGGTGGCTGTTGATAAAGGCGTCTATGTTCTGAACAACAAGAACAGGATAACTCAAACAAAGGTTTGTAGATGAGAATTGAATCTTACCATTGGAACTGAAAAGAGGTAAAATTTTCTTATATATTGCCTTTTTTCTCTTTGACTTGTGTCTTTCCCCAACAGATCTGGGATGTTGTTGAGTCACATGACATTGGCTGCACAGCAGGAAGTGGAAAAGACAGTATGCAAGTCTTCAGTGATGCCGGCCTGCTGTTTGAGTCCAGCTCTGCTGGAAGCACTGGCATCAGGACAAGTACTTGCATCATTTTTTTTTTCTGACATGTTCAAAAAGATCAATATACAGACTTTTATAACCTGATTTTTATAACCTGTCAAGGAATGAATCTCCACTATTGATGTTGTTCTTTTCCAGATGCTGAATGCCAATCTTCATCACGAAGAAAAAGACGAGATCTAACCTTATGGGATCTCCTGCGGTCTCTATGTAAGAAAGATGCAAGCCATTTTTAAACAATCGTTCGATTGATCGATCAAGGTATAGCTAAAAAGCAGTTATAGCAGGGCCGTAACCACCATTGACATTAAATATGTCCCCAATAATTAAATATGTCCCCCCCCCATATTTGAAATTCTTGCACTGATCTGCTGCACTCCATTAGGCAGACATGGACAAGGTTAGGATGACAAAAACCTTTAAAACAGGGCTGTCCAAACTTGGTCCTGGAGGGCCGGTGTCCTGCAGAGTTTAGCTCCAACCCTAATTAAACACACCTGAACCAGCTAATCAAGCTCTTACTAGGCATAGAAACTTCCAGTCAGGTGTGTTGAGGCAAGTTGGAGCTAAACTCTGCAGAACACCGGCCCTCCAGGACCGAGTTTGGACAGCCCTGCTTTAAAAGTTATATCTTCAGCGGCAGGCTGCCTCTGCGGTCTAACAGCGCTCGTCAATGTCACAGTAATTGAGCTGGCCAATCAAATCAAAGGGTTTACCTTTCACAGAAGCAGAGCGCAATTTCCAGCACAAAGCGTCAGTTTAACGTTGAAACAAGACAGCGAGGTAAGATATGGGAGTTGCAAATCATTTAATATTAGTCAACTTATTTTTACGTTAGAAATATGGCCATTTTGAGAGAGAGAGAGATGAAAGTTGCGTTTGTGAATTACTTGCATCTGTGCATCTCTTTCTACAATAAAATGAAGCTGTGAGATTAGTTACTTAAAAACAGCGATTTTACTTCCTTGATGTTGAGTAATGTAATGTAGCAATCCAGTATCAAAGCTATTTTATTAATAGAAGTCGCGGGGCAGCGGGCCGTAGACAACAAGTTTCTGTGCTCTGATTTGTGTGTGTGTGTGTGTGTGTGTGTGCTGTGTCAAGTGGTGCATTAATATAGCTTTTTATATATACATTGCCATTCAAAATCAGTTTTGAGTCTCTTATGCTCCTCAAGGCTGTATTTATTTAATCAAAAATACAGAAAAAAATAAGTAATATTGTGAAACATAAAATATTGGTTTCCTATGTGAATATACACTGAACAAAATTATAAACGCAACACTTTTGTTTTTGCCCCCATTTTTCATGAGCTGAACTCAAAGATCTAAGACTTTTTCTATGTACACAAAAGGCCTATTTCTCTCAAATATTGTTCACAAATCTGTCTAAATCTGTGTTAGTGAGCACTTCTCCTTTGCCAAGATAATCCATCCACCTCACAGGTGAGGCATATCAAGATGCTGATTAGACAACATGATTATTGCACAGGTGTGCCTTAAGCTGCCCACAATAAAAGGCCACTCTAAAATGTGCAGTTTTATCACACAGCACAATGCCACAAATGTCGCAAGTTTTGAGGGAGCGTGCAATTGGCATGCTGACTGCAGGAATGTCCACCAGAGCTGTTGCCCATGAATTGAATGTTCATTTCTCTACCATAAGCCGTCTATAAAGGCGTTTCAGAGAATTTGGCAGTACATCCAACCGGCCTCACAACCGCAGACCACGTGTAACTATCCATTATCATTTAGCCACTGACTAAATAGTGATAATGTCTATTCAGGCTGTCAGTCAGTACAGTGGGTGGCGGCAAGAGACTCTAATCTTTTATGTAATCTACCTCCAGCGAACAAATACTCTGGCATTGAGAGAGAATGCTGTTTGGATGGACTGAAGAATATGGATGGTTTTAGCATCACCTGTCAGTATCGGGCATCTTTCATTGTGGATGGAGAGGAGTGCATACAGGCTTTCCTGCACTGCTGCACTGAGATGACCGCCCATCGCGAAGAGTCAGTTGAAGAAGTGATTCTAGCCCGCAGTAAGAGCATTTTCAATAATAGTGTACAAATTTCAACTTAAACTCACTCTTGCAAATCTGCTTGGAGTCAGATCGTGCTTCAGGTGTGTCTTGAGCAGGATAATTTACCCCCGAGATGTCACAAGTTTTGGTTCTACACTTGCAGAAAATACTTTGTAGAAAAGTGTTGGTTGTGTTTTGCGTAAATATATCAACCACACTTTCACCCTCAGGTGAAAGCGAGGAATTTGTGAACTCCGATGACATTGTAACACGTACACTCTTCCCTGAAAGTTGGCTTTGGGAGGAAGTGGTGTTACCCAAATGTTCATCACTGAACCGCCAGTGGTGAGTTTGACTTGCAGTTTCCAACAGTCATTGCTCAGCCAGTGATGCTCCTGTTTTAGTAAAAGATGATCTCTCTTTTAGTCAAACAACCACCTTACCCAGGGATGGACTCAAGCTGAAAGACTCCATAACAACCTGGGAAATCACAGCCATCAGCTTGTCCAGCACTCATGGTACAGACTCTTGTTGTAAACACAATTTGTTGTTGTAAACATACAATTCATATTAAAGGAATATTCACAGCCATTTCCAATCTTGTGTACTGCATTTGTGGCATGCTGTTGATTACCCCAGAAAATTTCATCGTGTGTTTTCTCTGTACTGTTCTCACTGTACAAGAGCTCACTGGACCGCAATGCATGCCTTCTTTAAGAAGTTGCTCTCTTTTTTTCTCTACAAAGGTATCTGTGTGGCAGATGTCCAGGAGATGACAGTGGTGAAGAACTTCTTTATTGATCTAAAGCTGCCATATTCAGCCGTGCGCAATGAGCAAATTGAAATCAAGGCCATTATCCACAACTTGTACAGCAGAACAGTAAAGGTCAGATTGGATGATTTACCATCACACAGGCCCTCAGCATGATGCCACTATCAGCCTTCCTTTCGTCATAAGGAATATGTGAGTTTCATTTCTTCTTGTAGGTACGTGTGGAACTGATGGAAACCAAAGACGTCTGCAGCCTGGCTAGCAAGAGAGGAAAGTTCCATACCATTGTGACAGTAGATGCTAAATCCTCATTATCAGTCCCTTTTGTCATCGTCCCATTAGCTTTGGGACGCCACGCCATTGAAGTGAAGGCAGCTGCTGCAGGACGTGGGAATGACGGCGTGAAGAAAGATCTCCTAGTGGTGGTAAGAAAATGAGACCTTTTTGATCAAATGACAAGACAGTTCATTGCTGAGTGTAGGTTTAATGTAAACGGTACCCAAAAGATGACATAAAGAAATGAATCGACATTCATTCCCCTCAGCTTTCCTCAAGGTTTGAAGACAGCAAACTATGCACCCTTGCTAATTTCTAAGAATTCACATACGGATCTGAACTATATAGCGCACACCCTTTGTTCTCTCTCTCTCTCTCTCTCTCTCTCTCTCTCTCTCTCTCTCTCTCTCTCTCTTTCTCACTCACTCATTTCATTTTTTTTAGTCTGAAGGCGTTTTGACCAAACTTAATGAAAATCTACAAATCAGTCCTTCTAAGAAAGGTAAGGGGATTCCAACAAAACCTTTATATGGGTATTTTACTTAATATTTTGGAGTTGTTAGAAGTGTTTTCTTCTCATTCAGTGTTTTATGAATATTGCGAGTTTTATGATTTTTGTCTTGAGCCCTGGTGAATTTCTGACCCTGCTGTTAAAGGGTTAGTTCACTCAAAAATGCAAATTCTGTCATTATTTTAGAGAAGATTTGTTGAATAAAGTCATTGTTTTTGTTTTCGTTGCGCACAAAGGTATCCTCATAGCTTCATAAAATTACAGTTGAACCACTGATGTCACATGGACTATTTTATCGATGTCCTTACTACTTTTCTGGGCTTTGACCGTGGCAGTATCCTTGCTGTCTATGGGAGGGTCAGAGAGCGCTCGGATTTCATCAGAAATATCTTAATTTGTGTTCTGAAGATGAATGAAGGTCTTACAGGTTTGGAACGACATGAGAGTGAGTAATTAATGACAGAATTAGCATTTTTGGGTGAACCCCATTGTCTCTCCTGGCCTCAATCAGATGCTAAATAACGGTCACACCAGTCATTGAAATTCATGTCCTGCATGCACAAATAAGAGTGAAGTGTGACTGTACAGTTCTTGTCTTTCTGAAACAGGTGGTGAACATGTGGAGGTTATCAAGAGCCTTATACTGAGGGACCAGGCGCCCAACACACCTGCAAGCACATATATATCCGCAATAGGTGACTCTTCTGGTATCTGCTGTAAGTTTGTAAAATAAAAATAGGCCTTGTTTTTACCAGTATGTCAGTCTCTTGTGCACAGGAGATACAATTAGTATAACAATAGAGAAGGCTATTAGCGGTCAGGCCATGGGTTCCTTGATTATCCTGCCTGGTGGCTGTGGGGAGCAGAACATGATTGGCCTAACGATGCCTGTCATTGCAACATATTACTTGGACAAAACCAATCAGTGGCACACCGTGAGCGCTGGGCTGAGGCAGACTGCTGCTACGTACATCACGAAAGGTAAACTAAACACTGCAAAGTCAACTATTCTGCTCCTAAACATTTGTTTCATATAGTATGCCCCTCTTATTGTCTTGATGAACAGGTTACAATAAACAGCTGGCATATCGTAAAAATGACGGGTCCTATGCCGCATATATTAGCCGTCCAAGCAGCACCTGGTAACTAATATATTTCTCAATATTTCTGCTTGGTCAATAAAAACTGTTACTCAAGAATCTCACCATAATTAAGACTCGATTTTGGTTTTCTTTCTCCTAAAGGTTGACAGCATATGTTGCTAAAGTATTTGCCATGGCCAGTAACATTGTAAACATAGACCAGAATGTGATCTGCTCTGCTCTCAAGTGGCTCATACTGAACAAGCAGTTACCTGATGGTGTTTTCAGAGAAGATGCCCCAGTAATTACTGGAGGGATGACTGTGAGTGAGACCTGTTTTAAAATCTATAACACTGAAGTGATAGTTCACCCCAAAATGAAGATTGCTCATCTTTTACTCACCTTCATGTCGTTCTTAACCTGTACGACTGTCCTTCTTCAATTGAGCATTAATGGAAAAATTCAAGTCAAACTCCAAAAGTGCCAAAAAGTCGTCCGTACAGCTTATGCGTTATGTTCCAAGTCCTCTTAAGCCCATAAGAGATGAGAACAGAACATCATGGCATTTTGATACAGCAACTTTGAAGCTATAAGCTACTCTTATTTCTCTATGTGGGGCAACAATGACTAAAAAAGCTATGTTTTCAAACATGTCCCTACACTGCTATTGCCATTGGCCAAATAATCTCACCACAAAATACTCATCGAGTTAGAAGTTGATGTTTTGAGCCCTTCCCAGCAGGCATACAATGTCATAAGACGTTGATATTTGGTAAAATTTCGGTTGTGATGTTGGGTGACCAAAATTCAATGTCAATTCAACATCTAATGTCAGTGTTAATTGATGTCCAATACCGACGTCAACTGACGTTGATATTTGCTGTTTTTAAGTTGTGTAACCAAAATCCAATGTTAAGTCAACATCAAATTGGCGTCAAATACTGGTCAACCCGATTTTCATTCTCAACTAAAATGCAACGTCTGTCCGACGTCATGTCCAACGTCAACCTGGCGTTATGTTGATGTCCTGTTCCTGCTCGCTTCAAACTAACAGAATGAGTGTTTTCTTAGCAGATTAAGCTAGAATATGAAGAAAGCATTTTAAAATAAAGCAGGGCTGAATGTGACAAAATAGCATGAATGAAATACGGTAATAAAGATGATGAAATAAACATACAGTGCTATTCTACCAGCTAGCAAACAGACCAACCTAAGTACATGCTGTCCAAACAGCCTCTTTTTATGGATCATTTTATGATATTGAATTGAAGGGTTGAACTGAAACTTGTCCAAATGCGGTTCTGTTTTGCTTTGTTGTTAAGTTTTGAGTCTCCGACCCCCACACAGAAGTCACCGCCGAACATCAACCAGAAAGCTTGTTAGTGGTCAGCGCTACCAATTCGCATAGGGAGATTTTTTTGTTGCTGGATGTTTATTTGGTGAAATTCAATATTGCTCCGTTTCTCATTGAACTGGATTTCACTCACAAAATTTCACAGAGCAATGGTAAATGTGACCATACCTTTACTCGCACCTTTAATTGTTTCTAATATCACAATTTCATCATTGTGCACAGGGGAACGTACGTGGGGAAAATTCACAAGCATCCATGACGGCTTTTGTGCTCATTGCCCTGCAGGAGGGGAAAAGCATTTGTGTCAAAAAAATCTCAGTAGGTCCTGCTAGTCTTTGAGTTAAAATGAAACCCTTGAAAAAGCTAACGTGTTTCTAGCTCAATTTGTATTTTTTTATGCAACTCCATGCAATTTATTCTCTCCAATCAACTTTTATTTTCTTTAGAATCTTGACAGTAGCATACATAAGGCCATTGTGTACCTCAGATCTCAGTTACATGGTCTGACAAATCCTTACGCAGTGGCAATGACATCTTATGCTCTTGCCAATGAAAATGCACTTGACAAACAAGTCCTATTGAGAAAAGCCTCTGCAGGTAAAGATACAGCCATTTCTGTTGAATTCATGTGAACGGTTAATTTAACCTGTTCAGAAAATAATGTGCTTTGTCTGTTTATTTGTGCTTAAATGTCAATGCTGCACCCATTTCACCCTAACAGCATTAATATTTCTTGTTGTACTTGCCTAAGTGATTAAGATGCATAACAACCTTACATTTACATTACATTACATTATGTTCAAAGCAATAAAGACTAAAGATACAAGCTTATAAGGGAATGAATGATGACTGGCATAAACAAATCAACAATGACGACACAATATAAAACTGAAAGTCAACAAGTATAAAATTTGATTGTTTTTCACATTTGCTCTCCATTAACAAAAAGTGTAGATGCTTTGAAACAATCTGTATGTTGAAAAGCGCTTTACAAACAAAACTTAATTCAATTATTCTCAAACAGATGGAAGTCACTGGCCTGTCCCTGGAAGCAGTAGCTTTACTTTAGAGGCTTCGGCCTATGCGCTTTTGGCTCTAGTAAAAGCTCAAGGCTTTCAGAGTGCAGCTCCCATCGTAAACTGGCTCAACAACCAGAGGCAGTACAATGGAGGATATGGCACGACTCAGGTTTGTAGTCTACATCCAGCATGCACATCTGCATTGCACATCTGTCCACATGTTCAATGTGCAACATTTAAGAAAAGACCATTAACAATTTAAGACCAAAAAGGTGAAGCCTACACATCCGTTCAAACTTGTCTCCTCCATCCCAGGCCACCATTATGGTGTTTCAGGCCGTAGCGGAGTACAGGATTCAAATTAAAGAAATAAGGCAGTTAGACCTGGAGATGACAATCCGAGTGGACGGCAGCCGGCAGCCGATTGTGTGGAAGTTCAGCAAAGACAACTCTTATCTCGCACAAACAGAAAAGGTGAGTTTGTGCCGAAAGTAAGTATTCACTTAAACACGGTCAGTTATCTCTTAAGTGAACATCAACAGTTAATAAGTACAGTCGGTTATGTCTTAAGAGAATTAGGGGTGTGAACCTACACTGGTCTCACGTTTGGTTCAATTATGATTATCATGTCATTGATTCAGTTCAATTCGATATCACGATGCATTGACGATGCACTGCTTCCTCGATTTTCAATTTTACTTCACACGTATACAATTTTGTCAATAAATAGCGTGTGTCTTTTCCAGGTCGTGCTTACCAGGTTGTTCATAAAAGCCGAAATGTGCCCAGATGTCGGCTTTTAAAGTAGTTGGAGCATTTTTAATTACTCGCACTCGCGTCTCGCCTCCCTCCACCATTGTATGCTACCGCGACAAAGCACGTATGCGACAAATGACGTCAGAAAAGCTTCAGTACGTTATAATCGGTTATGGTCTATTATTGAACCGATACCGAATCGTCCACATCTGCATCGCGATGCATCGTAGAAATGATTAATTTCAACACCTCTAAAGAGAATATCAACAGCTGATAAGAACTAATGTGTTTCATTACAGTGGATTGGTGTATTAGGTCTTAAAGTGACCACAGTCTAATATACCTGCTGCTGTCTGTTTCATTAATGTTAATCAAACAAGGACTTTAACAAGGATTCATCTATATTTCATTTATGCAGTTAAGACTATGCACCAAGTTAAAGGGATAGTTCACTCGAAAATTCTGTATGTGATACTCTCCAAAATGGTGCTATAGGGTGATGCAGAGAAGACAAATTGTTGAATAAAGTCATCATTTTTGTTTTCTTTGTGCACAAAAAGTATTCTCGTAGCTTCGTAAAATTACGGTTGAACCACTGATGTCACATCGATTATTTTAACGATCTCCTTGTTATGTTTCTGAGCCTTGATCATGTAAGGATCCTTGCTGTCTATGGGAAGGTCAGAGAGCTCTCGGAATGCATAAAAAATATCTTAATTTGTGTTCCGAAGATGAACGAAGGTCTTACAGGTTTGGAACGACATGAGGGTGAGTAATTAATGACAGAATTTTCGGGTGAACTATCTCTTTAACGCAACAAGTCACAACATATTGTATGAGCGACGATCTTTGATGTATACCTGGTTTAAGATGAAACTTCTATTTTTCAGTCTAATATTACTCAGCTACATTTGATATATTTTATCAAGATGAAAAAAATTATATATAATGTATTTATTATTATTATTATTATTATTATTATTATGTAGCAAATTAGCTCAAAGGGGAAATATTTATAGTTAATTATAACTGGTTATGATTAATAATAAATATTTAGATTAGATCTTAGAATTAACTGTAGCAAAATCAATATTACAATTATTTGATCGGTCCATCCACCGAGCAGGCAATGTAATTATTTATCAATTCTAGGAAATATTATTTTCCTGACCAAGGAAGAATAGCTTTCCTACTTTATGCAGTATTAGCAGTAATTTAGCATGTAGCAAGATTCAACATTCAGTGACCCCAAATTGTGAGCAGCACACAGAGACAATCAATTGTGAATATAAGGGATTTAATACATGAAACTATAGCTAACATACAACTAAACTAAGCAAAACACATATATACAGAATGAAGGAAAGTAAGGAAAGAGAGAGAGAGAAGAACAAAAGAATGGCAGTATTTAACATCAATTAACCACAACCCAATGAGAATCATCAGAGAATCAAAAATCACCTTGTTAAAGGGGCCTAAACTTGGACACGCATCTAAATAGTTGGAACGGTTACTTGCATTGGCTTTGTTGCTGCAACAAGAGTCCGGATGCGGTAGAAGACGGAGGTTCTTGATGAGTTCGTTAGAAGTGAGCTGGAGGCCTTTGTCTGGTTCTTCTGAAGATCAGAGAGTCCACAGCGAATCGACAAAGTTTCTTGAAGGTAAAACTGCCGGAAAGTCAAACTCAAGAGGAGAGTCTTGAAGAGTCTTGGAGAGTGTCCGTCTCAAGAAGAAGGGTTTAAACAATGATTAATCTGAGTTAGGGTCTTTTAATAGTTCCTAGTCACACCCACCTTTGGATGGAATAGCCAATACCAGGCGTGAATTTTTGAGCGGGAGAAGTTTTCTTTGTCTCCATTTATGGCCCATTTGCATGTTTATTGCTTGTCTGGAGGATTGGTGCGGTTTTACCCAAAATATAGTACACATAGTATGATGCATTTCACGATCACATAGTGTACATCATTGTTTGAGGAATAAAGACCAGATAATCTTGATACCAAGAAAGAAGTATCTAGAAGATATTAAACCAGAGATACATTCATACACCTGAATATAAGCATTTAGAGTTTAACTAATATAAATAACGAGTGGTAACTAGGCTAATGTAATAGGGAAACATACAAACACATGCATATACCAGATACATTTGTAAACGATTAATTATAGTCTAAATAAAGAATATGTCTTTATGTATGTGCGTTATTGTGAGCATGAGGGTAGTTCGCTAGCTAGGTCCCGAGCGTGACTGGCTTCTCATTGGAAAGTCCAATGGGGAGACCAGAGAGTTGATCTATTTAGCATCTTTTTGATGGGGGGGGGGGGGGCTTTGGCAATTGGGGCGATGAGAGTGTGATCTGTTTAGCATCTCCTTGATAGTGTGGGGGGGGGGGCATTGGCAATTTAGCACCAATATAAATGTAGAATGTGGGGCCATGTCTGTAATTTATGTGCAAATGTCAAAAGGCTATAAGGGTCTCGAAGATATAAAGCCTAAATTATCAACAATGATCATAAGCAGACGCTTATTTTATCAACAGATTCCATCCAACAGGCATATCACTATCAGTGCCAAGGGTTCTGGAGAGGCCTCTGTAACTGTGAGTGACTGAAGAAAGCAATAATCAGAGATAAATCGGACCTTACATCGGATCTTATATACTGCCTTTAATTGTGTTTTGTGTTGTTTTCTCCTCTGCAGGTTGTGACTGAGTACTATGCAAAACCAAAAGAAAGCAAAAGTACTTGCAAGAACTTTGAGCTTGCTTTGGCTTTTGAAAGGGCGAATAAAGGTTAATAATTTCATGCTGCTCTGTCACTGTTGTCATTTGGTGGTTATGTTTTGCATAAAAAGGAAAATGAAGCCCTTTTGCTTACAGTGCGAAATGTTGTAATACTTTTTATTTCATTAAAAATGTGTAATTGTAAAATGTGAAATCTTGATGGTCCTAAAATTGGCTTCATTTTCTTGATTCAAAACAAAATATAATATATATAATGAAACAAAAGTTTGCTATTTTTTGGGTTGAAATATGCCTTACCTGTTGTAATAATTGCCCATTACTATCTTGTGTACATTCACATTTATTTATTTGGCACATTTTTTTTTTTTAGTAACATATCAAGGAGCAACTGAGAGTTACAAACTCATTATCAATACCAGGTGAGTTTTGGAGATCTTTCTGAACCCCTTATTTTTGCTGTGCCAGTAGTGCTAAAGAAATCTCACATTTGCTTTGATGACTCCACAGATATCTGTCTGCTGACAGAGACGCCACCATGTCTATATTGGACATATCATTACTGACAGGATTTGTTGTGGATGAGAATGATCTTAAGGCGGTATGAATCACATTTCTATTATTCACATTTGCATTATTCACATTTGCTTTTGACAAAATTAAATTAAGAACTTCAGGTGTGTTTAATTGCAGTGTGCATATAGTGTTAGTCCCAACAAACTGCTTTTTTTCCACTACAAAAAAGTTGAGAAACACAGACTCTATGTACACCAGCTGTGCAAACTGTGGTAGCAAACTCTTTCTGTAATGTAATAATTTTAAATCACAACTATGTTGTATTATAATAACTATGTTCTATTATAATATTGTATATTATAACTATAGCAAGAACAACATTTTAGTATATTAAAACATACCATTAGTGCAAAGGTGGGTTGTATTAATATTGCTTTTCTTTCTGACATTCTTGGTGTAATTTTTTGCTTGATTTTCTCACAAATTCCATACTCTGTGCTCCACTGGATGTTACAGTGGCCACATTGTCAAACTTTCCAATACTAACTTGTTTCTTTTTGTAGCTGTCAACTGGACATGACAGGATGATTCAGAAATTTGAGATGAACAAGCAGCTTTCAGAGCGAGGATCCCTCATCCTCTACCTGGACAAGGTGTCTGTCTCAGTTTTACATTGAAAACACTCATATAAAAGTGTTGTAAGGTAAAAAACAAAAAATGGTGCCATCATTACCAAAGGCTTAGTGAGGCTATTATCAAGAGAACAGGACATATAGTCCTAACTACTATAATTAGTAATTACTGTGAGAATGACTACATCAATTCTATTAATATTATCTGTTAATATTAAACTGATTTGGGGTAACACAAATACATCTGCAAGTGCACACACACACACACACACACCTGCATGCTTACTATAAGGTGACTGATGTCTGCATTTCCACTCTCTGCAGATTTCTCATACCAGGGAAGATAGGATTTCATTCCGGCTGCACAGAATAATGAATGGAGGCTTCCTTCAACCAGCAGCAGTCACTGTATATGAATACTACTCTATAGGTATGAAGCTGATGTGCATGCAAACGTGTGTTAAGCAATCGCACTTGCCTTTTTAGTCTGACAATGCGACAGGCCAAACATATTTATAAAAAAAAGAAATAAAAAAAAAGAAATCCCATAGACTTACATTGAATGAGGAACATGAGATCTGGGAGTGGCTTTTTTTGATTTGGGCAAGTAAAGAAACTAATAACCTAACATGCAGATCACACTTTGATTTCAGTTATAATGAAATGGAAAAACCATTACCGCTTAAATGGTCATTGTGGAGGTCGCGCTTGCGCTTGTGCGTGTGTTTGTTTGGTACTCTGTTACCGGAAAAAAGAAAAAATGCGAGTAGAATTACATTTAGAATGGTCTTGTTTGCCATTTGAAACCACCATGTCACTAAACATTTCTCTCTTCACTCTGCTCTTCACAGAGCGTGCTGTGTTCCCGCCCCTATTTACATATGTTTTCCCCATTGGCTATGGTATTAGCATCCAAAAAAGTTGTTGCACAAAGTATTCCAGAGTAAATCTATTCAAATAAACATAGCTACTGAATCATTATTAAACAACAATCTTTATTAATTAAAAAAGATAAACAAATTTATTACACAAATTCTAAAAAAACAAAAAACAAAAAAATCTCAATGAGCCACTGACACTTTATATTATATTTGACTTGTTTTGACATTATTTTCACGGCTGACTACTTTAATATTTCTGATGCTGCAGGACAAAGAACATTATGTGACCCATGTGATTCTTCCATGTTTAGAAAATCGCTGTGTGAGGTTTTATCATCCCACCAGGAAGGAAGGAGCTTTTCAGAAAATCTGTAAGAACGATGTCTGTCAGTGTGCCGAAGGTAGCGTGTTTCAGTGTAATAATAATAAAAAAAATTTAAAAAAAAGTGCAAAGAAGACATACAAAGTTATACCTTTAATCTACAGCAGGTTAATTTTTCTTTCCATTGCTGAAACAGAAAACTGCAGCCTTCAAAAGAAGGAGAAAATTCTTGAGGCTCACCGTAATAAGAAAGCCTGTGATCCTAAAATAAATTACGGTAATTTATTATGTGTGTGTGCATGTTT
The DNA here is from genome assembly GCF_001515625.1 of Sinocyclocheilus rhinocerous. NCBI lineage: Eukaryota > Metazoa > Chordata > Actinopteri > Cypriniformes > Cyprinidae > Sinocyclocheilus > Sinocyclocheilus rhinocerous. The sequence continues at coordinate 204,221 of NW_015635534.1, forward strand.
TGGTGCAATGAGTGAGTTTTTTTTCCTATATACTGTAATTATTAGTTAATGTGGTGATCAGTAAGATGCTACATCAATCTAATCCATTTCTACAGTTTATAAAGCTGTTGTTTTGAGAGAACATGAGGATGCCTTAACAGTCTATTACGATGTGAGGATTGAACTTGCCCTCAAAACAGGTATAACTCCTCACTCTTCTGTCATTTTAATGTTATGCTTATTTCAGCAGTAAGGTGCAAAGTGATTTACAGATCTATGCCCCTATGTTTACACTATGCCCCGCCTTTCTGAAACGCGTAGATTTTTACAAAGCTCATCGGTCTGAAAAAGTGAAGTGTGCTCTGATTTGGCCAGCTATCCAGTGCGTTGTGATTGGCCGAATGCCTCAAGCGTGTGACGGAAATGTTACGCCCCTTAACATACTGTGATGCCCTGTCCGGCCGGAGCGACGAGACAAAAACATTAAAACCCATTATAAACGAGGCATTTGTTGCATCCAGTGGGGACATAATTACCCAAACTGCCCAACTTTATAGAAACAGCCTTTGTGCCACCGACGCATTGTAGGCTACTGGTTCAGGAAACAGTCCTCGTCCTCCATAAAATGCGCAGCACACATCTGAATATTTGGGTTGAACTGTTCTGGAACAGTGTTGTAAATACAACTTAACCACTGATTTCTAGTTGTGTCCTCTTTTGAAAGGCCAAACAAAGTAGTATCGCTGTCATAACAAAACACACAGCGACTCCACAACAGCTTGTAACACTTCAAAGAGAAAGGAAAAATTGTAATCGCATCATGTGACCCCCTTTAATGGTCTTTATCTTACCAGAGACACTGGTGATTTTTTGCCATGTTGTGTCAGTGATCACTCAGAGCAAGAGAGAGAAAATCAAACATGTCACATGTCATACACATGAATTTGTGTAGGTCCAGAAATCGACGTGGAGGGGGAGCAGCGTACCTTCTCCTTACAGATCTCTTGCAAAGAAGCTTTGGATCTGAAGCGAGGTGAGAGCTATCTGATCATGGGCCAGGCTGATGATGTCCAACTGGAGGGCAGAATGTAAGTACATTTGACCTGTGATCCAAAGTGTGTGTGCCCTGATCTGTGAATGTGCATCTGTATTAATAACAGAGCTTGAAATATGAAATACTTTTGAATGGTCCAATGTATACAAACGGTCTCTTTTAAGTAAAATTCCTCTGATGTCTCCCAGCGGTCAGTATGCTCTGGGCGAGAGGACGTGGTTGGAGTTCTGGCCCAGTTTGGAGGAGAGCAAGACTAACGAAGAACTCAAAGAAAAATACAACGGCATGTTGAGTCTCCAGCAGGATCTGCGCTTCGGCTGCAGCTAATAAGTCAAATGCCAGACTATTGCTTTGAGATGCTCAGTGACTAAATGAAACAGAAAATCAGTATAGCTTCATTTTCAACTTTAAATGTATGTAATACATGAGTTATGAGTTAATTTTGACTGTTGCTTTTTTTTCCACAATTATCCTGTTATTCAGCTATTAATTAATGCATACCTACGCATGACTTGCGTACACCACCATTCTTAAGGTGTTTGGGGCACATGCATGTCTAAGCAAATTTCCATAATAAATATGGTTAAGCAAGATCCTCTGTTCTGATCATTCACTATTCCAAAACAACTAATTTTTGAAAGTAGCCTACTGATTTATTATGGATTTTTAACTCAGATGCTTGATTATAATGTTTACTTCAGAGTAACCTTATGTTGTGCAAGTTCAGTTTTCCAATTATTCAAGCTCAGCAGTATTTAAAGTTAAGATCAAATAAATGTAAGCAAAATAGCATCCGTATTTTTAGAGAGAAATGTGCATTTATGTATAGCACAGCACAACAGTCTGTAGTTCATCACCTCATAGTGACACTGAGCATACTGGTATATAAATGTCAGAATGGACTTTGTGGAATGAGTGCACATGCAGTAACAAGTTAATTTTTAATGCTTCTCTATGCTGTTTAAAAAAAATTGTGATGTAGGCCTATTATATTAAAGACTTCTGTAGTTGTTTTGGAAGATTTGAAAGCAAATTCACAAAAATCCACAATAAAGACGAGTTATTTTACTGATATTCACCAGTATATAAAGAAAGTGGCATAATGAGCTTTGCTGTTTCACTAAGAAAAAAAAACAGCTCTATATTTTTACAGAAACATATGTTGTATTAAAATAGATGCATTTAATATAACTATAAGACCAGTAAGAAAAATAGTTACAGTCGAGTTTGGCCCCTGGTTAAAATGAAGTTTTTGCGAAATAAATGAGGGGGGATTCCTTGAACCCAACATTTTTGTTGAGAAGCTGTACAGTTCATCAAAGTTTGCATTCTTGACAGTCAGCAGTATGTAAATTCTAGGGGAAGTTCTCTATATTAAACCCTGAACTCATCCTCCCGAAGTCCACAACTGAAGAGAAGTGATCATGGAACTAGTGAGTGTTTATAAAAATGACAACCACGAGACTTGCAGCAAGTACAATGAGATGGGACTGGACAGAGATGGAGATACTTATGCAAACAAGGACCGAAAACTCAGCTACACTGAAGCAAGAGCTCGAAACCACAGTAAGACGTGTAGTGTGATGCAGAAGTCATATGCATATGTTCAGGAGTGCACTTTAAGATCTTTGTAATAGTGAACATATTCCTTAAAGGCCTATCTATTTCAACAACAAAAAAGTGATTACAATTTTTATTAGAATTTTGATGTTTTTCTTTTTGGCAGGAGGTTTGTCAATAGGAAATAAATGTGTTGTGTTGAGCACAGTGTGTTTTAGCCTCATGTGCATTTTCCTGGTGGCTGCCATTGTAGTTCTGCATATCAAGCTCACGGCAGAGAGAGAAGTACAAGCTACACACATGTTACAGTCCAGTTCAAGAGATCAAACAGAGAAAGACCTGTTACAGAACAGCTTCAACTCTTTGAGTCAGAAGAAACTGGAGCTGGACTCCAGAGTCAAAGATCTCACAGCTGAGAAAAGCCAGTTACAGAACAACTTCAACTCTTTGAGTCAGAAGAAACTGGAGCTGGACTCCAGAGTCAAAGATCTCACAGCTGAGAAAAGCCAGTTACAGAACAACTTCAACTCTTTGAGTCAGAAGAAACTGGAGCTGGAGACCAGAGTCAAAGATCTCACTGCTGAGAAAATCCACTTACAGAACAACTTCAGCTCTTTGAGTCAGAAGAAACTGGAGCTGGACTCCAGAGTCAAAGATCTCACAGCTGAGAAAAGCCAGTTACAGAACAACTTCAACTCTTTGAGTCAGAAGAAACTGGAGCTGGACTCCAGAGTCAAAGATCTCACTGCTGAGAAAAGCCAGATACAGAACAACTTCAACTCTTTGAGTCAGAAGAGACTGGAGCTGGAGACGAGAGTCAAAGATCTCACTGCTGAGAAAAGCCAGTTACAGAACAACTTCAACTCTTTGAGTCAGAAGAAACTGGAGCTGGAGACGAGAGTCAAAGATCTCACTGCTGAGAAAAGCCAGTTACAGAACAACTTCAACTCTTTGAGTCAGAAGAAACTGGCTTTAGAAAGAAGAGTCACTTCTCTGAGTGAGGAACTGAAGAAAGAATCATCTAAACAAGGTCAGTACACATATGTTTTTTTTTTTTTTTTATGTTTTATAAAATACATGTTTATTGGTTATGCAAACGTTATGGGAACATTCCATCTTATCATTTTGTAAATATTACAGGAACATTACTTTGGAATGTTTTCTGAATCAAAATGTTGGACGCATGTCTGACTGAAGTCAGTCTAAACAATGTTTTTTGCTAACATTTTTAGAACATTATTAAAGACCAGATAACTTTGAACAAACAATGAATTAACCAGAAGTTAGCCAAAGATCTGAGAACGGTCCTTGTTAGCTGGGTTAATGCTGTAAAATGATCAATTATCAATTAATAAACAAATAAATTTCAGCTGTAAAGCAGAAAGATAATATTGTCATTATTCGGCTCAAGTCAGTTCAATGTTGAATTAATTCAGTTTTATTCAATAACAGTGTTGATGTTGCAAAGTTAGTCATTATTCAGCTCAGGTTTTGTTCTCATCCAATTGTGTCAGTGCAGCTAAATTGATAATATTACTTAATATGAATGGTCTTTTAAACAATAAATTAAATATGTGCTTGGACATTGTGGAAAATAAAATCCAAAGGTTGCAAAAGTTTTTTGTTTTTTTTTGCAGCGATGCCATAGAAGCATTTCAGTTCCTCAAAGAACTCTTCAGTAAACAGTTCTTTTTATTAGTGTAAAGAACATTTTAATAATCTAAAGAACTTGTTTTCATTGTAAAGAACCTTTTGATTAATGGAAAAATTCTGATGCCACTGAAAGAACCTAAGATGTTTCTGTGAGGTTGGGTTTTCATGTCCAATGAGGAGAAGAGCTGGTCTGACAGCAGACAGTACTGCAGGGATCATGGAGCTGATCTGATCATTATCAACACTGAAGAGAAGCAGGTGAGTTTGTGTTCGTGTCTGTTAATGAATGAGAGGAATCACACTTATTCCTTGTTATTCCTCTCCACACACAGAGGTTCATATCTTCATTCACCACGGAGAGAGTGTGGATTGGTTTGTCTGACACAGAGCAGGAGGGCAACATGAAATGGGTGGATAATTCACTGCTGAATAGAGGGTAAGGGCTAAAAATCAACCTCTTCCACAAAACTTCCACAAACACCAAACTAAAACCACTTTAAATACTGTAAATTCTATTAAGAATATTATTCTCTCTCTTACATTTATATTTACATTTAGTCATTTAGCAGACGCTTTTATCGAAAGTGACTTACAAATGAGGACAATAGAAGCAATCAAAACTAAAAAAAGAGCAACAATATGTAAGTGCAAATGACATGTATCGGTTAGCCTAACGCAGTACACGTAGCGAGGTATATATACATATATACACACACACATATATACACACACACACACACAAAGAAAAACAAGTAGATAGATTACAAAAAATAGAAAGCTAGTGTTAGTTTTTTTTTTTAAATAAAAATAAAGAAATAGATAAAGTAGAATTAAAATAGAATAGAAAGTGCTAGAGTTAGAGGGTCAAATAAAGATGGAACAGATGTGTTTTTAGTCGTTTCTTGAAGATGGCTAAGGACTCAGCTGCTTGGATTGAGTTGGGCAGGTTATTTATCCAGGAGGGAACAGTTAATGAAAAAGTCTGTGAAAATGATTTTGTGCCTCTTTGGAATGGCACAATAATGCGTCGTTCACTTGCAGAGTGCAAGCTTCTAGAGGCACATAACTCTGAAGGTAAAGGGGTGCAGAGCCAGTGGTGGTTTTGTAGGCAGACATTAATGCCTTGAATTTTATGCGAAAATACTGAAAAAAAATTATCTTACTGTGTCTCTTATTCTTTTCTGCATTTTCACTTCTGCTCAAGCTTCTGTGTTACTTTAGTTTATTCTCAAAACATGCTGTTATACTGTGAGTATTGTTGATTCATAAATTTGTGCTCTTTAAAAACTGAACATGTGATACATGTTATTCAGGTTCTGGCTCCCAGGTGAGCCGAATGACCAACATAGTCATGAGGACTGTATTGAAATGATGCCTTCAAATCCGGTCCTGAACAACTGGAATGATCTGCCATGTTCAGAGAAGAGAAAAGGTGTTTGTGAGAAATAGGGTTCATCCCATCTTGTCATGGTTTTGCTTCTATATATAATATAATCATTCTTATTGTGAATGCATGCACTCTTAAAAATAAAGGTGCTTAAAAGGTTCTTCACAGCGATGCCATAGAAGAACCATTTTTGGTTCCACAAAGAACTATTCAGTCAAAGGTTCTTTAAAGAACCATCTCTTTCTTACCTTTTTATAATCTGAAGAAGCTTCTTTCACCACAAAGAACCTTTTGTGAAACAGAAAGGTTCTTCGGGTGTTAACGGTTCTTTATGGAACCATTAAGGTAAAAAAGGTTCTTCTATTGCATCGTGAAGCACCTTTATTTTTAAGAGTGTATTTTTTGATTGAGGTCCATGTCTTTAAAAAAAACTGTCAATTGTTATGATTTTTTTAGAAAGAAAATGTGAAATTGTCATAATTTTCTTAATGCTTTAATAATATTCTGTTTCTCATGGCATGTATCAGGGTGATCTGAGACACCAAACCTCTGATGTGTTCATGTTTTGCTCCATCACAAGCAGCTCTATATTAATATGATCTTATTCTACTGTTATCATGAGTCTCATTTGTTGCTCTGAAGTGTTGAGGAGACAATCACAGTAAAAGTCTAAAGTCTGTTGAGTGTATATTGTGTCTGTAAAAATGCTATTGAGTTGAATTGCTTTCTGTTTGAATAAAATGTTCAATTACTGTCATTACCATATTAAACTTGCCATTTTTGTTTTCATTTCATACATTGTTCTTGAGTATCTGGTTTATGACTCCATGGCAGGGGTGTCCAAACTTTTTTTTAAAGGGGGCCAGGTTCGACAATGTGGACACTCCGGTGGTGGATGCTTCTTCTTGACCTTTAGTGAACTGACGCACACTGATCACTAATAAAGAAAAACTGTATACAGATCAGCAGGAAAGCCCCTATTGGATTTTACCTTTGACACTGCAGCACTGTGGTTATGTCACAGATCAAGCCGGAGACAACAGGTTAGTTAAGGATAAACAGGTTTATTGACAGGAATTGCAGAGGTAGAATGACTGAAACAATGAATGGTGAGTATCCAACTCAATAGACAGTTCTGTGAGTCTTAGCTTGGTTAAGCAGATTGTTTCCTTTTGTAGGTTTGCGGAGAGTATGGGATCCAGGAACGAAGGAGATCGATGAAGGAAGAATCTCGGGAATATAAGGGTAAGTAGACACAGGTGAATAGCATAGAGAGAGTCTGGTAAGTTCAGTGTAGTGAACGGTAGACTGGACAGTGAGTGACTGGAAGGAGCATGCTTTTGAATGTTGGCTTGATTGCAGATGACAGGTGCGAGGAATTAGACCTCAGGTGAACGTAATCTGGTGTATGTAGTGGCAGGTGATTGTGGTGACTCGCTGACATTACCCCCTACTCCAGGGGCAGCTCCTGACGCCCTCAAGTGGCGACGGGGGCAACCACGGCCTCTGGGTGCGAGACGATTAGGATGGGTCAGATGGAACTCCTCTAGCAATGTGGGGTCAAGAACGTCGTCCCGGGCCACCCAGGATCTTTCCTCTGGTCCATATCCTTCCCAATCTACCAGGTATTCTAGTCGGCCACCCCGCCGCCGCGAATCCAGGATTTCCTTGACCTGGTAGACAGATGGTTGTTCGAGGATCTCTGGAGGAGGAGGCTCTGCTGGTGCCATGAGTTCGGGTGCAGAAGGAGAGAAGGGTTTTAGGAGGGACACATGAAAGGTGGGGTGAATTCTGTACCTGGGTGGAAGTTGGAGTTGGTAGGTGACCTCATTTATCTGCCTCTGTATCGGAAACGGACCGATGTAGTGGGGACTCAGCTTCTTGCAAGGTAGGTGGAGGCGCAGATCCCGGGTCGATAGCCATACTTGCTGTCCAGTTTGGTAAGTGGGAGTCGAGGAACGCCGGGCATCAGCGAAGGTTTTGTGCCTCCGCACTGCACGTTGAAGGTTCTGTGCTTAAGACTGTATTTTTTATTTCTCTCAATTTAAGAGAAGAGTTTTGATGAGAAATTTCTTACAAATTATGGCAATGAAGAGCATTTATTACTATAATATTCCAAAATGGCAATGGCACTAGATGGTGCTAAAAATCATTCTCACACTGTATATTAATATGCAGTGGACAGTTTATGATGTGTTCATGTTTAGCTCCATCACAAGCAGCTCTTTTAATATGACTTTATTCTAGCTCTTATGAAACACTTCTGATTTTAATTGCTTTCCGTTTTAATAAAATGGTCGATTGACAGCAGAGGCATAGCCATCATTTCCGAAGTGAGGGGACAGAAATGTAATGTTACGGTATGACAATTTATTATAATGATTATAGTAGCCTAAATTATCACAGTTATCAGTATCATCAAAGTATTGTTAAAATATGCTGGAAATGTTAAAAAAGTACTGACACAAATTGTTTCAACAAGTTTTGTATTTAAAATCAACAAAATAAAATGACTTTTTGTTTGCATAAACACTAAAACAATAACATTACCAGTGATGTCCAGATTTTTAATGACAACATGACCGACAACAGTTTATCTAATAGCATATACAAAATGATCAAATAAAGCTTTGAAAAAGTTTCATAAAATGGTAAACCTCACATTTCAGCCTTTAAATAAAGAAAGTGGATAAGACAAAATGATAATTGATTAATGAATAATTATATTTATTTTATCTGCAGCATGAATCAGAACCTTATCTAATTTTTTAAAAATGTGTATAAAATCCACATAAGCTTGTTTTTCATCAACCGGTCAAAATGTACAGCAGGGCATGTAAATTCGGTCCATTTTTTGTCCAGACAGCAACTGCACACAAGCATGTTCATGTGAGACTGTTACTTAAAGCTGTGAGTTATACTGCACAGTATTTATTTATCCTCAATTGTCTGACACAGAACTTCAACGTAAATATAGACCTTGAGTCTGACACGCTACTCAGACTTGTTTCGAAGCTGCATCACTGTGGTATCATGACTTTAGAGATAAGAGGCCAACTAATGGAAACAGTAATCACCATTATGGTGACTTCAAATGAAACAAAAATTTAAACCCCTGTTAATTCTCAATAAGAACTTTTGTAGACCTCTAACAGAAATAAAGTCAGTCTGGTTATTAATGAGTGAAGCTGGTGATGCTGTTTGTGGAGTTGTGTAATACTCCTCTGCTGAGATCTTCAGAGATTTAATGTCTTTTATCTTCAGTTGATTTCATCTAAAGCTGTGGCTGCAGTCAGCTAAGTCTCTGTTTGGCTCTTATTTTCTGTTCTCTTCTTTTCTTCAGTGATTCTGCTTGTTAATGGGCTTATTAAGGCTGAGATGACTCCATATTAAATATACACAGATTTTGTGACTCGGATAATGTCCAGTGTGGTTTATTTCTTTGCTCTTGGCTGACATGTGGCATTGCTATGGCCTGCTTTTGGCCCAGATCTGGCAATCAGGAGCAGTCCGCCCAAGTGCCATCGTTCCAAGCTACATGTGGGACAGATCATCATTCCACATGTGCCAGATGTGGGCCGGATCTGGGCCGACAATATGTTGCTATCTGGGATAGTTTGGGTCTGAAGAGTTTCAGACTGGAAGTCTATATTCTTCATGAATGCCAGTGTCCAATGATATCACTTCCCTCATAGGTTTAGCACCATTAAAACAAAAGTAGTCATCATTCTAAGGACCACAGCTCATCTGTGAAGACGTACTGGAAGACACAAAAGAACAAAAAAAAATGCAATAGAGGACTTTTGTGATAATGCTACATGCAGAAGTGTTACGAATACAACTGGACTTCAAACACTCCTCAACGATGAAAGAAAAGCTTGCAAACACAGTAAGAAGAAAGTTCAGTTTGAAGCAGAGATGATGTCAGGATGGTTTCAGGAAATGAGAACTGTTAGATTCAATTACAATGTTTTTTGTTGTTGTTGTTGTTGTTTTTTTTTATGTAAGATGTCAATACGTCAATATTTCTGCTTTTATATTAAATGTATTAACTGTTTTTTTTGTTTAGTTTTTTTTTACTTTTTACGATATGATCTTGTTTGCATATTTTACTGCATTATTACAGATGTTCGTCATTATAAAACAATACTTGATTCTTGAAACCTAATTTTCTGATAATATGGAGTGTATTTAATATTTTTGTGTTTTATTTGTGTCTGACAGGAGAAAGGCAATATTTGGTAGCGATCACTGTGTGTCTTGGGATCATTTGTCTTCTTCTGATTGCTGCCATCATACTGCAGCACTTTCAGACCACTAATAAGCATAGGCGGAGTTTCACTTTTATGCAGGGGGGGCATCCACTGGCAGACGAGCCACAAGCACTTTTTTATATGTTCTACATTTCATGTATTTATGTAACACATATTCTACATTACAGATACATTTAGAATGAACAATAACTGCAGTACAAAGAGTTAAAAAAAAAAAAAACATACCTAATGCAGAAAAGTCAAAAGACAATTTTCACGTCATAGTTCAGACGCGGGCCGGGCCTCAGGCCTGTTTTAGGCTTCTCCTTATTTTTTTATTTTAGACATCCATCAATTAGTGATGAAAAAAATTGCCACTCTGGTGGAAACAACACGAGACAGTGCTACCGCGACTTGTCAAGAGCGGCTCGACGGTGTATAGTATCCCGCAGCAGCATGTATGGAGCGTGCCGTCAGCGCAGCTGAACAGTTCTGCTTTCAAATGCAGGTAATAGGCTTAAGTTTGCCACAAAAGTAGTTACCATAAATGTGTCAGAAGGGAATAGTAAGGAGATATTTGAATTATTTACTAATAAACTAGTGTTTTCTGAGTCAGTGTCGCAAACATGAAGTTGCCGATCCTGACTCGCCATCTCCTCATCTGACGCGCCTTTAGAGAGAAGCGCATCTTTACGGGTTATGATTATAACGAAAGAGTTTTTGTTTTTGATTTGATTTATTTGTTAAGTTGTAATTTAAAGCTTTCTATAGATATATTTATCATGTCTGTGAGGCATGTATTCGCTGAGTTTTGGTTCATTTTTGTGAAGTGCGCCTGTTCAAGATGAGACTGCAGAAAGCGCATAATGTTTGTTTTCTTTATTTTATGAAAGCACAACATTTTGTTGATATTGTGAGTGCACACAAATAAAAGTAGACCATTTACAGTTACGAATGATGTATTACTCTTACCTTTATGAGTAAAAATGACGGCGTATCCACTTAAAAAAATGCAAGTGATCGCGCTGGCGCGCTTCAGCTTCCACTCTCTGCAAACTATTGGATATAGTGCAGATTTATCTAGGTTTAACGTTTAAACATTGTTATATGCCGCTGGCCACTTGGTCGTTACTTTAAAAACAAAAACTTATATTTAACGAACAAAAAATGCTCCAAATGTTTTTCTAAATTAACGTAATAAAAAAACGAAACGAAATATAATCACTTTGCCATTACATACAAAACTGAACTATTTTAATAGCTGAAACAGTAGTATACTGTAGGCTGTTTTGGGAGAAGCTGGCAGACACGGGCCGGGCTAGGGCCTGAGC
>NW_015635534.1:216966-232162 GCF_001515625.1 Sinocyclocheilus rhinocerous
TGATAATTCTAAACAAGAATTTCAATATAATCATATTTTTGTAATAGTTGTTTGATAAATAAGTTAGCACAATTAAACCACACTAGGGTACATGGATACATTAAGACATTAAGATTAACCTCAACTACTTATTTAGTGAATTGTCATGTATTTTAAAGTGGACCTATTATGCAAAAATCACTTTTATAATGTGTTTGAAAACAGTTGTGTGGCTGCAGTGTGTGAAAACAACCAGCCTATAATGGTAAAAATACACCCACTCATTTTTTATACAATCCCAATAAATCATAAACAGTCTCTCAGAATAAGAGATTCCAGATTCTCCCCAGTCAACACGTGAGATCATGCGATGATCACAGTAACATCACACCATTCTCATACTGTGATACTCACAGTGTGAGTAACATGTGAGCTCATTGTGAATTCAAAATGTTGAGCAGGTTGAGAGGAGGCAGTTCAAATATCAGTCACCGAGGAGGCTTTCTATATCCTGTTTCTCAACACTATCACAGTGATATCACAGTGCTCTCACATGGTGAGCTCATGAGTGCAAACTCAGCTAACAGTTTTTTGTTATAAGAACCTTCTCCAAACATACAACTGACTTCCAGACACAGCCTTCGATGAAATCAACTGAAATACAAAAGACATTAAATCTTTCATGATCTCAGCAGAGAATGATTAAACAACTCCACAAACAGCATCACCAGCTTCACTCATTATTAACCAGACTGACTTTATTTCTGTCAGACATCTACAAAAGCGTTTATTGAGAATTAACAGAGATTTAGATGATGATGTTTTATTGTTTCATTAGATGTTACCATCAAGGTGATTAGTGTTTGTAGTGTTAGTGACTTTATAACATTATTTTTTTGGGCTGCTGTAACTGCATTTATAAAACACATTTTTCGTGGCAAGAAATACTAAAAAGAGACTGCAACCAGGTGCTATCAGTTTGTTAGTGATGATAACAACACAATCTTCATCCAGATTCAGTATGCTGGATTCCGTTAACTTGCTAAAGCGGATAACCAGATTGACTTTATTTCTGTTAGAGGTCTACAGAAGTTCTTATTGAGAATTAACAGGGGTTTAAATCTAATTTTTATTTATTTTGAAGTCACCATAATGGTGATTATTGTTTACATTAGTTGGGCTCTTAGCTCTAAAGTCATTACACTACAGTGATGCAGCTTCAAAACAAGTCTGAGTAGAGTGTCAGACTTAAAGTCTGTATTTATATTGAAGGTCTGTGTCAAATGAAATCACTTCCTCCTGTGTAAATTTAACACTAATTTAATGAACTAAAGTAATCATCGTTCGAAAGACCACAGCTCATCTGTGAAGACATACTGCAAGACACAAGAACCAAAAATGGAATCGGAGTACTCTTATGAAAATGCTGAACACAGAAATTTTTGGGAGACAACTGGACCTCAAACATTCTGCCAAGATGAAGGAAGAGCTCGAAATCACAGTAAGCAGAACCTTTGCTGATATCAGTAAGCTTTCAGGAAGTGAGAACTGTTAGAATGTCAGTCGTTTTCTTAGAACAATGTTATTTACTTTCGCAGCCTATTTTCTTGTGTGCGTATTTTACTGTACGGTAATAATTTTTTTAAAGATTTATTTATAGGCTTTTTATGCCTTTATTTGGAAAGTACAGTGTAGAGTAGACAGGAAAGCATTGGGTGAAGAGAGAGGGGAGCGGGATCAGCAAAGGACCACGAGCCGGGATTCGAACTTGGGTCGCCATGAGCGCAGTTGCGCTATATGTTGGCGCACTAACCGCGAGGCTATTGGCACCAACACTGTATAGCAATTATTAATCAATATTTTGTGTCTATTCTTCCTGTCTGACAGGAGGAAGGCGATTTTTGGTGCCGATCACTGTGTGTCTTGGGATCATTTGTCTTCTTCTGATTGCTGCCATCATACTGCAGCATTTTCAGACCGCTTCTAAGCGAGGTTAGTACAAATAATTTTTAGAGGAAATATTAACATTTTCCCTTTTTAAAAATCTTTTATATATACAATTTCAAAGCTAGGGAACAAAAACTTATATTTAACGAACAAAAAATGCTCCAAATGTTTTTCTAAATTAACGTAATAAAAAAACGAAACGAAATATAATCACTTTGCCATTACATACAAAACGGAACTATTTTAATAGCTGAAACAGTAGTATACTGTAGGCTGTTTTGGGAGAAGCTGGCAGACACGGGCCGGGCTAGGGCCTGAGCATCTCAAAAACCCTAGTCTGAAAAAGTTTGGATATTTGTCCTTCCATAGCCTACTTCATCTTTAACTTTCTCAAGAGTGGTCGGCGATGTGATCGCACATTTCACAAGATCCATTTCAGCTGTCACAAACTGAGAGTGAAGCTTACCCAGTCTTTTCAGACCGCTTCTAAGCGAGGTTAGTACAAATAATTTTTAGAGGAAATATTAACATTTTCCCTTTTTAAAAATCTTTTATATATACAATTTCAAAGCTAGGGTAGGCAACGTTTGTCATAAACATTGTTTGTTATACTGGTTGAGAGTCTCTTCACAGCCTGATAGCAGTCAATAATGAAAGTGGTTCATATGTACAGTGTGTGTGTGTGTGTGTGTGTGTGTGTGTGCTGTATATACACACACTGCAGACCATTCAGAGTGCTCATGACGAATGATGACTCCTGTTCACATTTGGGGAAGGTGTGATGCACAAAAGGGGTGTTTGCAAAGGTTGTTTGAAAAATGCTTTATTTTTGTATTTCCACTATGTGACACTAGTAGTGCAGAAACTGCCTACTCCAGCTTTAAAAGTTTGTGTTTCTCTCAGGATATCTGTGGGGTCCAGATGGCTTGTTCATGTCCAGTGAGTTGAAGAGCTGGTCTGACAGCAGGCAGTACTGCAGGGATCGTGGTGCTGATCTGGTCATTAACTGAGAGTGAAGCTTACCCAGTCAACACGTGAGATCGTGCAATGATCACAGTGACATCACATCATTCTCATAGTGTGATACTCACAGTGTGAGTAATATGTGAGCTCATTGTGAAGTCAAAATGTTGAGCAGGTTGAGAGGAGGCAGTTCAAATATCAGTCACCGAGGAGGCTTTCTATATCCTGTTTCTCAACACTATCACAGTGATATCACAGTGCTCTCACATGGTGAGCTCATGAGTGCACACTCAGCTAACAGTTTTTTGTTATAAGAACCTTCTCCAAACATACAACTGACTTCCAGACACAGCCTTCGATGAAATCAACTGAAATACAAAAGACATTAAATCTTTGGTGATCTCAGCAGAGAATGATTAAACAACTCCACAAACAGCATCACCAGCTTCACTCATTATTAACCAGACTGACTTTATTTCTGTCAGACATCTACAAAAGCGCTTATTGAGAATTAACAGAGATTTAGATGATGATGTTTTATTGTTTCATTAGATGTTACCATCAAGGTGATTAGTGTTTGTAGTGTTAGTGACTTTATAACATTATTTTTTTGGGCTGCTGTAACTGCATTTATAAAACACATTTTTCGTGGCAAGAAATACTAAAAAGAGACTGCAACCAGGTGCTATCAGTTTGTTAGTGATGATAACAACACAATCTTCATCCAGATTCAGTATGCTGGATTCCGTTAACTTGCTAAAGCGGATAACCAGATTGACTTTATTTCTGTTAGAGGTCTACAGAAGTTCTTATTGAGAATTAACAGGGGTTTAAATCTAATTTTTATTTATTTTGAAGTCACCATAATGGTGATTATTGTTTACATTAGTTGGGCTCTTAGCTCTAAAGTCATTACACTACAACACTGAAGAGAAGCAGGTGAGTTTGTGTGTCCATTACTGAATGAAAGGAATCACACTCATTCCTGTTTGTATTTACACACAGAAACACATATCTTCATTCATCAAGGAGAATGTGTGGATTGGTTTGTCTGATAGAAAGCAGGAGGGCATCATGAAATGGGTGGATAAGTCACCACTAAATAGAGGGTAAGTACTAAAACACTCACAGAAAACCACTGTGAATTTATTTATTTTAGTTTTTTATTCTTATTAGAAAAATAAGACCATCAACGAGAAGATTTGCTGAATTCATAGCTCTTACACAAACACAACCAGTATGGCCATGAAAGGCAATTCTCACAAATACATTCTATTTAAAGAATATTCTCCTCCTCTCTTACATTTTCACTTCTGCTTCTGCAGTATTTTCATTTACTTTTGAAACTATTTTGCTGCTGCGAGTGTTGTTGATTACTGATTTGGTTGTGTGACATTCCTCATTCAGTTACTAAATAGATGAAAGCTTTGAGCAAACTTTAGGGGTTCTGAATCATTAAAAATCTGGCACATTTTTATTCAGGTTTTGGGCCAGAGGTGAGCCGAATAACTATCAAGGTAGAAATGAGGACTGTATTGAACTGATGCCTTCAGATCTCATACTGAACAACTGGAATGATTGCTCATGCTCTGAGAAGAAAAAAGGGATTTGCGAGTAATAGGATTCATCCTTGTCTTGCTTTTACATGCTTTTAAAAGTGCTTTCATGTAAAAGGGTAATGCTGCTCACTTAACCTCTGATGTGTACATTTCTTGCTCCATTATAGCAGCTCTATGTTATATGACCGTATTCTACTGTTATCTTCTTTCTCATTTGTCAGTCTGAAGTGTAGAGGTGACAATCACAGTAAACTACAGAAGTCTAATGTGCCCCAGACTGCAACAATTCACATTTTTACTCTTAATATTGAGTGTCTGTGAAACTGCTTCGGATTTTAATTGCTTTCTGTTTTAATAAAATGGTCAATTGACAGTATAATCACAGCATTTTTGGTTTAATTTATTGTGTATCTGCTTTGTTGCTTTATGGAGAGATTTCCTCCAGTCCAGCAGGATGGGTATTAATTGATATTTGTGTGTTTTTGGTCCTGGAAGAAGTAGGAAGTAGATGTTCCATATTGAACAGGAACTACTGTTGTGTCAGCTTTATTGACGCTATGGGGAAACTCCTGTTTATACTGAAGTCTTATTTGTTAACGTTTGTATAGCTGCACAAACCAATGGCACTTGAGCCCTCCAGAATGGGCGGCGCTGACTGCTATATAAGTCGGCCCGGAACGCCATCTCGTCAGAATCATTTGACTGTAGAGACAGGCAACGATTCACGTGCAGCTTATAGCACGACACTGCACGTCATGCAACGTTCGTTCCCTTATCTCAGGGAACCAAGATTACGTTAGTAACTGGAGTGTTCCCTATTGAACAGGAACTCCCATTGTGTCAGCTTTATTGACGCTATGGGGAACGCATCCAGCAGTGCCGTGCTATGAGCAGAAGCAGAACTAAGCCTGCTCTACAAGCCCAACTCAGGAGCATTCACTAGAGGGCCCCATAAGCCTAAGCCACAGAAGAGACCCGAGTAATAACCTGAGGTATACTTAAGATGGCCGTTCCACCCAAAGGGGGAATGGGTAGTTCAAGCAGAAAAGATCCGCATCTGCAGGGCAGGGACACCCAAATTGTAAAATCTAACGTAGGGAGATGGCAACAACCAGCCGGCGGCCACACAATTCTCCCCGATAGAGATCCCTCTGAACCACGTCCAGGAAGAGGGCATTCCTCTGGTAGAATGGGCCTTCACACCTATAGGGCATTGCAAGCAAACCGCAGCATAAGCCAGGGCTATAGCATCTACTTTCCAGTGAGATAGTCTCTGCTTTGTGTCTGAGCAATCCAGAGCACTCAATGTACACTCTGAGTGCCCTAAAAGTGCAGTGCGCTGCGTTTTTTTATGTTGCTAGGCAACCACCAAATCAGCTGTCCCGTCAGTCTAATCAAAGGATTATAGCGCGAGCGCTCTAAAATCTTTGGTTTTTGCTGTTAAGTAAACTGTCATATTAGCAAAAACCTTAAAAAAATACAGCTCCGGGTACTCCGGCTGTACTTCCTTCGCTAGCTGAGGAAATTCAACCTGCCACAGGAGCTTCTGAAACAGTTCTACTCAGCCGTCATTGAGTCTGTCCTGTGCACTTCAATAACTGTCTGGTTTGGTTGTCAAAATCTGACATCAGAAGACTACAGAGGAAGGTTTGGACTGCTGAACGGATTATTGGTGCTCCCCTGCCCACCCTTCAAGAACTGTATGCATCCAGATTGAGGAAAAGGGCTCAGAAAATCACTCTGGATCCCTCATATCCAAGCCATCTCCTTTTTGAACTTTTGCCATCTGGTCGGCGCTACAGAGCAGCAAACACCAGGACAGCCAGGCACAAGAACAGTTTCTTCCCCCAGGCAATCTACCTTAAAAACAGTTAAATGTTCCTTCGCCAGCTGAGGAAATTCAACCTGCCACAGGAGCTTCTGAAACAGTTCTACTCAGCCGTCATTGAGTCTGTCCTGTGCACTTCAATAACTGTCTGGTTTGGTTGTCAAAATCAGACATCAGAAGACTACAGAGGAAGGTTTGGACTGCTGAACGGATTATTGGTGCTCCCCTGCCCACCCTTCAAGAACTGTATGCATCCAGATTGAGGAAAAGGGCTCAGAAAATCACTCTGGATCCCTCATATCCAAGCCATCTCCTTTTTGAACTTTTGCCATCTGGTCGGCGCTACAGAGCAGCAAACACCAGGACAGCCAGGCACAAGAACAGTTTCTTTCCCCGGTCAATCTACCTCAAGAACAGTTAAATATTGTCCCATTGTGCAATAATATGTGCAATAACCTTACACCAGAGGTGTAAAATCCAGGGGTCAGAAAGTAAAAGTCCTGCCATATGTTTATTCCAGCCATGAACTCAGCTGATTTCACCAGAGGAGGAACCACGTCATTCCTTTCAAGTCACAAGCAAGTCTCAAGTCATATCCCAAGTCCTCAAAGAGTTAAAGTTAATGAGATAATTAAGTGACTAATTAAATGATGATTGTGCATTAGTGATGAACACCTGCTGTTATTGAGAATTACAGAGGATCAGATGTTGATGTTTTATTGGTTAAAATGATGGCACCATCATGGAGATCAGTGTTTGCTTTAGTTGGGCTTTTGACCCTTTACTTCTGTGTTAGATCTTTCTTTGTAACACTGCATGAGGTGTTGTGATGCAGAGAAATCAGTGCTATGCCGTGAGCTGCTCTCAGCTGTTTATATGTGATGAGCCAGTGATCATGAGCTGGCCTGAATACAATCAAAATACCTTTTTTTTTTTTACAAGATTTTGTATAATCAATTCTGTAAAACTACAGCATGCAAGTAATGTGTTGATATGGTAGATATTGTGAATAAATTTAAATCTATATGATATAATATAAAATTTTGAGTTCATGTGCTGATTAGATACACACAGACATCAAGAACCAGCATATGAATCTCAACAATGGTGATAATCAACAAAATGCCTAATGCTGCAATGCATGCTGGGTAACACCATAGTAAAAACTCCCATCATACACTGCAGCATGAATAATTATTGTCACCACTGTTGAGGATCATATGATAAGTGTTCATGTCTAAAAGCCTGGGTTAACACGGTTTTTGCTTTTTTTTTTTTTAAATATTGAAGCATTATGGTGGCATTTGTTTAATATGATTTGTTTAGCAGATCAGTAGTAGCTGAATGTCAATCAATAAACCAAAGAGAGAAACCACTTTGATGTTCATTCATCATGAGTTATAAGCAGAAAGTTTAAGCTAATCTGTTACTTCAAGGTATGATTCAGCAATGTACAAATGTTTGCTGTGAAACAATAACGCAATCACTTAGAAGCAAATTACTTTGAACTCCTAAAAGAGTCAAGAGCCCAACTAAAGCAAACCTTGACCACAATAATGGTGCCATCGTGTTATTTTTTTTATTTTCTTGACCAATAAAACATTAGCATCTAAACCTCTGTCAATTCTCAATAAGAGATTCTGCAGACATAAAATTAAGTCAATCTGGTTAGTAATGAGTGAAGCTGGTGATGCTGTTTGTGGAGTTGTTTAATCAGGATTTGAGAGATTTTTTTTCCCCCAGTTGATTTCATCTAAGGCTGTGGCTGAAGTCAGATGTAGTTCTTGTGTTTCTCTTTTCTTCAGTGATTTTGATTGTTAACAGCAGCTGTTCATCACTAATGCTCAATCATCATTTAATTAGTCACTTAATTATCTCATTAACTTTAACTCTTTGAGGACTTGGGATTTGACTTGAAGACTTGCTTGTGACTTGAAAGGAATGACTTGGTCCCTTCTCTGATCTCCTGGCTGAAAAACTGTGCTAATTAGCAAATCCAGGTGATTGGAACAAAATACTGTGGAGGACTTTTACTTTCTGAACCTGGATTTTACACCTCTGCTTGAAAGGAGTGACTTGGTCCCATCTCTGATCTCCTGGCTGAAAAACTGTGCTAATTAGCAAATCCAGGTGATTGGAACAAAATACTGTGGAGGACTTTTACTTTCTGAACCTGGATTTTACACCTCTGCCTTACACGTATTTATCACCCTACATCCTACTACATCCCTACAACTTTTTTATTCTATTCCTGTTCTATTTTATCTATAGCACAACTGTACATACAATTTATTCTTACAGATATGTGTGTGTAATTTTATTATCTGTGTGTTGTTGTTGTCACTGTGTACTGGAAGCTTGTGACACTAAAACAAATTCCTTGTAAAAGGAATGTTAAAGCTCTTTCTGACTTCTGACTTACAGTGCACTGGACACAGCTAATCAGTTTTTGTAATAAAATTACATAATGCTATTCTAAAGAGGCCGTAGCCTAATGTTACACAGCAAAATCCCCGGTGTCAAATTAATACTGCTGGGTGTCTATATGTGTCCACACTACAGAGTGTTAAAAGTAACACTGAAGTGGTGTTGAAGTGAATGAGATAATTAAGTTATTAATTAAGTGATGATTGAGCATTATTGATGAACACCTGCTGTTAACAAGCAGAATCACTGAAGAGAAACAACAAGAACAGAAAAAAGAGAAACATAACAGCTACAAATGACTTCCAGTCACAGCCTTAGATGAAATCAACTGAAATAAAACACATTAAAGCTCTCAAGATAATAATAATAATAACAATTAGTTACATTTATATAGCGCTTTTCTGGGTACTCAAAGCTCTTTACATGAAAGCGGAGGAATCTCCTCAACCACCACCACCAACAAGATCTCAGCAGAGGAGGATTAAACAACTTCACAAAAAGCTTCATCAGCTTCACTCATTACTAACCAGTTTTACTTTATTTCTGTCATACAAAAGGTCTCATTGAGAATTAAGAGAGGTTTATTTTCATATTTTATTGGATTTCATTTAAAGGTTACCATCATTGCAATCAGTGTTTGTTTTAGTTGGACTCTTCACCCTTGACTTTGTATTATTTTTTCTCTGTCTACTGAAAGTCTGTGTTTACAAAACACATTATTATAACAAAGAAAACCAGGAGAGAACATGATCGGGTGATGCTGGCTGTTTGACGCTGACAAAATAATCATGTAGTGTCTTGATTCACTGATTGTTACATTATACACTGTTGACTAAATTAGTCCTTTGTTTCTACAGGTTGTGTTTGTGACCATGTGAACAATGTCATAAAGACGTTGTATACAAAAAGTATGTATTTACTGCACAGATAGACATGAAGAATCTGCACATGAATCTCAACAAGGGTGACAACAAAATATTCAGATAAACAGATTTTTGAACATCTCAAAACAAGCTACTAAAAAGTCACAACAAAAAGTAGCACAAATTAAAGCAAATAGTAAGAATAAGCGAAAATGCTAAGACAAATCAGGTGCATAATTTATGCGTGTTGCAATGCATTCTGGAAGCCCTGGATGAGTTTTGATTGGTGCACCCAGAATGCACTGCAACATGAAGCTTTTTGTTTATTGTCACCATTGTTGTGATTCATATGCTGATTCTTGATGAATGTTTGCGTCTTAGTTATACAGATGTTCCAAATGTCTACTGTTTCTAAAATTCATCAAATTATCTGATCAAATCATTACTTTTATTAGCAATATTGAGTTATTTTACATAACACAGAATCAGGCCACTACACTACAAATAAGTCATTATTAATAACCATCCAACACCACCGGATTATGGTGGTTTTCTTTTTTTATTGGCGTTTTGCCATAATAAATGTGTTTGATAAACACAGAGTTACAGCTGCCAGAGAAGAACTATTGTTTGAAAGTCAAGGGTCAAGAGCCCAACTAAATCAAACACTGATCACAGCAATGGTGACTTTAAACGAACCATTCAACATCTAAACCTCTGTTCTCAATAAAAACTTTTTTAGACATATTTCAGAAATAAAATAAAACTGGTTAGTAATGAGTGAAGCTGGTGATGCTGTTTGTGGAGCTGTTTAATCCTCTGCTGAGATCTTGAGAGATTTCATGTTTTATTTCAGTTGAGTTCATCTAAGCTTGTGACTGGACTGGACTGTTTTTTTCTGTTCTTGTTGACTGTTATTCTGCTTGTTAACAGCAGGTGTTCATCACTAATGCTCAATCATCACCTAATTAATAACTTAATTATCTCATTCACTTCAACAATGCTTCAGTGTTACTTTTAACACTCTGTAGTGTGGACTAGTGGTCGACGGATATTGTTTTTTTGACAACCGATGCCGATGCAGATATCTTGGAAAACAGGGTGGCCGATGGCGATATAATTTTATTTATTTTAATTAATGTTTAAAAAATTTGAAATTATTTGAAAATGGATTAAAAAGTAAATGTGTTAAATAAACATACTTATACTTTGGATGACAAAGTATTTTTCACAAATAAATAAATATTTAATAAAAATTATAATAAAAAAGTAAGTAAACACTGTAACCAACAGGGCACTCAGTATTCTGGGAAGTTTGTGTGCATTGGGATTTGGGAATCATATTTTTTCAGTGGCAGTGGCCAAATGCATAAAGCGCAGCATAATTTGAAATCACGAGTTTAAAGTTTGTCGATCGCGCATCTCCAGTGAAGTTGAACTCTCCTCCTGTCCACATTACATTCGCACGGATCGACAGTCATGCAGAGAACACGCGATCATGCAGGATACAAATGCACACTTCACAAGATCTCACAACTGGATCCGACTAAGTTTGCAAGCTTTGTGAAATTAAATGTTCATTAGTCATTCAAAGATTTGTTTAAATTATATAAATGCGTATGCTAAATGCTGACGGCAAACAAGAAAGTATTATTATGTTTGCCTTTCTATTACTAATAATATAAAAACAATCTTTATAATACTTTTTGTATAAATTTAAATTCCTTTGTTTAACCGTTCTATCTGATTATTAGACAGATTTCTGTCCGTATTAGACAGAACTGTTAACGACAACAACGCTGTCGCTGTCAGCACCGTCAAAATCAAAGTCCCGCCTCGAACGCATCGGCCAAACAGGAAAACTTATCTATATATATTTAAAAAATGCCAAATATCGGCCGATATATCGGCCTTGGCGATATATCTGTCGACCACTAGTGTGGACCCATATAGACACCCAGCAGTGTTAATTTAACACCAAGGATTTTGCTGTGTACTCATCAACACTCAATACTCCGGGACCGAATGTTTTTTTTTTCTGAATTTCTGAAATTTCTTCTTCTTCTTCTTCTTCGGATTTAATGGCAGTTGGCAAACCAGCTTTGCTGCATTGCTGCATACACCTACTGGGGTGGAGTGTGAAGTGTTGATGTAGAAGGAAAGAAAATAATATTCTAATCAAACTAGTTTTCTTTAGATACTCTAATAATGTTTTAGTCACTGTTAAATTACCATTTAGCAAGCTCTTCAATGTTAACATTTTTAATCCTACATCCTTCACTTCTAAGAGCTGAGATCTTTCTTCATTATAATCAGCACATTTAAGAAGTACATGTTCAGCTGTCTCTGGAATTCCACATTTGCTGCACAATCCTGTATTGTGTTTACCAGTTTTAAAATGCAGTGTGCAGTGTGCCCAATACAGAGTCGGGATATTATTGTTTCTTCCCTTCTTTTTCCACAAACCTGTCTCATACCTCCTACCTCTTTATTTATTTCATATAAATGTTTTGCCTTTTCTTCTTGTGTCCATAACTCTTGCCATCTTTTCTTAATTATCTTTTTAATCAATCACTTAATTTCATCTTTTCCCAGAGGGACATTAACACTTATTCTTGAATACTTTAAAGCCTTTTTTGCCAACTCATCTGCTATTTCATTTCCCACAATCCCCACATGTGCAGGAATCCACAAAAAGAAAACTTTAATTCCTAGTTGTTTAATTCTGTACAGAGTCTGAATGGTTTCTATTAGAATGGTGGGAAATTTCAAGTTAAGGTATGGCTATAAATAGAACAATTCACGTTGATTGTTTGTTGTGATACATTTGTCTTGCATGAAAAATATTTTAATATGCAGCTTAAATAAATTTTGTGAGCAATAAATATGTTTAATAGTAAGTAGGTTATGTGGCTACAAATAAAAAATGGCACAATTAATGAAGCTGAGATCTATGCACAGGCTTACAAAACAAAGGTAATATTAGAGATATTTAAATATATATATATATATACAGTGGGTACGGAAAGTATTCAGACCCCCTTACATTTTTCACTCTTTGTTATATTGCAGCCATTTGCTAAAATCATTTAAGTTAATTTTTTTTCCTCATTAATGTACACACAGCACCCCATATTTATTTGTGAGCAATAAATATGTTTAATAGTAAGTAGGTTATGTGGCTACAAATAAAAAATGGCACAATTAATGAAGCTGAGATCTATGCACAGGCTTACAAAACAAAGGTAATATTAGAGATATTTAAATATATATATATATATATATATATATATATATAAAAAACATTATTACAAAATGTACATTCATTTGTGACAACTTTCTTACTACAGGAATCTCTAATTGTCACTGCTAATGTTCCAGTAAGAAAATACTGTAAGAAAATCTACCAGAACAATGTATGTCGTGCTGTGTTGTCATGGTAACACTCTGTGCAAAGAAAATGCACATTTAATTTGAATTCGCCTGAAGCCTCACTTAATATTCATTGACTTCAGAGGTGTGACTTGTGCTTAGCATGTTGGAAATTTACTTCAAGTAAGTTCAGCAGGATTGAATTGTGATGAGTGCCTGTACTTTGAAAATTGTATAAGCATTACACCGTAAAATGTTTATTGTCAAATTAACAGTAACTGGCAACAGTTATCCAGTAGTTGCTGTATTTAGTAAAACTAAGTAGCTACAGCAGTTTTAAGTGTGTTGTGAAAACAAAGTATGTATAGCATTATACTTTTATTTTATATTTTATTTATTTAGCTGTATATTCAATAACACAAGTTACTGCTTCCCACCAGCTTTATTCAGGCTTCATCTACATTAACATTTTATAGCTAAACTTCAATAAAATACACAGAATTACCAGCATATTAACCATATTTCATCAATGAACAAAATACAATTATAGCCTATTAGTAAAATCACAGTAACACATTGTGCAAGTGGAAAACAAATAGTGGAAATATAAATAAATAATACATTTAAATAATTTAAATAAATAAAGTTTGAAGTGTTAAAGTACTTAATTAGTGACAGTATACAACAATAATCAGAGAATACAACTGTAAACTGAAACCAACCCCTTATAAAGGCACTGTATACAACATGTTTATTTATTTATTTATTTACTAGTTGTATTATTTAAAATACAGGGGAGGCTGAGTATTTTTATCAGGTGATGTAGATGTTAAACACAATAACAATAACAGAGCAGCTGAGGAACACTTGCAAAGAGATGAAGATACTTAAAATGAACACTTTTCAACTCTTTGAATCAGAAGACACTGATGTTAGAATCTAGATTAAGTGACTTGATGTTGACTGCTTCACTACATGTGGTTAAATGTACAAAACACAGTCATAGATTGGGTCTGAAGAGTTTCAGACTGGAAGTCTATATTCTTCATGAATGCAGTGTCCAATGATATCACTTCCCTCATAGGTTTAGCACCATTAAAACAAAAGTAGTCATCATTCTAAGGACCACAGCTCATCTGTGAAGACGTACTGGAAGACACAAAAGAACAAAAAAAAATGCAATAGAGGACTTTTGTGATAATGCTACATGCAGAAGTGTTACGAATACAACTGGACTTCAAACACTCCTCAACGATGAAAGAAAAGCTTGCAAACACAGTAAGAAGAAAGTTCAGTTTGAAGCAAGAGATGATGTCAGGATGGTTTCAGGAAATGAGAACTGTTAGATACAATTTTAATATTTTTTTTCTAAGACGTCAATATGTCAATATTTCTGTTTTTATATGAAATGTATTAATAGATTTATTTTTTATATATTTATTTTTACTTTTACTTTTTCACCATATGATCTTGTTTGCATATTTTACTGTAGTAATTCCAGATGTTCGCCATTATAAAAATACTTTATTCTTGAAGCTTAATTTATGATAATATCAATTGTTATAAATTGATATATTGTTGTAATTGTTGTAAATATTGTAATTAAATATTTTTGTGTTTTCATCCTGTCTGACAGGAGGAAGGCGGATTTTAGTGCCGATCACTGTGTGTCTTGGGATCATTTGTCTTCTTCTGATTGCTGCCATCATACTGCAGCACTTTCAGGCCACTACTAAGCGAGGTTAGTACAAATCATTTTATTGCGCAAGCAGTTTCATTTTCCTAGTTTTTTTATCTTTTTTTTATGTATGGATTTTTTAAAAGCCTGCGTTTCTCTCAGGATATCTGTGGGGTCCAGATGGCGTGTTCATGTCCAGTGAGTTGAAGAACTGGTCTGACAGCAGACAGTACTGCAGGGATCAAGGAGCTGATCTGATCATTATCAACACCGAAGAGAAGCAGGTGAGTTTGTGTGAGTGTCTGTTAATGAATGAGAGGAATCACACTTACTCCTGTTTTTATTCACACAGAGACACATATCTTCATTCATCAAGAAGAGTGTGTGGTTTGGTTTCCTGCCTGTTTCTGAGTGGATTTATATTAAAGACTGCTCTTTTGTATTCCCTGCTCTCCGCCAGTTTGATCTGCCAGAGACTCGTAACATGAAGTCTCACGACCAGAATAAAATATGCCAGATTTTAAATTATTCAGAATCCCAAATGCTCAATTCTATCAGCCCCAAGATTTTTTTTTTTTTT
>NW_015635534.1:232842-253399 GCF_001515625.1 Sinocyclocheilus rhinocerous
TTTTTTTTTTTTTTACATGAATTCATGTTCCAGTTATACTTAATATTAACCTTTTTCAGATTAAATAAATAATACTTACACTATCACGAAAACAATAACAACAACCAATATAATTCTATTTTTTATTTTTATAATTACAATGTAATTATTGTTCTATTTATTGTAACGAAGTAATGTATATTTCTCATCCAGTTTTTTGCTTTTTAAGCATTTTTGCATTTATTTCAAAAGAATTATTATAGAACGGAGTAACAAATATAAGGTGTATTTAATTTCTTAACTGATGTTCAGCTTTTCTTTTACGAGTCAACTTACTCTCAGATCAGGAACAAAGGCCAAAAGTCTTTAAACAGAATGTGTGAAATTTGACCATATCAGTACGCACTGTTTTTCTGCCTTAATGCAACAACACATTCAGCAGCCAATGAAGTTGCTGTATTTGAGACTATATTTGCATATGTAACGCAATGGTACGCTGGCATATATGTATACAACACATCAGATGTGGTTTATTTATGATTTGTAACATTTGTAGGCCTAATATTTGCATTGTTTTATTTTAGTGGGGGTTTTTTTTCTCATCTGTTTTCTGAGACACTCACTCTAAAAAATGCTGGGTTGCTTCAACCCAACTTTGGGTCAAATATGGACTAACCCAACAGTTGGGTTAAATTTTTTGATTACATTTTTAACCCAAAAGTTGGGTTAGTCCATATTTGACCCAAAATTGGGTTGAAACAACCCAGCATTTTTTAGAGTGCTGACTTCTCCCTTGAGTTCTTGGAGGAAAAACACCCCTGTCAGTACCACAAAGATGAGTTAATCAGAAGCTATAGCAGAAGTGAAAGTGCAGAAATGTGAAATCGAGAATACTTTTCTTTAGTAAAATATATTTATGGTTGTGGTTTTTAAAAGAGCTGTCTTCGGCAGTTTAAAGGAAGAAAGCAAAAGAAAGAAAAATGAGTTTAAATATTTTAGAATTTAAACTAATGCAAATTACATAATATATTTTTAAATGTACGCTTAATTTTTTTGAAAATTTCTTCTTTTTCACATTCAGTTATGAAAAACACTAATTAGTTGAGAGCCTGCCTATAGGATAGTTTATATAGACTATATATGGGTCATTCCACGAAATCGGTGCCTTTTGGGTCCCGAAGGAATAATCAAACATAGATTTAATATAACAACAAATAAACGTGCAGTTTAAAAAAAATAACAATACTATGTATGCTTTTATTAATATTACATAAAAAGTCAATTAAATATTATTTTAAGCAATTTAAATAGCATTTATGCTGGTAAGGGTAAGGTTTTTGGCCTGTCCCTCACTATGATTTTTCTTTTTCAGCAGGACTTTTAATTTGCAAAATGAAGACAAAATGATATAAAAACCATATTTGCATATTGTTCTAAACACAGTCTCATTGTTAAGCAATGTTTTTGCCATAAATATCCATTTTTTCTATAAAATATAAATCATTGTATTGGTGTTCCCTGATTTCATGTCAGCCCTGTTAAGCCTGTGTTATACTCTCTGCATGAGCAATCCGGACGCGTACACGGACAGCGCGGACGCGGACTACTTGTATTTATACTACCGAAAGCATACGCTGATGGTCCGCTCCGCGGACATGTTCCATACATGCGCAGTAGATTGGCTTGAACAGTAAACAAACATGTGAACTAGCGAGCAGGTGAGGGAAGATTGAGCGCGAGGATGTGGGGAATGATCATGCGCGCGCGAGGGCTTGTATTGCGCACAGAGGACGTCACAGATGCGCAAGGGTTTGAAATGAGCTTCCTCACGTGTAAATCTGTTTTCCTCTCGCGGAAGTGATTTACCGCGCGCGCCAGCATCAGTGGTGCGCTCGGTTATTAATGGCATAGAATTGCCGCCATAGTGAACAAACAATTTCCCAGAGTTATTGCACATCTGGCTGTCTTTATCTTGTTTTATTGACGGATTGTACAGGTTCGAGTAGCAATGGGTTTATTCACACAGCCTGCGCGTGCGCAGTTGGTGCTTTTGTAGCCTACTGACCGCGCGGTCACAAAAAATGGGAGGCACGCAGGCTCCGCGCACACTCTACGATGACGATTTTTATGTCACGCATACCATAGCGGACCCTAGCGGACTCGTGCACGCGGAAAGTATAACACAAGCTTTATCCTCATCAAAAAAAAAAAAACCTTGTAAAATAATGTACATTCAAGTGACATCACTACTAGGAGGTTACATCATCTC
The DNA here is from genome assembly GCF_001515625.1 of Sinocyclocheilus rhinocerous. Classification (NCBI taxonomy): domain Eukaryota; kingdom Metazoa; phylum Chordata; class Actinopteri; order Cypriniformes; family Cyprinidae; genus Sinocyclocheilus; species Sinocyclocheilus rhinocerous. The sequence goes on from NW_015635534.1 coordinate 235,091, forward strand.
TCAACCAGGATTCCAATACTTAAAACATTAGCATGTTTCTCTCACTCCTCTATAATGTTCTATTTTTGATGATTTATGAGGCTTGACTGAGGGGGGACATCATGCAATGTCAATCCTGTTACCATTTTTAAAATGTAAATGTAAACTATTATTTCTTACATTTAGTATAATCAAAGTAAAATCCTTTCAAAGTGTACAATATGTGGTTTTGTGAACTTGACTAATCAAAACCAAACTACTCAAACCTGTTACTGTCAACCTGTTACTTTTCAGGGTAACAGGTTTTGACATGTGGATAACAGGGATGACATAGATTAGGTGTCACTCTGTTTTTAAAGATGTCTGTGTAAAATGCAATGTTTAAAGTTCACCCTTGCAGTTTTATTGAGCGAATGCCTATATCATTCAGTGGCAAACGAGCATGAGTTGCATTTTAGTTAGTATTATTGGTATTGCTACTTTTACTATTTTTGTTAATGACCGGATAGGATGATCAGTCTCAAAACTATTTTTGTCCATAACTCATTGTCAATAATGTATCCATGTAAATTCAATTACAAACAAGAGCAGCAAGGTGACTGCAGACCTTCACCCCAGTCTTGCAATGTTCAAGAAAGTCAAGATCTTGGTCTCTCAAACCTGTGTCAACCTGTTACTTTTCAGGGTAACAGGTTTTGACATGTGGATAACAGGGATGACATAGATTAGGTGTCACTCTGTTTTTAAAGATTGTCTGTGTAAAATGCAATGTTTAAAGTTCACCCTTGCAGTTTTATTGAGCTAATGCCTATATCACTCAGTGGCAAACGAGCATGAGTTGCATTTTAGTTAGTATTATTGGTATTGCTACTTTTACTATTTTTGTTAATGACCGGATAGGATGATCAGTCTCAAAACTATTTTTGTCCATAACTCATTGTCAATAATGTATCCATGTAAATTCAATTACAAACAAGAGCAGCAAGGTGACTGCAGACCTTCACCCCAGTCTTGCAATGTTCAAGAAAGTCAAGATCTTGGTCTGGTTTCAGATGATCACAGAAAGATCTGATCATTTTCTTTGCCTAATAACTGAAACAGATCAGTATATTTTAAGTTCTGAGGGGACACAGACAAACAGATGGACACATTATCTAATTACAACACCCTTAAAATATTAGATCTCCTAGAAATGTAATGTGCTAAATCAACAATTAACTGACTTAAACTGAAAAATTGACTGTTTACTATTGTCATACAACTATGCCAAGTAAGTGAAAAACAATATAATGCCATTTAAAATTGTAAAACTGTACAGTATTATGTAAACAAATATGTGCAGTGTGCTGAAGAATGTGTGTCCTCTCATCCCTGTTACTCTGGTCAGTCCTGTGACTATTACGTCAATCCTGTTACTGTCATTAATTTAATAAAAATTGTAAAAATTATATTTGATACAGCCTTCCAGGATTTTTCCATTGTAACTTTATTTAATTTTGGACAAAGCCCTTTTTTTAATATCTCTTTTGTAACATGTGAGCACCCTCCAAAATTAGGATGTTCTTGGTCATCTGAATGACAAATTTAAAAATATTTTTAAAAAATCCAAAAATTGAAACAATCCCAGTGAAACAGGGACTAAAACTATCACATAGTTCTAAATAAACTATAGTGTCTAGTAACGCTTGTGTCGGTAACAGGGTTGACAAAAATACCAAAACATGAGGTAGAAAAATAGTCATAAAATAATAAATTACATAGCCTGAGATGGAACAATACAAGTTCTTGTCATTATAAGGTGTCTTCATTTCAAGGATATTAAAAAAATGTTGATAAACTTATTTTGTTTTAATTTTTCCAAGTGAAAAAGGCACCGATTTCGTGGAATTACCCATATATAGTCGACGATATCACTGGATATTAAGTGACCTCAACTAAGCAAAAGGCGACAGCGGCAAGGAACCAAAACTCCATCGACAGAATGGAGAAAAAACCTTGGGGGAAACCAGGCTCAGTTGGGGAGCCAGTTCTCCTCTGGCCAGACGAAACCAGCTGTTCAATTCCAGGCTGCAGCAAAGTCACATTGTGCAGAGGACTCATCTGGTGGAGGACTATAATGCAATAAGAGCTTGTTCAAATAATGAGGTGCTAAACCACTCAGGGCTTTATAAGTAATAAGCAAGATTTTAAAATCTATACAATGTTTAATGTGGAGCCAGTGCAGTGTTGACAGAAATGGACTGATATGGTCATACTTCCTGGTTCTAGTAAGAACTCTAGCTGCTGCATTTTGGACCAGCTGGAGTTTGTTTATTAAGCATGCAGAACAATCACCCAATAAAGCATTACAATAATCTAACCTTGAGGCCATGAATGTATGAATTAACGTTTCTGCATTTGACATCGAGAGCATAGGTCGTAATTTAGATATATTTTTTAGATGGAAAAATGCAGTTTTACAAATGCTAGAAACGTGGCTTTCAAAGGAAAAATTGCTATCAAATAGCACACCTAGGTGACTGATGACGAAGAATTGACAGAGCAGCCATCGGGTCTTAGACAGTGTTCTAGGTTATTACATGCGGAGGTTTTAGGTCCGATAATTAACACCTCTTGTTTTTTCAGAATTTAGCAGTAAGAAATTTCTCGTCATCCAGTTTTTTATATCGACTATGCATTCCGTTAGTTTTTCAAATTGGTATGAAAAACAATTTTATAAACACGAGATGCGCATAATAGTATCCAATTGCAGAGTCGCAGCCCTGATGAGTGGAGAAGTGCGACATGTTGAAAAAACTGCGAGGCGCAATGTTCAAAGATATCCATCTAGCGCATACTTACATAGAAAAACTAATTAAAAAGCAGCTGAGCTTTGTAAACAGCTCAGAGTAATCATGTCATGTCTATAAGAACGATATAATTGCCAGAACAAATTTACTGGGATTTTTGAAAAGATCCTGTTCACACATGATCTCTTAATGGTAACTTACCGTTTAATTTCAACACCATCAACATCAATTCCATGTGACAGTATTAAATCTAGAGTATGATTTGGACAATGAGTAGGTCCTGACATGTGTTGTCTAACCCCAATAGAGTTCAAAATCTTTTTCATTATCAACATGGATATTAAAATCACCAACATTTAAAAATTTATCTGCAGCCAGCACTAACTCGGATAGAAAATCAGCAAATTCTTTAATAAATTCTGTATACAGTAGCCAGTACAAACATCACAGGGAATGTATCATTAACACTTGTTTCTCTGGATAATGTTATATGAAGCACCATTACTTCAAACGAGTTATACTTGAAGCCACCCTCTGAGAAATACTGAAAATATTGTTATAAATTGTAGTAACACCTCCCCCTTTACCTTTTGAACGTGGCTCATGTTTATAACAGTAAACTTGTGGGGTTAGACTCGTTTAAAATAATGTAATCATCTGGTTTTAGCCAGGTTTCTCTAGGTGAAAGGGTCTGTATGTGCTGAGAATTAACTAATTTCTGTGACGTGAGGCAGCTAGCAGATGGTCGGTTTAGCCAGTCTGTCTGCTTCCTGACCTGGGCCCCAGTTAGTCAAGTGCAAACTTTAAGACTATGTGCCATGTTTCTAGAGAGAAGAGTGGCACCACCCCAGGAGGGATGAACACCATCTCTTTTCAACAGGTCAGGTCTACCCCAAAAACTGGTCCAATTGTCTATAAAACCTATGTTATTTTATACATAATTGTATCTCATAGTATAAGTGACTGCTGTGAAATTGAGAACATTTCACCAATCTCACAGAGACCTTTAGAACGACACCAAACATGAAGGGGGAAAACAGCAGATTCACAAGATACATGATATGTGGTGGTGATTTGGAAAATTAAATATTTTCAGGTTATTATAATTATATATTATTATAATTGTCACATTCATACAGATATCATGTATTATGAATTGCCTTATGAAGTTATCTTTATGACTTTTGGGTGCTACTTTTTACTTATTTCTTCATCTATTATTTACACATTTATATATTTATCAATCATGTACTCTCAACGTATATTATTGATTGTGTGATGTAAGATGTATGTTTATTTTAGTTCTAGACATATCAGGAAACCTTAACTGTCTAGCTCGTCTGGGGGTCTAAAATGTGCTAAAACCCACAATGCTTTTGTATGCTTTACAGACTTAGGGTTTTAGAGATGTGCAGGATTAATAAACTCCTTATAATACCCTATGGATGGTTAAACATGACTAAGCACAATTGTAGGGGGCTTACCCTTCCCTGATCTGATCTCATTGAAAAGTATAAGAATGTATGGACTTCCTGATTTGGGGCTTCTTCTATACTTTCACACTGCTCTTCGCTTCTACTTCTCTTTCTCGCATCTTTAATTAACTATTAGGCGCCTATTATTGCTAAATCACAATTGCAAAATAGCATAGACTGGGGCAGCATGCCCTTTAAGAAGAGAAGCAGCGAAGGGGTGCTCTTCTTTAATATGCAGCTGAGAAGAGCAGCATGCCCCTTTAATGCAATACAGCATACGGTCAATACCCGAAGTTTAGGCAACAGCATGTTGCCCTATCCAGATAATTGTTAGCATTAAATGCGAGCAGCGATTCTTAATTTGCTCCTGAGCAAGCTGAAAAGCTGCTGAATAATACTGAATAGAGCTTATATAGGAATGCCGCGATAGGTGTCGTATTCCTATAGGTAGATGTGATCAGCTGAGAATCAGCTGATGCAAGCTTAACTCACGTGACCTGCCAGAACTAACGCTAACGCTTAATTTAGTGTAAAACATGTTAAAGATTAGCAGATAGGCTGTCGATTCATTAAATGATAAGCCGTTTCCTCTAAAAAGCTGTTAATTCAGCGTAGTGAAGCCTCTCCTCCATTGACATCCATTCAAACACAATAGCCTCTGGTCTCCTTTTTCCATGTACTGCCAGACCGGAAGCGTTAGCTTTAGCCATTATGCTTTTTCGGCTAATGGTTGCAGGATTGCCTTCTAGTGGCTTTGTGGCTCGTCACCCCACGGAAGAGAGGGGCGGGTTCAGTGGAGCATATTAGCATTTAAAGAAACATCCTATAAAATGGGTTGGTGAAAACAGAGGTGATTTTTACACTACCATTGAGAAATTTTAACCAAAGTATGTTGTAGACTTTTCATTAAGATCCTAAAGAATCATATCAACTTGTGGAAAATGGGCATCCGATGATCCCTTTAACAAGCTGTTAATTCAGCGTAGTGAAGCCTCTCCTCCATTGACATCCATTCAAACACAATAGCCTCTGGTCTCCTTTTTCCATGTACTGCCAGACCGGAAGCGTTAGCTTTAGCCATTATGCTTTTTCGGCTAATGGTTGCAGGATTGCCTTCTAGTGGCTTTGTGGCTCGTCACCCCACGGAAGAGAGGGGCGGGTTCAGTGGAGCATATTAGCATTTAAAGAAACATCCTATAAAATGGGTTGGTGAAAACAGAGGTGATTTTTACACTACCATTGAGAAATTTTAACCAAAGTATGTTGTAGACTTTTCATTAAGATCCTAAAGAATCATATCAACTTGTGGAAAATGGGCATCCGATGATCCCTTTAACACTGGTTCATTCATAAAATCGTACAACCTTACCTTCTCGCTGTGGAAATACAAACGGAACACAGAAGACGATGAGCACAACCCTGAAAAGGGCAGAGCTGCAGGTGTATAAAAGCAGGGCCATGTATGTAATTGCATGTAATTTGTTGATGTTGTGTTGGCCAGTAAACAGGAAAGCATCTTCTGAATGTCTGGTGTATATTGAATATACACCATATATATATATATATATACACGGCTGTTAAGCGCATATGTACTGTGATGTCCACTAACAGCATTCTATAAACACTAACTCACAAAGCACAAAAGCGCAGGTAAAACCAGGGACGTGGAAACGAAAAGTGATCTGAAAAGTGATGAAGGAGAAACATTTTCAATTTTATCAGCCTCTCTTCACAATATAACACTGATTAAACGTCAGTCAAGGACAATGAAGCAGATACACAAGAATAATATGAAATAAAAACAAAGATGCCATTTACTATGGTAATAATGGTTACTGACCATCTTATTCATAGAGAAAGCAATTCGATTCAAAAGCAATTTTACAGACACTCAGCATCAGAATAACTGGGAGAATCAGGGCCACTTTTAGACTTCTGCAGTTTACTGTGATTGTCACCTCAACACTGCAGACCAACCAGTGACAGACAGTGATTTAAAGACAGGTAATAGTGATCCAATTTCTCAGAAATCCCTTTTCTCTTATCAGAGCATGAGAGATCATTCCAGTTGTTCAGGCTGTGTTTTGAAGGAATCAATTCAATACAGTCCTCATTTTTACCACGATAGTTATTCGGCTCACCTTCAGCCCAGAACCTGAAAAAAAGATTTTTAGTGATCAGAACACCTAATGTTTACTCAAAGTTTTCATCCATTTACCAGTTAAATGAGGAATGTCACAAGCAATTCAGTAATCAACAACACTCGCAGCAGCACAATAGTTTCAAGAGTAAACTGCAGAAGCAGAAGTAGAAGTGAAAATTCATGAAAAGTATAAGAGAAGAGGAGGATATTCTTTTAATAGAATGTATTTGTGAGAAGTGTATTTCGTGGTTGTGCTGGTTGGGTTTCTGTAAGTGCTGTGAATTCAGCAAATCTTCGTGTTGATGGTCTTATTTTTAACATAAGAATACTAAGTCTAAAACAAATAAATCCACATCTGACAGAAATAAAGTCATTCTAGTTTATAATAACTGAAGTTGGAAATACTGTTTTTGGAGTTATTTAATGAAGTTGGCAAAGGTTGGGTTTTTACTTTCAGCCAAAATTTGACATCTGAGCAACATTTGAGTCCACACCCAATTTCCAATGAAAAGTTTCCCGCTTAAATCTTAATTAGAATGTTAGGGGGAAACATTCTAATAACGTTATCAATAAACATTTTTAGAATGTTTTTAGAGAATGTTATCCTACCTTTTAGCAGAACATTGTGGGAACTAAAATAAAACTTGCCGCTGAAAACATTCCCAGAACATATAATATTTCTGGAACATTCTTAGAACAATAACATTCCTAGCTGGGATAATTAATCACACAACAGGTGGGAACAATGAACTCATCAATACACAGGCAAAACTAGGTCACAACAGAAGCTCAAAACACACAAACATGTAATGCTTCAACAAGACCCCCATACAATCAGATAACACCAAAGTCACTTTCTTCTGAAGAAAAAATCCTATTAATATATTATCCGCAACCAAAGAACAACCAAAGCATAGATTTCTTTGGTTATGCATTAAACTCAGATGTAGGTCACAATATGGAAGAAAAGATCTGTCAATTACCTAGAATCATCTTCTGTTCCTAGACATTAATGTAAATTATTATTATGCCCATTATTATCCCCATTCAGTTAATTGTCATCAAAAATAAAGGTCCAGTTAGGCCTGCTTAGGGTGGTCTTTTGGGTGGTCACAGATTCCTCTTGTTGGATTTTGTAGCTGCTAACATTTTTTATTTATTTTTTGCTAACATAGTTTTGTAATTCTGTACATGTGGCTGGGTCTGAGGAGAGTTTCAAACTGGAAGTCTATATCCTTATTAAAGGCCAGAGTCATATGAAATCACTTCCTTGTAAATTTAGCAATATTTGGCTATATATAAAAAAAGAGTCATCATTCTGAAAATCACAACTCATTGGTGAAGATGTACAGCAAGACACAGGAGCAAAATATGGATTTTGAGGCCATTTATGAAAGTGATGAAGACACTACTGGACCTCGAACACTGAGTTACATCCAGGCTAAAGGAAAAGCTCTACAGTGTAGTAAGTAGAAAGTTTCATTTGAAGCAGAAACAGTTTTAGTAATGTTTGAAACAAAATAATATTTTTGTCTATTTTTTTTCAACTGGATTTTGCCGATAACATAATTATGCTGATATATCAAAGTATCTCAATCATTGTGATTATAAAAGAACGTAAAAAGGCATGTCTGTTGTCTAAAGACAAGGGTAGATTATCTAAAAAGCCTGAAGTGAAACAAAGTGTATTAACTGATATTTGTGTGTTTTGGTCGTGTTCGTCAGGAGGAAGTAGATGTTTGGTGTTGATCACAGTAAGTCTCGGGCTCATTTGTGTTCTTCTGCTGATCTTCATCATACTGCTGTACTTCACCATAACAGCAGAGAGAGACCTGATAAAGACTTACAAGAACACAGCTGAAGAGTTCAATCAAACCATCAACAGCTTACAGGACAATTACACTGATCTAATGACTGAAAAACACCAACTGCAGAACAACTTCAGCTCTTTGAGTCAGAAGAAACTGGAGCTGGAGACCAAAGTCAATTATCTCACTGCTGAGAAAGACCAGTTACAGAGAGATTTTGACTCTTTGGGTCAGAGGAATCCGGATTTTGAAGTCACGACTCTGAGTGATGAACTGAAGAAGAACGTTTCTAAAGGAGGTTAGTATCAATCTGTTTTCGTATAAGTATTTTCCCCCCAGAGTTTTCGTTATCTTTTGAGTGTGTTTCTATTAGGAAATCAGTGTAGTCTAGATGGCTTGTTCGTTTCCAAAAAGTCGATGAGCTGGTCTGCCAGCAGGCAGTACTGCAGGGATCGTGGTGGTGATTTGGTCATTATCAAAAGTTTAGAGAAGCAGGTGAGTTTGTGTGAGTGAGTTTATGTCTGTTAATGAACAAAATAATCACACTTACTGTATTCCTGTTTTTATTCACACACAGAGGCTCATGTCTTCACTAGTCAGACTCAGTGAGAGAGCATGGATTGGTTTGTCTGACATAGCGAACGAGGGCAATTTGACATGGGTGGATAAATCACCACTGAATCAGGGGTAAGATCTAAAACACTCACAGAAAACCACTGCTGATTTAGTTTAGTCTTTTGTATTCTCATTATAAAAATGAGTCCATCACAACCTTCAGAAAACAGCTGAAGACATCTTTTCTAAAAACTCAATAATGGCAACAGCCACAATTAAAGGAACATCCTATAAATAAATTGTATTGGAAAACGAATCTTCTCTGTTTTAGTTTTCTGCATTTTCACTTTACTACTTTAACTTACTTTTGTGGTACTATGAATAATGTTGGCTATTTTATAATGAATTATTTGTGACTTTTCCATTTGTTAGTTACAAATAAAGGTATCTGCTTATTTCCTGGTTCCTAAATGAGAGAACTTTGGGGATGTTGTTATATCTGAAAATTTGGGATTCGGAATAATTTAAAATTTGATCCATGTTCAGGTTTTGGTTTGAAGGTGAGCCGAATGATGAAGATGGAAATGAGGACTGTGTTGAAATGATGGCTTTTTCTTCCACCCTGAACAACTGGAATGATCTCTCATGTTCAGCGAGGAGAAGAGGGATTTGTGAGAAATAAGGTTCATCCTGTCTTGTTTTTGTATTACTTATATTATCTCATGGAATTATTCTTATTGTGGTTGCAAAATTTCTGCAAAATATACAAAATGACCAGCTGATATTGAGATGATCATTATTCTCTTAATAAACAAATAAAATATCCTGTTTCTTATGATGTGAATTATGGTGATGGAACACCAATCCTCTGATGTGTTCATGTTTTGCTCCATCACAAGCAGCTCTATATTAATATGATCGTATTCTACTGTTATCATGTGTCTCGTTTGTCGGTCTGAAGTGTTGAAGTGACAATCACAGTGAACTACAGAAGTGTTCAGATTGCTGTAACACCATATTATTCTGATATTGAGTGTCTATAAATCTGCTTTTGCGTTCATTTGCTTTTTCTTTGAATAAAAATGTAAATTACCATAGTAAACTGCTTTTTTCTTTGCATTGCTCTATGGAGAGGTTTCCTCCAGTCCAGCAGGACGAAGTGATGCTAAAGTGTTTTTCTACCAAGTAAGATATAATTATATTATTGTTGAATATACTGCAGAAGATTGAAACATGTAAATATCTAATTTGGTAGTACTTAAATTGTTTCCAGCTATGAACATTTATGAATAATAATTAAAAAATAAATAAATAAAACTACAAGGTATTTTGCCTCAAACCAGCCCTGTGGTTAAAGATCAAATGAAATGGACCCACTTTATATTAAGTGGCCTTAACAACTATGTACTTACATTTAAATTAATAATTTGGTACAATGCACTTATTGTGTACATGTTTTTACATTGTACTTATATTTTAAAAATACCTGCATGTAATTACATCTGTAATTAATTTCTGTAATTACATTTATAATTACACTGTTGACCCATCCCTTACACCTTAACCCACCCTTAAACCTACCCATACCACCAAACCTGTCCCTAACCTTACCCGTATCCCACCTCAATAGCAGCAGAAGTGTTTTGCAATACAATATGAACACAATAAGTACATTGTACTTAATTTTTGATGTACATACATAGTAGGTAAGGCCACTTAATATAAAGTGGGACCAATGAAACATTAATGACTCAAAGCAGTTCCATGAATCAACTGAAGAATTGTTTTGTGAGGTCAGTGTACTGGAGGTCTTCCTCAGCAAACAAAACGTTTATTAAATGCCATTTTAGTTCCCTTTGGTTTATTTCCAGTGTTTGGCTGTTGTATATTTCACGAGCCAGCAGATGGCACTGCTATTGATACGCAGAGGCTTTAAATCTTTTACCGGTAGAATCAGGGGCACTTCAGAGCATCAGGGATCACGAGGCAGCATTTCTTCATGCTTAGAAGACATGAAAAAATAAAGTGAAGAAACAAAACGAGGGTGTGCAATTTATGAAATTAGAAGCAGCTCATGTGCAGTGTCACCACCTTTCTGCTCAGTTTTAGAAAGGTTCATACACTTGAGGGTGCTAAAGATCATTTTCACAGTGGGATTAAAGGGTTAGTCCACCCAAAAATAAAAATTAGGCTGTGTTTTACTCACCCCCGATGCATCCTAGGTGTATATTACTTTCTTTCATATACACCTAGGATGCATCGGGGGTGAGTAAAACGCAGCCTAATTTTCATTTTTGGCTGAACTAACCCTTTAATACAGTTTAAAAGAACATTTGTACACCTGTGGGAACTGATACCTATTCCATAACTGTTTATTTCTCAGTTCAGTTTTAACTAAGAGATAAACACCGAGGGAAAAGCAGAAATACAGATGTGTCGAAGGCTGAGTATTTTTTATCAAGTGATGGAAATGGAGATGTTGAACATAACGGCAAAGGAGCTGAGGAAGATCTGCATACAGATGAAGATATTTAACCCTCTGATGTTGTTCTGTCATTTTAGACTGGAAAAAAAAAAAATGTTTCGAAATTGTAAAAAACGCTACTTCATTGGAATGGTATGAAACTTGATGACTTTTATGGCCAGTCACTATGTGAAAAAAAAAATTGGACTTGATTCGAAAAAGCTAAATGGTCATAAAAAAATAGTCACACTTGTGTTGTTCGCAGTCAAAAATGACCGCCATTGGAAATGAATGGGAAATACGCCAAAATACGAAAATACAGATAATTAAGGGGTGACACTCTGAATTATCAAGAGTGCAAAATAGACACACATATGAACTAGTGTGATTGTAACGCAAACCAAGTTCTGCAAATGTGTGAAAAAAAATCAATAATTCAGCCACAATGTAGTAAAAACACAGACACCAAGGAAGGGGTTACGCTCAAAACATCAAGAGTACAAAACAGACACACACTCAAATACACACTCAATTACAATCACACTCACAGACACACACACACACACACACACAAAACACACTATTATACACACACAAATGAACTGGTGTGGCTGTAACAATATGGCAAAATTGAGCCAGAAGACTCAAATAAGAGGTTGAAATCAAAAACACAGACACCAAGGAAGGGGTTACGCTCAAAACATCAAGAGTACAAAACAGACACACACTCAAATACACACTCAATTACAATCACACTCACAGACACACACACACACACACACACAAAACACACTATTATACACACACAAATGAACTGGTGTGGCTGTAACAATATGGCAAAATTGAGCCCAGAAGACTCCAATAAGAGGCTGAAATCAGATTGATTAATCTCAGATAAAGCATTCCTGTTCATTTTTTTTACATTTTTGTTGAATTTTGATGTTATTTGTAATAAAATGTCTTTCCCTGTGTTCAGGTTTGACTGTAGTAAAATTAATGCAAAAACTGACATTTCACATCAGCATTTCAATAAATAAATAAATAAATAATCTAAACATTTACAAAAGGTTGTCTTTGAGAATGTTTAAATATATATCCAAATCCACAACTTAAAGGGAGAGTTCACCCAAAAATTACTTACCCTCATGATGTTCCAAACCCGTAAGACCTCCGTTCATCTTCGAAACACAAATTAAGATATTTTTGATGGAATCTGAGAGCTCTCTGACCCTCCCATAGACAGCAAGGCTCCTTACACGATCAAGGTCCAGAAACATAGCAAGGAGATCGGTAAAATAGTCCATGTGACATCAGGGGTTCAACTGTAATTTTCAGAAGCTACGAGAATACTTTTTGTGTGCAAAAGAGAAAAAAAACTACTTTATTCAAATTCATCTCCTCCGCGTCACCCTAGCACCATTTTGGAGAATATCCACTGAAAGTAAACAGCATATGCTGTTCTGCGTAAGCCGCACCACACGGATATGTTTTCTACTTTGTACATACGCTTTGATTTGAATGAAAACAACGTATCCACATGGTGTGGCTAACACAGAACAGCATATACCATTTACGTTCAGTGGATACTCTCCAAAATGGCGCTAGGGTGACGCGGAGAAGACAAATTGTTGAATAAAGTCATTCTTTTTTTCTTTTGTGCAAAAAAAGTACTCTCGTAACTTCATAAAATTACGGTTGAACCTCTGATGTCACAAGGATTACTTTACCGATGTCCTTGCTATATTTCTGGAACTTGATGGTGTAAGGACACTTGCTGTCTATGGGAGGGTCAGAGAGCTCTCGGATTTCATCAACAATATCTTAATTTGTGTTCCGGAGATGAACGAAGGTCTTATGGGTTTGGAAGGACATGAGGGTGAGTAATTAATGACAGAATTTTCATTTTTGGGTGAACCCTTTAAATAAAAATGTAGGAATCTAGTGGCTAAACCATGAAATTGAAGATGTTTTTCTTTTTTTTACTCCCACCAGATGGCACTAATCTGCCTTCAAAAATTGGATTTTAAAGGAAATATGGGCCTCATTCATGAAACACCAGCAGAACACATTTTAGTGTAAATCGTGCATAAAGCTGTTCTGACATAAATTTTCGGAATCATGAAAGTGTTCGAATTTTCAAAATGCTAGTTGGTAGGAAAGAAATGTACATCTGCTCCTTACCATGTGTAAATGGTGCGTAAAACCTTCTGTGTTCTTTTTGGCAAACTGATGACACTGAAATTTGATGCACTCCCATTATAATATTTTACAAGTTTGTTTGCTCTGCTTTTTTTTTTTTTTTTTTTTTTAGCTGAGAGATGATAAACTGTTTAGCTTTGGGTAAAATGCAGCGCTTGTCACCGTCACTTTTTACACAGCCATCCAATCAATGGAGGAGGGGCGGGACAAATACTACACTGACCAATCATCCGTCTTGTACAACAACTGAACAACAATAGAGAAGTTAATATTGCTGGTTACTGTATTTTTATATTCAGTAATATTCTTCAAAATGAGATACTAGTAATACGTTGCTTCCGTGGATATTCCTAATCATAGCAACCAAAGCATCTCAGCTGGAAAAACGCTGTGCCACCAGAGTGTTCTCAAGCGCCACCAGCTGGTCATTTTCAGAAGAGCGCTTGACATTTTTCAGCTGGCTAAAAACTCTTTGGTGGACACACGTTATTGAATATTTATTGTTAGGCATATGGCCTATTAGTTTTTGCATTAATGCAATATACTGGAGCCAAACCTGAGAAAGTAGACCTGAATATTCCACTGCGTTCCTGGATACGGAACTTGCGTAGCTGTAATTCATAGGCGGGGATTATGCTAATTGTGAATGAGCGTGCACACGCACCGTATTTAGGAATGATTGGAATTCATTAACATACGCATGTTTAACTATCAAATCTGATGTGCACGAAGCGTTTGTGAATCCGGAGGAGAGTTTTCGTGAAGGTCCGTTTTACGCGCAAATTACTTAGAATTTACTTCTATATTTACGAATGTTTCATGAATGAGGCCCATTGTCTCTATTTTAACATGAAATACTGCCATAATTGAAAAGTAATACAAAAATATTAGAATTTTTTTTATATTAGTTTCAATGGGAAAAAGTGATCATAATTATTGCATAAATATTAATTAGTACCATGAATTTTTCTCAAAAGAAAAAAGAAAAATTGCTATTGAACAAAAATATATTACATTGATTTTACTGAAAAAAAAAAAAAAAAGTTACATTTCAGGTGTCCGGTCACTTTTGACCATGAACAACACAAGTGTGAGCCCCTGTCACGCTCAGGTCGAGGAAAGGCGCACGAAGACGAAGATAATCTCACTAATATTTAATAGTAATCCAAGATGATGAAGGCAGGCTCACAACAGCAGGACCATAAACAATAACTGACGCCGCACTGAACAAAGGAGTGAGCTTAAATGAGGCAACTAATGAGGGCAACACAGGTGCAGGAGGTTAACTGATAAAGAACTAAACAATATAATGACCTAATGAACTAAACTAGGACAGGAACGAAACCAAATAAGGGCAAACAGGAAAAGGAAACACAAAAGACAAAACTCAAGTCCATAATCGTGACACCCCCAAATCAACAATACCAGAGGGTTAACATAGGACATTTCAGCTCCACCGCTTTTAATCAGAAGACACTGTTGGACATCAGATTTTGTTTTCAAATCTGGAAAGAACATTAGTGTTATGGATGGAACGAGACGGGAGACGTGCGGATCCATCTGCAAAGCTTTATTTAAAGACGTGGTCATAAAACAGGCAAGGGTCAGACAATGGCACACAGGTATATTGAGGGCAAGACAAAAGAGTAAAATAGGCGTGGGTCAATCAACGGCGAACGTAATCCAAAGGGCGAGGCAAACGTGTAATCCAACAAACAGGCAATTGTCCAGGTGAGGTACAAACAAAGTCCGAAACGGCAAGACAAAGGGTAATCCAAGGCAGGCAATGACTCCAGGACAGACAGAGATCAGACAAGAAGAGGTAAACAGGCTAGGATCAAGACACGGGTTAAACAGGCAATAAACAGGACAGGACTAGACTTAGAAAATGTGGAATGGCTCCGTAATGTAGCTACCGCTAAGCAGGGATAAACGCTATTGGCTGCAGGTGAGTCCATAATCAGTGCAATAGAAAATGTAGAATGTAGTCCGGAGTGACACGAAACAGTCTATGTAGTGTGGGAGTCAATATAATGAGAGGGCGAGCTCTGGTGGCGAGCGGACGAAAGGCCACGGACAGGATTTATGACAATTAGGATCTTCTGAACTTCCTTCAACCAAATCTCATCTCAGAGTTAAAGGTAAGGTCACGGTACCACAGTGATGCAGCTTCAAAGTCTGAGGAGAGTGTCAGACTAGAAGTCTATATTTACACTGAAGGACACTGTCCAATGAAATCACTTCCTGTGTAAAATTATCACTATTAAAATGAATCATACCATAACCATAATTTGAAAGACCACAGCTCATCTGTGAAGACGTACTGCAAGACACACACAAAAAATGGAATTTAATGGAGATTACTTTAATGAAACTGCTAATCACAGAAATTTTGTGGACACAACTGCACCTCGAATACACCGCCAAGATGAAGGAAGAGCTCGAAATCACAGTAAGCAGAACCTTTAGTTTGAATCAGAGATTATGTCAGTAAGCTTTCAGGAAGTGAGAACTGTATTTCAGTAATTTTCTAAGAACAAAAAGTTATTTACTTAAGCAGCATATTTTCTTGTTTGGGTGTTTTACTGTACAGTAAATATTGATCAATATTTTGTGTTTTATTTGTGTCTGACAGGAAGAAGGGGGTTTTTGGTGACGATCACTGTGTGTCTTGGGATCATTTGTCTTCTTCTGATTGCTGGCATCATACTGCAGCACTTTCAGGCCACCACTAAGCGAGGTTTGAACGTTTTTGTTGTTGTTGTTGTTGTTGTTAATCCTATATAAAATTTTAAAGCTATAGGGAAGGCAACATTTTCCATACTCATTTTGTTTTACTGCTTGAAAGCCTCAATGGGTCTGTGTAGCCACAGACCAATCAGAGAGCCCATGATGACTCCTGTTCACAGTTTGGGGAGGCATGATGCCCAAAAGAGGCATTTGCAAAGGTTGTTTGAAAAAATGCTTTATTTTTGTATTTCCGCTATGTTACACTAGTAGTGCAGAAACTGCCTACTCCAGCTTTAAAAGTCTGTGTTTCTCTCAGGATATCTGTGGGGTCCAGATGGCTTGTTCATGTCCAGTGAGTTGAAGAGCTGGTCTGACAGCAGGCAGTACTGCAGGGATCATGGAGCTGATCTGATCATTATCAACACTGAAGAGAAGCAGGTGAGTTTGTGTGTCTATTACTGAATGAGAGGAATCACACTTATTCCTTGTTATTCCTATTCGCACAGAGACACATATCTTCATTCATCAAGGAGAGCGTGTGGATTGGTTTGTCTGACACAGAGAATGAGGGCAACATGAAATGGGTGGATAATTCACAAATGAAACAAGGGTAAGAGTTAAAACACTCACAGAAAACCATGGTGGATTTATTTGTTTTAGTCTGTTTATTCTCAATTTAAAAATAAGACCATTAATGAGAAGATTTTCTGAACACAGTTCTTCCACCAGCACAACCATGAAAGGCAATTCTCACAAATACATTCTATTAAAAGAATATTCTCCTCCTCTCTTAAATTTTCACTTCTGCTTCTGCAGTATTTTAGTTTACTCTTGAAACTATTGTGCTGCTGCGAGCATTGTTGATTACTGAATTGGTTGTCACAATCCTCATTAAGTTGCTAAATAATGGATGAAAACTTTGAGCAAACTTTTGGGGGTTCATTAAAAATCTGGCACATTTTTATTCAGGTATTGGGCCAGAGGTGAGCCGAATAACTTTCAAGGTAGAAATGAGGACTGTATTGAACTGATGCCTTCAGATCTCATACTGAACAACTGGAATGATCGCTCATGCTCTGAGAAGAAAAAAGGGATTTGTGAGAAATAGGGATCATCCTTCATCCTTGTCTTGCTTTTACATGCTTTTACATTGCTCCATTGTAGCAGCTGTTAGTATGACCATATTCTGCTGTTATCATGTTTCTCATTTGTTGGTCTGAAGTGTTGAGGTGACAATCATAGTAGAAGTCTAGAGTGCCCCAGACAGCAATAATACACACCTTTACTCTGATATTGAGTGTCTGTAAAACTGCTTCTGATTTAATAAAACGGTCAATTGACAGTATAATCACAGCATTTTTTGGTTTCATTTCTTGTGTATCTGTTTTGTTGCTTTCTGGAGAGATGTCCTCCAGTCCAGCAGGATGCAGCAGAGAGCAGAGCAGACAGAAATATTCTGTAGTTTCTGGAAAGCAGTACTAAATGAAAACAAAAAAAAACTTTAAACAAAATAAGAACAATTTACTCATCACCATCCTGTTCAAAGGTTTACACCCCCTGTCTGTCTTGTTCAGTTTTGGTTTCAGTTTCATTTCCATGGACTTTTAGTTTGTATCGCCTTATTTTCCTGTGTTTTGTTCCTGCTTCCTTTCTTCCCATTGCTTATTTGTTGTTATGGTTACTGATTACATAGCTCATCTGTTTCTTGTCTGGTTCCTCCTTCTGGGGTTGGCTCCTTCTATTTATTACTTTATTGCCTTTATTAAAGACTGACTGCTACATTTACATCCTTTCTCTTCCCGTTACTACAAGTAGCTGTGATACTGTCAACCTGTGTATTTCTTAATATTTTGTCTAACAGCCCAAGTGTGCCTGTAGAAATGTGCAAAAACTAATTTTTCAGGTTAAAAAAAAAAGGTAAATAATTACACTGCTCCATAGCGAATACTAAGTGATCAAGGTCTCGGTCTGGTTCCGCTTAAACTTACTGCACTGTTTCCGCCAAAGTGGCCAGATTTGCACTATTTAAGCAAAAAAGTACCCATTCTAGAGACCACAGCTCATCTGTTTACACAATACCACACTGTAAGAGCAAATAATGGAAACAGAGACCTATTTTGTAAAAAGAGATAGTAAGGACTCGACTGGAGTCACTGCCAGGATGATG
>NW_015635534.1:254581-273629 GCF_001515625.1 Sinocyclocheilus rhinocerous
AACTTACTGGACTGTTTCCGCCAAAGTGGCCAGATTTGCACTATTTAAGCAAAAAAGTACCCATTCTAGAGACCACAGCTCATCTGTTTACACAATACCACACTGTAAGAGCAAATAATGGAAACAGAGACCTATTTTGTAAAAAGAGATAGTAAGGACTCGACTGGAGTCACTGCCAGGATGATGGAATAGCTCAAACGTGCAGTAAGCTTAATTAAGTTTATTTAAAGCAGATATGGTCAGTAATGTTTGAGGAAATGAGAACGCATTATTGTTTTCTAGGAAATATGTGTCAGTGTTACTGTTATGTATAAACAGAATAATTTTTCCATTTGGGTCAATATCACCATAGAATGCCTTACAACCCTCACAATACTCATCTGTTGTCCTGATGTTACTAAAGGGGATGGCCTTATCTTAAAGGGGCGGATTCTCCAATACGACAGGGTGGACAACCATTCAAGGGACATGGAAAAACTCTATTTTGGCATTTATTACCAAATGATCAATGCACTCAAATTGAGTAATCTCTTATTTAATAAAATATTAATAGGATAATTGTTTTCTTTAATTTTATGATTTGACAATAATATACTATCATTCAAATTTAATGAGCAGTGCATGGGACATAGCAAAACAACACACATCCTCTTACACAAAACATAAAATAAATCTACAAAATGTATCTAAAAAGCCAAGTAATGATTTTGTTATGAATATAAGAACTTAACCTAATATAACACACCCTTTCATAGTCATTTTTATGTTATTATGGAGAATGAGCTATGTACAGGACACCAAAATGCACCCTACAGTGATATTGACCCATTTAATTTTTCAACATACTCTTTTTGAATATTTTATTTTGTGTGTTTTGGTCGTGTTCGTCAGGAGGAAGTAGATGTTTGGTGTTGATCACCGTGGGTCTCGGGCTCATTTGTGTTCTTCTGCTGATCTTCATCATACTGCTGTACTTCACCATCACAGCAGAGAGAGACCTGATAAAGAGTTACAAGAACACAGCTGAAGAGTTACAGGACAATTACACTGATCTAATGACTGAAAAACACAGAACAACTTCAACTCTTTGACTCAGAAGAAACTGGAGCTGGAGACCAGAGTCAGGTCTCTGAGTGAGGAACTTATGAAAGAATCTGCTAAACGAGGTCAGTGCACATGTTTTTTTGTTTTTTTAATGTACACGGTTTTATAAAGTGCATGCTTTTGTGTGGTTCAGGTTGCTTTTTCATGTCCAGTGAGTTGAAGAGCTGGTCTGACAGCAGGCAGTACTGCAGGGATCATGGAGCTGATCTGGTCATTATCAACACTGAAGAGAAGCAGGTGAGTTTGTGTGAGTGTCTTTGTGGAAATTGTGACTGTATTGAACTGAATAATAAAAGAGAGACCCTGAACTGGAATGATCGCTCATGCTCAGATAAGATTAAAGGGGTTTGTGAGAAATAGGGTTCATCCCATCTTGTGGTTTTGCTTCTATTATCTAATTTAATCATTCTTATTGTGAATGCATAATTTCTGATTTAATCCCTGCCATTTAAAAAAACTGTCAGTTGATATGAATTTTTCAGAAGGAAAATGCGAAATTCATATTATTTTCTTATTGCTATAATAAGCTTCTGTTTCTCATGGCGTGTATCAGGGTGAACTGAGACACCAATCCTCTGATGTGTTCATGTTTTGCTCCTTCACAAGCAGCTCTATATTAATATGATCTTATTCTGTCTCATTTGTTGATCTGAAGGGTTGAGGAGACAATCCCAGTAAACTACAGAAGTCTAAAGTGTCCAGATTGCCATGATTCACCCTGTTATTCTGATATTGAGTGTCGGTGCAACTGCTTTTGAGTTGAATTGCTTTCTGTTTGAATAAATTACCATCATTACCTTCGTAAACTTGACATTTTTGTTTTCATTTCATACTTCCTCCTTGTGTATCTGCTTTATAGAGTGGGGGAACTATGGTGTCTCTTTGTAGGCGGATCGGCTGTTAGCATCACACTGGTTCCCTCGACAAAAAGCCAATGGGATTTTTCCATAGGCTTTTGGATTGTCGCAAAAAATAAGCTCTGTGTTCAATCATAGTTCATGAAACTTGCACGTTTTGTCCAACAAGATAATCTTCACAAAATAATATAACTTTTATGAATTTTGAAGCCAAAATAAAGGCACCAGAACTTAAAAGCTAAACTTAGGATATAAACGAACTACACCTCCACGGTCGCTCGCCTTCAACGTCACCACCACCATGCTCCCGACAACTTTTTCAAACTTATTTTTAACACGTTCAGTGAAAAGGATTTAATATCAATTTTAATCCACGCTACATCCCAGCTAACAGAATTTTGTTATAAGAACATTCTTCAAATATTCAGTGTTGGTTCTGGGAACATAAAAAACGTTAGAGGAACGTTTTTAAAAGGTATGATGTTCCTCAAATGTTCTTTCAACTTAATTTTGATTTAAAATTCAACATTCTAGGAACGTTAATTTGTAACATTCCAAAAACATAAAAATATCCAGTTTCCTTAATGTTATTAGAACATTGGAGACACGTTTTTAATTAAAATATTCATATTAATCAAAGATTTATTCACTTTTAATGCACCTTATTTTGAAATGTACAGAAATACGCGCTTTCATATGTGCTTTAGTTATGATTATTTCATTTATTCACCATACTATTTATTACTAATGTCTCATTTTAATTTTAGTTTGGCTCTAGTTTTGTATTTATTCCAATTTATATGAAAAGGTTAATCACAGCTAACAAAATTTTGTTATAAGAACGTTCTCCAAATATTCAGTGTTGGTTCAGAAATGTTTTCTGAAAACACCTGCAATTGCTGCAAAACAAGCAACTCAAGAAAAGTCAAGGGTCAAGAGCCCAACTAAAACAAACACTGATCTCCATGATGGTGACCTCAAACTAAACATTTTCAGTAAGACATCAACATCTAAACCTCTGTTAATTCACAATAAGAACTTCTGTAGACGTCTGACAGAAATAAAGTCAATCTGGTTAGTAATAACTGAAGCTGGTAATGCTGTTTGTGGAGTTGTTTAATCAGATCTTGAAAGATTTAAAGTCTTTTATCTTCAGTTCATCTAAGGCTGTGGCTGAAAAAAGTTGTAGTTTGTGTTCTTATTTCTCTTTCTTTCAGTGCTTGTTCACAGCAGGTGTTTGAATGATTGAAAGAATGTTTCAGGAACATCATACTAACCTTTAAATCACATTCTACTAACATTAAGGAACTGGACATTTTTATGTTTTTGGAATGTTACAAATTAACGTTCCTAGAATGTTGAATTTTAAATCAAAATTAAGTTGAAAGAACGTTTGAGGAACATCATACTTTTTTAAAATGTTCCTCTAACGTCAAGAAAACTGGACATTTTTTATGTTCCCAGAACCAACACTGAATATTTGGAGAATGCTCTTGTAACAAAATTCTGTTTGCTGGGTTGTAGCTTTTATATTTATTAATGTTTACTTCTGTGTTCCTCTCTGCCATTGAGTGTGACATTGATGCAAAAACATTGATGATGTCATGAAAATACACAGTTTTTAGCCTGTTTTAGTCTGAGTCCATTTAACTAGTCACAGATTCCCCCTTTTTTACTTTTCTGGCTGTCAACATGATCATGGGAAAAAATCTGGATTGTCTATACATTAATCTATAATATACATTAAATCATAGCGTGAGTCTACAGAGCGTTAAAACGGGAAAAAGTCAAGATTTCCTGATAATGAAACCACTTCCTATGTAAGTTTAGCACTCTTTAAAAAAAACAAGGTACACTTTCTAAGAGACCACAGCTCATCTGATCACATATACTGCAAGACATAAGAAACAATAATGGAATCTGAGAACATCTATATGCGCAGAAATGTTAACAGATCTGGACCTCGAGCACAGAGTCGCCACCAAACTGATGGAAACGCTGGAAAGTGCAGTAAGCAGAAAGTTTCATTTGAAGCAGAGACAGTTGTGCTAATGTTTGAGAAACTGAAAATTGTTAGATAAAATGTAAATAACTTTTTTCTAGGAACAATGTTTATACGTTTTTATATTAAAAGTATTAACAGAATATTTTTCTTGGTTGTACATTTTACTGTATATCATTTCTAGAAGTTTGTCGTTATAATACACTCTTAGAAAAAAAAGGTTGTTTGGGGTTCTATATAGAACCCTAGGGTTCTTTACTCAACTCCAAAGAACCCTTTATGCCAAAAAGGTTCTATATAAGGAGAAAGAACCCTTTTTGGCACAAAAGTGTTCTTTGGGCTAAACCATGCTTTATGTATGTTTACACATTAGGCTATTTAAAATTATTATATTACATTATATTTGTGTTTTTATTTAAACTTTACTTTGACACACCTTTATTCCGAAGAAAATAAACTTAAAATGTACGTCTGCACTTTCAAGTCTAATATAAAATAATTGCCACGTGATCCTGTAAGTTACACTGAAAAAATGCCTAACATCTAAATTAACTGGTTTTACTTAAGTCTACTATCACTGAATAACCTATACCAACAAACTGATCAGGTAGAAATACATGTACGTACTAGCAGTGGAGCAATCTGGACAGTTGTATCTATTTATTAATAGGTACACGATATAGTCTGCTATTTAATCAGCACACTAACATGATTGCAAGTTAGTTATCATGTCATGTGATGCCATACAGCTCTTTTATTGACGAGCAACATGCTCATATCGTATGGAGTTTCAGTGTTTCATTTAGATTCTACAAGGCTATTCTTCTGACTCATCCCTCCAAACAGATGCATAAAATTATCTTTGACATAAACGGCAAACAACTTGAACGTGTATCTATGCGCTGATCAGTTTTGTCCCGTCTGCACAGCGCCGCGTTTCAGTCGCGGGCCTCTCGCGAGAGTGATCACTAATAAGCGCGCGAGCGCCGCTGTTTAAACTTCAACGGTTACGGTGCGCTGACTGCGCTCAGCGCTCGGGAGAACTACGATTATATTGGTAAGTGAGAAAATTAATTAATTTCAGCTCATTTCAATTACTTTTACCTAAACTCTTGTCAGTTCTAGTTAGCCTAACATTACACGTTTATTTCAAGAAGCTAAAAAGAAGAAAGTTGGTTTATCGCGTTGTCCAGGCCTGCGCAATTCTCCGCCGGGAGGTTTGTCATTTTTAACATGAATCCCTAAAGTATCTTGATAAAAACTGTTGTGAATTGATAAATAATGCTGGCGAGAGTTTTTGCCCTGTAGATGGTATTGGACCTATACGTATAGGAAAAGATGAAGCAAAGTTTCGGTCAAATCACCGTCAGCCGTTATAAACATGAATTCAAACCAAGAAGAACAAAGAGAGAAGCTGATGGAGATGTTTCAATTTTTTTCTGTGGATAACTGTGAGTATTTGGTGTTTGCAGTTATAGTATAGTAAAAGTATAATTATTTGTTTTACTGAAGTAAGTGTATATTATTCTAAACACACTGTATTTGGTTGTTGTAGATGTTCATCTATCTCAGAGAGCACTTTTAAAGTTTTACCACCACCTTATCAGAGTGCTGAAAAGTGGAAGTCAGAGGAAACATGACCAACTTGCTGCAAAACAATAACACAAAAGGTACATTATTTCTTAGTGATGATTGAGAATTATTGATGAACACCTGCTGTTAACAAACTGAATCACTGGAAGAAAGAGAAACAAGAACAGAAAAAAAGAGATCACTCAAGATCTCAGCAGAGGATGATTAAACAACTCCACAAACAGCATCACCAGCTTCACACATTATTAACCAGATTGACTTTAGATGTTGATGTTTCAGTTTTGTTTGAATTACCATTACCGAGGTCAGTGTTTCCTTTAGTTGGACTCGTGGCCCTTGACTTAAAGGGGTCATATGATGCTGCTAAAAAGAACATTATATTGTGTATTTGGTGTAATGAAATGTGTTTATACAGTTTAAAGTAAAAAAAACACATTATTTTCCACATACTGTACATTATTGTTTCTCCCAAAGAGAAAGGAAAAATTGAAATTGCATCATATGACCCCTTTAAACTTGCGATTGTTGATCAGTTGGTACACTGAAAGAAAATAGAAAAATGGTACTAGTAATTTTCCAGGACATTATCTGTTATCCATTATCTGTTTTAACCCTGTAACCCGAAAACACAAAATACAATGTGTAATTAAAAATGCAGGTAAAAAAACCTGTGGAAAAATAAATTGCCTACAAAAAAATTCCTTCATATTAACACTGTGCCCTATTTTACAGACTTTTGTTAGAGTGTAGCACACTAACTACGGTGCTTAAAACTATAACTGTTCAGAATGTGTAGTTTTACTTGTTTACAAAAAAAAACTTGTAATCGTTCAAAAATGTGTAGGCTACGTTTAAAAAAAATTAATGTATTTAAAAATAGTTATTTACATTTTAATATTTATTTACATAATTAATATTTACATAATATAATATTTATATTATGCATTTACATTATTTTACGATCAAATCTAAATTAACATATATCATATATTCTTTTGCTGAGATTTGATGCAGTGACACAATTTTGCGCCGTGATTACGTAACGACGTCCTCGCGCAGTGACGTCAAAACGTCATTTAGCAACTTTTAGCAACAAATTAACCTTCCTCTAGCCGTGGTGCAACAACTCTTTCTCCTCTCAGTCTCAAAATGATTTTTGGCCAATTTCTAAGGAATTATGCAACACATCTGCATATTTTTTTCAGACTGAAAAGAGAACAAGCTAAAAATAACCAAATTAAAAAAAATTATGGTTGATGGCAATATTACTGATGATCCAAGAAGTATTGCAAAGTTCTGTGCCAACTTTTACAGCGATTTATATGCTTCAGAATTATCCCCAAAACATATGAATGATTTTTTTCAGACGTTACCTAACATAAAACAGTTGAGTGTTTCAGATCAGCGTTTTTGTGATGCATCTATCACATTAAAAGAGATTGATGAAGCTATTAACCCTTTAAAAGCCAACAAATCTCCCGGAACAGATGGACTTAGCTCAGAATTCTATAAGCTGTTTAGTCACATTATAGCTCCTTTTTTATTAAAAGTTTATGAAGAAAGTACAGAGAAGACAGTACTTCCAGCAACGTTATGCCAAGGCCTATTAACTCTTATTTCGAAATCAAAAAAAGATC
This sequence comes from Sinocyclocheilus rhinocerous, assembly GCF_001515625.1. Taxonomy (NCBI): domain Eukaryota; kingdom Metazoa; phylum Chordata; class Actinopteri; order Cypriniformes; family Cyprinidae; genus Sinocyclocheilus; species Sinocyclocheilus rhinocerous. The sequence goes on from NW_015635534.1 coordinate 261,775, forward strand.
CCCTCTTCATAATTGGTGTCCAATCACACTGCTGAACAATGATGATAAAATATTAGCTTTAGTTTTGGCAAAAAAGATTAAAACATGTTTTGAATTCTATCATTGACGAAACACAGTCAGGCTTCATGCAGAAAATACATATTTCTAATAACATACAGCTAGTATTAGATATGATGGACTATTCAGATTATGGTGACTCGTTCTGTAGAATGGTTAAAATGCTATACATAAACGAAAACCGCTCAATTAAACTAAGTAATGGTACGTCACCTAGATTCTTTTTAAATCGAGGAGTCAGACAAGGATGTCCGGTTTCCCCATATTGTAACTAATATGTGTTTAATTAATATATTAATATATAATTAACTGTAATTATAATGGTTTGGTTTTGGTGCAAAAAAAAAAAACTTCCTTTAGCAACTTCCCCTGAAAATTGAGATATACTATTGTGAAAATTAGTTGGCAACACTGCACTGTTTTGTTTTTTTTTCGTCATCTAACGAAGACCTGCTGGTCGAAACATTGCAATAATTTTTTATGGAGCAGTTATATCAGTGTACGGACATTACTTTTGTATTTTTACTTCAGTTTGTCCTTTTTGTCCTGCACCTGAGCCCTATTTGGGTTTGTGGCATGTGCGCACTTTGTTAGCATTTTTTCATTTCAATGTGGCTCCATGTCCAGATTGTTGAATTTTACCCATTTTCATGGTCAAAAACCAAACGTGGGTCACTTTGTATACAACAAATAACTTATTGCATTTGAATGTCTGAAGAATAAATAATGTTAAAACTAGAAATTAACCCTCATGTGGTGTTCGGGTCCTTTTTGCTCTGAAAAATTTATATTTTTCCCGAAAATACTAGTTAATGTTATCGCATTGGACTGAAATTTTGTGACTTTGTTTCCTTTATTTAAAACAATTTCATAAATGTCTGAGGGTTTAACACTGAAATAGTCAAGCACATTAACTTGCTTTTCTGCTTGAGGTTTATTAATATGGAATTATTTTTCAACTTTTTCAGCATATGTGCTTGTTTGAATATTTTAAAAACACTCTTTAAAAGCCCTTCATTATCTAAGTATGACAAAGTGGATTGAAGGTTGATTTTAATGTTAAATTGGAAATGGAGTGATTTTTTTAATTGATATTTGATGCTCTTTACTGATATAGACCTGTGATGTGACTAAAGTTTGTTAAAACATGATGCCAGTTGTGGTTTTCGTTTGTCAGGAGTATAAAGTATGCTGATCCTATGATTCAAACAAGAAAATATACATGCAATAGAAACATAATGGTTACATCATATGCCACAGCATCTTATGATTGTGTAACCAGTTTAGGAAATTACTTCCTGTGTAGGTTTAGGGTTTTTAAAACATTAGGCAACATAGCTACTCACAACTCATCTGTGAAGACTGTCAGCCACAGTGACTAATGGAGATCGAGGCTGTTTATGAAAATGTTGAACACAAAGACATTAATCACACATTTGGACCTCAAACACAGAATCACAAGCCAGCAGAAGGAAAAGCTCAAAAATGCAGTAAGTTTATTAACATTTTAATATAGTTTTTTTTTTTTTTTTACTTCTTCAGCATACGTTTTTGCATATTTTACTTTATAGGAATTCCGGTTGTTTGTCATTATAAATAAGCATACACTTTACTTACATGTTGATTTGAGGTGTTGTCTAGTAATATTCAGTGAACTGTTATTAATTGATGTTTGTGTGTTTTGGTCGTGTTCCTCAGGAGGAAGTAGATGTTTGGTGTTGATCACAGTGGGTCTCGGGCTCATTTGTGTTCTTCTGCTGATCTTCATCATACTGCTGTACTTCACCATAACAGCAGAGAGAGACCTGATAAAGACTTACAAGAACACAGTTGAAGAGTTACAGGCCAATTACACTGATCGAATGCAGAAGAAAGGTAAGTTAGAAAGCAGAGTCTTGTCTTTGAGTGATGAACTTAAGGCAGAAACGAGGTTGGATCAAATCCGTTTTTGTATAATTTTTCCCGCATATTTTTGTATAGCTTTGAAAAGTGTTTATGTTTGAAAATCTGTGTGGTTCAGGTTGGTTTTTCATGTCCAATGAGGCGAAGAACTGGTCTGACAGCAGGCAGTACTGCAGGGATCGTGGTGCTGATCTGGTCATTATCAACACTGAAGAGAAGCAGGTGAGTTTGTGTGAGTGTCTGTTAATGAATGAGAGCAATCACACTTACTCCTGTTTTTATTCACACAGAGACTCATATATTCATTAGTCAGTGAGAGAGTGTGGATTGGTTTGTCTGACACAGAGAACGAGGATTTAAGGGGGTCTGAATACTTTCCGTACCCACTGTATATATGAAGACTCTGCTCTTCTACGGACGCAATCATGACAACAACCACAATTAAAAGGGACTTCCCATTTAAACAAAATAAAAATTACTAAAAGAAAACTTCTGTCTTTTAGTTTTCTGCACTTCCACTTCTGCTCAATCTTCTGTACTACTTTATTTTACTCTCTAAACTTTGCGGTAGTGTTAGTATTGTTGATTCATGAAATGCTTGTGATGCTCCTCAGTTGTTAGTTGCTGAAAGAGTAAAAACTTTGGGGCTGATATGATTGAACATCTGACACATTTTATTCAGGTTTTGGCTCGAGGGTGAGCCAAATAACCTTGATGGAAATGAGAACTGTGTTGATCTGAATCCTGAAAACCCTATCCTGAACAACTGGAATGATCTGCCATGCTCAGGCACAAGATATTGGATTTGTGAGAAATAGGGTTCATCTAGTCTTGTCATGCTTTTGCTTGTATTGTCTTATGGAATCATTCTTATTGTGATATGAGAATGTATAATTTCTGATTGAGTTTCCTGTCTGTTTCAACTTATTTCATCATATTAACAGCTTTCATATGAAAGGGCACTATGGCACAACAAACCTCTGATGTGTTGCTCCATTATAGCAGCATGTTAATTTAATATATGTCCTTCCTTATTTCAGCTGTTATCATGAATCTCACTTGTTGTTTGGAAGTGTTGCGATTGCAGTTACTCATTCTATTATGCTGATATTAAGTGTCTGTGGAACTGCTTTTGATTTGCTTTGCTTTCTTTTAAATTAAAATTGTTGATTGACGGTATTAGCACAGCATTTTTGTTTTCATTTCGTATTCTTGTGCATCTGCTTCACTGCATTTAACGCCCGACTGGAGAGATTTCCTCCAGAACTTTGCCAATTAGGTATAAGGTGGATATTAGTAAAAGAACATCTGACTATTTAAGTGTATATGCTGTAGAGTTAGTTGCCATTTTGGAAGTAGTAGAGTGGATTGTAGAAAACGGTAGGGCTGTCAGAAAAAATTCGAATTTCGCTTATTCGTCGAATTTGAAATAGTAATCCACTTTTGAATGCAAAAACGTTGCAAAAAATTTTAAGTGTGCGTTAAAGGGGTCATATGATGCGATTTCAATTTTTTCTTTCTCTTTGGAGTGTTACAAGCTCTTGGTGCATAAAGAAGATCTGTAAAGTTGCAAAGACTAAAGTCTCAAATCCAAAGAGATATTTATAAAAGTTAAGAGTCAACCATGCCTACCTAAAACGGCTCGTTCTAACACACCCCCACATATCTACATCACTATGTGGGAAGATTTGCATAACACCGCCCAAATGTTCAAGCAAAGAAAGAAGGCGTAACTTTTATTCATGAAGGCGCTGTGTTTCGTTGTGAAAGCGAAACTACTTTGTTTGGCCTTCCAAAAGAGGACGATATCCATTCGAATTTTAGGTGTGCATTAAGGAGGCAGCCTTATCAGCGGCGCTGCTGCGTTGTTCATTAGCGGAAAAAGAGAACATCAATGCGGAGAAGATCTTGTTTACATCAAAACCGAAACCAAGCCATTCACACAGAAGCCGCATGTTTAGAAAGCCATGTAAAATTTATGCAAGTTTAACTTTGAAAAAAACATATATCGAGACTTTATGTCGGGTTTTTCCCCATCCAGCATCTCATGTTTTTAAATGAAAAATGTACTCTGTGTGATTGGCTTTCCGCCCTTTGTATTAAACTATGCATACATACATGATGCTGTTTTGTTTATAGTCGTTTAAGCAACTTAATTATAATTGGTTTATAAACATTATTTTAAACATTATGCACTTTTTTTTCGCAGATATAGTCATGTTATCTTATGCTTTGAATGATGCGCCCTCTTTGTGGCCTCAGGAGAGAAGCCAACAGCTTTTCTTCGCCCTAACTGAAATTATGCATTTTAAATTTGAATATAATTCGAATTTTGATAATATTTAAGTACAAAATTTGAATGTAGTTTTTCAGCCATTTTGACAGCCCTAGAAAGCGGTGCCAACAGTTTTTTAATATGTAGTGACGTTGTATCTGCTCTTACGAGCATTAAATCAGGCACAGCTACAAATCTTCAAGGCCTGCTCTATGATATTTTATTTATTTATACAACAGCAGTTAGGTAGGGGAAGAATATTGCATTCAGGTGGGTCCCGTCATTCAGGTATTCCGGGCAATGAAAGGGCAGACAAGCAAGAAAATGTTGAAATTAATATTAAGTTATCTAAATCAAAAGGAAAGAGCATAGTGTGGAATGAAACAATGGACAAATGGCAGCAGCAGTGGCATGAAGAAACAAAGGGGAGGCATTTATATTCTATACAAAACAGAGTGGGTGTATCAAGAGATAATGGTATGAGTAGGAAAGAACAAGTTAATTCTAAGCAGAATAAGAATGGGGCATAGCAACCCTAATGGCACTCTTCATATTATGGGAAAACACCCAACAGGAATGTGCAGCCAGTGTCAGGAGTACGAGACGGTTGAGCATGTTCTAATATCTTGCGGGAAATTTACTCAAGAAAGACAAGAAATGATGACCCAGCTACAGAGTTTAGGACGAGTAGAGGCAAATGTTAAAAGTATTTTGGAATGTGCAGAGAAACAAAAAGGCTGGAAATATTTATTAGGTTTTTTTTAAAAGAAACTGGACTGGACAAGAGAATAGAGTGTAAAGGAAATTTAGTACAGTAGGTGGCAGTAATGCAACAAATTGGATGCCAGCTGCCGTAAAACCCCAAAGAAGAAGAAGATTTCCTCCAGTCCAGCAGGACGCAGCAGAGAGCAGGTTTAGCAGACTGAAGGGATCAGAGAAGAAGACAAGAGGAGACAATGAATGTAGTAAGGTCTCTTTAATTTTCTTAAAGATACAGGGTTACAGCACAGTATATATGTGTGTTTAGTGTGTGTGTGTTTTTTTTAAAAATATAATTATAACTATGTGAAGTACATGAAGCCCTGAAGTTGCACACCCCGGTACAGTAGGTGGCGGTATGCACCTGAACAAGTTGGTTGAGAGAGAAGACAAACATCAGAGCCAGAGCACTTGCTAAGCCCTACGGTAGTTTTTCCAGAGATTGCCCCTTGGAAGATCACATGGCCTGAGGTGTTTGTGCTCGAGGAAAAAAGGAAAGCAAAGGAAGAAATTAATTTGAAGAGTGTATTTAGCAATCGAATAGGAGGAAACTATAGTGAATTTATACAGACAGAGAAGAAACAGGGTTTGCGGTGGCAATTCTGGGAAAAGAAATAGAAATTAATAAAAGAACATCTAATAAACTAGGGGTATATACACAGTAGAGATGATGACAATATTAAATTGCTTTGCAATGGGTGGAAAAGGTAGGGCAGCAAAAGGTTTTGATATGTTCTGCCTCTTTATCAGTTTTAGCTAGTTTAAGGTCATTTCATTCAACAACTCGGCAAGATATCCTGAAAGTAGTGCTGCAATTACACAAGAAACACAAGAATAGTTAATAAGGGATGTCAGGTAAGATTTATGTGGGTCCCAGCACATGTTGGGATTGGGGTAATGAGATGGCGGATAGGCTGTAGAACGTAGAGATGCAGGTTAATGTACTGTAAGTAAAGTAGAGGTTAAATGCATAATATGGGAGAAAATCAATACAAGGTGGCAAGAGAGGTGGGATAGAGAGGAGAAAGGGAGGCACTTTATACCAAATTTAAAGAAATGTTAAAGAGGATAGGGTGGGAATGGGAAATAGGAGAGAAGATGCAGTGATGACAAGGTTAAGGTTGGGACATTGTTCATTGAATAAAACACTAATGACAGGGAAGCACCAGACAGGATTTTGTGAGGGATGTCGAGAAGAGGAGTCAGTGGAGCACATAATTATGACTTGTATGAGATATGAAGCACAGAGGCAGGCAATGAAGAATAAGCTGAGGGAGATTGGGGTGCAGGAGATCACATTAAAAGGGCTACTAAGCACAGTAAATAGGACACAGAGTAGAATATTGATGACATTTTTAAGAGAAGCAGGAGTCTTAAACAGGATTTGATGGATAATTAAAGTATGATGTGTGTGTGTGTACTGGTTTATATATCCTGGTGGGGACTTAAACTTGACTACACACAGACTCATGGGGACTCGTGTCACGGTGGGGACCTAAATTGTGGTCCCCACGGGTACAAAAGCTTATAAATCATACAGAATGAAGTTTTTTGAAAATCTAAAAATGCAGAAAGTTTCCTGTGAGGTGTGTGTGTGTGTGTGTGTGTGTGTGTATGTTTTTATGTGTGGGGCCTATGTGAGTGGTATATAAGTGTTAGTAGGGAAAAGGGAATAGATTAAGTTTTATTTTAACCTATTATCTGATCCACAATCCGGAGCAGAAGGGGGCGATAATGCACCAATAAGCTGGATGCCAACCGTCGTTAAACTGAGAAGAAGAAGAACAGCGCACTTTATCTTATCTAGATTGAGAATAGGACATGTTGCATTAAATAACAGTTTGCACATAATAGGGAAACATGAAACAGGCATTTGTGATAAATGTGGACTACCAGAGACGGTTGAGCATGTTCTTTTAATATGTATAGCGTATGAAAGGGAAAGACATCAGATGTTCCAAGAACTGGAACTGATGGGAATTAATAGTATATCTCTAAAGACACTATTAGGTTGTGGGGTAATGCAATCAAGAATATATGTAGAATTTTTTAAGTACTTTAAAGAGACAAGATTAATGGAAAGAGTTTAAAGCTTAGAATTTTGTATTTATGTAAAAACAAAAATTGGTTTATTTTTTTTTTTAATTTTTTTTTTAATCTATAATAGTTGAATAATTCATAGCTGAACCGTGTACGTTTCACACTCCAGACCAGTAGGTGGCGGACATGCACCTTTAACGTTGGTTTTCCAATCCGCCAATAACCTCGAGAGAAGAAGAACAGAGCACTTGCTGCTGTCATTCAGTGTCATTGCTGCATTTAGGGACGTTTTTCCTTCAGGATCCCGTGGAAAGGACCGAATTTGATTCGTTTATTTGGTTGTTTAAAACCGCGTACACGCAAAACCTGCACTAAATTATATGTTCTTCAGTATATTCCAGCAATAAATAAAATGAATGTATGGCGACCATCTGATTAGTTTTAAAAGTACAAATTAACCCCATCAAGAGAAAACCCTACCGCTTCACCTGCTTCAACAGAAGATCGTTTTGAAAATCTGACTCCGGTTTTACACTTCTGCTGGATTTACTTGATTTACAGACGTGGACAGTTTAAGAAGCTCTCTTCCACAAACACAAGGCCGATTTCTGTTGCTCAAACCTTGTGAGCCATCATGGCTAAAGTGCAGGTGCTAAACGTGGCTGTTCTGGATAATCCCAGTCCTTTTAGAAACCCGTTTCAATTCGAAATCACGTTTGAATGCATGGAGGACCTACCTGAAGGTGAGAGATTTCACAAATTAACACTGTTTATGCACGTATTCTGCAGTTACGTCGTCAATACTGAAGGCTTTAAATCCGTTTTACGATGTCATTATGTTTTACATCATCAGGAATCACGGGAATATTTATGGTGATTTAAGCGGGAAAAGTCTTATTGTCAGCTGTTAATGTTTACGCGCTTAATATTTTGGCGCCGGCGGGGAGTTCGATGACAGCGCGAGGTCGCCCCTCCTTCCCTGATTAGTCCGATAGCGGAAGCGGGGCGTGAACAATGTGTCTGTGCCCTCTCCGATTGGTTAGATTTCTCGTGACGTCACGTGCCGGGAGGCGCTGTGACGGTTTTGGGGCAGAACTTGCGCCTCGGTAGTATCGTAAAATACATTACTATTCTAGAGACATTATTTTATTTCATGAACACAAATAAGCTAAAACTGTTAAATGTATGTATATTTTTTTATTTTGTTTACTACATTTTACTAGAATAATGTTCCTCTGATTAATTGGAAATCTTACTCTTTTTTTTTCATACATAATACAACATTGTTTGCCATTCCTCACAACAAAAATATTATGAAGAATTTATTTATTCAGTTATTGCATAGTTATCATAGTCTAAGGATAAAGAAAACTTTGCTACATTTTACTAGAATACTGTTCCTCTGATTAATTGGAAATCTTACTCGTTTTATTTTATACATGTCGTCTATAATACAACATTGTTTGCCATTCCTCACAACAAAAATATTATGAAGAATTTATTTATTCAGTTATTGCATAGTTATCATAGTCTAAGGATAAAGAAAACTTTACCTAGGCATGTTTCCACACTGTTTTCTCTAACTTTATAAAATGACATTTTTATTTAATCGTTATACCCATTAATTTACCGACGATTAGTAATATTACACTTAATGGCACAATAAAAAAATCCCAGTAAAATTATTGCAACAGAGTTCAGTCATGACAGCTATTAAAACCAACCCATGAGCAGTTTTGATTTATAAATAAAATAAGGTTTTTGGTTAACATCGAGATAAGAAATTGTCACATTTTGTTCTACAAAACCTCAAATGTTTATCCTCATAATCAAATATGAAACTTGAAATACAAATATAAGGACAAATACAAAGGATGTTCAGTTTTTCAAGCATGTGAACTCGCATCCTTTTAATTTTGCACTAAATGCTTATTGTATGGTGTTGAATGCTTATTGTATGGTGTACATCTGTCTCTTTACTGTTTAAAGAATTGCTTATCCCTCGGTTTCTGTCTCTCTTTCTCTCTCAGATCTGGAGTGGAAGATCATCTACGTGGGCTCAGCTGAGAGTGAGGAGTACGACCAGGTCCTGGACTCGGTTCTGGTCGGCCCAGTTCCTGCAGGCAGACATATGTTTGTCTTTCAGGTGGGTTATGATCTGGGAAATACTTGTTCCTGGTTCGGTGCTGTATGATCGGCTTCCTGCAAATCTCAGTTCTAACCTGTATAAATAATACCACCGTAGTAAATACATTGCAGTGCACTGCCACCTAGAGATGAATGGAGAAAGTACAAATGTAAATTTCAAGTCAAATACACAAATTGCTTTAAGATGTGTGCTCATCTCATCTCTGTTCCTGAAAAAGTGCAAAAACAATGGCACATTGGTCCTCTGGACACAGTTCAAAGTCATGAAATGCAAAGGGTTATTTGTAGATGCAAGAACATTTACAACCTGCAAGCTACAAAGATGACTTGGAAACCGCATTAAATTCACATTTCTCTGTTTGGTCTCTCTTGACTTGATTGACAGGCGGACGCTCCAAACACAGGGCTGATCCCTGAGAGCGACGCAGTGGGCGTGACCGTCGTGCTGATCACATGCACATATCGGGGACAGGAATTCATTCGCATTGGTTACTATGTAAACAATGAGTACACAGACCCTGAGCTGCGGGAAAACCCACCTGTCAAGCCCGACTACACACAGGTGAGACATTATATACATGCTGTGCTTTATTCACTAATGGTACAGCACTAGGGCTGGGCGATATAGCTAAAAAAATCATGATGTAATGTTTCATATCAGTCGCTATTGGTAATTATTGAAAAACAAAAATGTTATAACCTTTGTTTAACAAAGAGCAGAGGAAAAAAAATTAACCAGTTTATTAAGTCAAACAACAAATTATTTTAGTTTTAACAGTCAAACGCAAAAAAAGATTTAAACAGTTATTCCTTTCTTATATTTTATATGCAGATAGCGCACAATGAGCAAAATAATGCACCGCATTAAATTGTTTATTCAGTGCAATGAAATAACGACTATCTATAAAAAAGTGCATAACGTCTAAACTAACATATATAAATCAAATATAATTTTGTAAGTTGCATAAACCGTTAACTGCATCATGTATTTATGCTTAGCTTAATACAAAAAGCCTAAGCGCAGATCACACAGATTGCATTTAATGTAGAACACACAAACACATGTTAAAATGAGTGCTGTGCCTGCGCCTATATTGTGCGCTATACCGAACATTTTTTCTGTCGTTATGGATGAAAGTGTACCAGCGATAAATACCGATACCTTTTATCGCCCAGGCCTATACGGCACAGTTAGATTAATCGATTAAGGAAGACATGGATTCCAGCATATTGATATTAATACGAATATATTTAAATTACTAAATATTTAAAATATAACTGGTGAACTGGAATAGGGATATGTAGGGGAAACTGAATTTAGGCCAGAAAGGCCATTAACACTCAGTAGACACTATGCACGTTATATATTGAGAGTGTATTTGTGTAACACGGATCTGCTGCATTTGAAATGTGGTAATGAGGGTCAGATCAAAGAGGCAGGTGGCTGCCGTTTATAGTCCAGTATCGTTTGTAATTCATTAATTCTGCTAAACGATTGCGGGTCGCTGCCGTTGTGCGTGTTGCTACAGAATCCCATTTTTCCACGCATTCACTCTGTTGCGAATCTCGAGATTCTTAAACCACTTTTTGAATATTTAAAACTCCGATTCGACACATAAAGCAGTTTGTTTTAAGCATTGAGGTGTCATGAATATTGATTAGTCTATTGACTAATAATTATGATAATATTGTTAACTCTTTACAATAAGATTCCATGTTAACATTAGTCAAATACATTCGTTTATATGAACAATTAAAAATACTTCTAAAGCATTTAGTAGTCTTAGTTGATGTTAATTTGTGAATGCATTATTATAATCAACACTTGTCATTTTAATAACTAAAGTTGACAAAATTAATAAATACTGTAACAAACGTCTTGCTCGTTGTCAGTTAATGCATTAACAAAAATGAACTAATGGCACCTAGTTGTCAAGTGTAAATTATATTATATTTCGAGGAGTAATATTAGCATCGAGTCTTTACAATGTAACATTGACAGATTCAAATCCAAACAATTCTAATTATCGTTCTTTTTGATTTTTCATCGTCGTTTTTTTTTCTCTCTTTTTTTTTGTGCCGATTCGCAGCTGCAAAGGAACATCTTGGCGTCTAACCCCCGCGTGACCCGTTTCCACATTAACTGGGAGGCGACTATGGACAAGATGGAGGATTCGGAGAATGTAGACCCCGCCCCCAACGCCATGCTCCCGCCCACCTCCATGCCTGGCAAAGCCCCGCCCCTTGGACTCATGCCTGACAACTCTATGGACTGCTTGTAGAGCCTGAACACAACAACAGCCTCATGCATAAAGTAATAAATGTGTTATTTTGTATTCATACACCTACATGTTCTTACAGTTGAGACACACACTCATCTCAATCCTGTGGCACTGCTCTGATCACACAGCTGAAGCGCTCAGGCAGTCGAGGGACTTTGTCTTGCGCTCCCTGTCCTGAACAGCAGGGGGCGGGACCTGCAGCACCAGCAGACATGGACTGTTTTCTTCTGTTTTTCTGTGGTGCACATCACTAGTGAGGTGAATCCCATAAAAAGCATGTTCGGTTTGCATTTTCTTAGAAATTATATTTTGCATAAAGACAAAGAAGCATTTTAGGACCATTAGTATGTTTGCGTTTTGAAATTGTTGACACATTTTCACCCCCAAAATGT
>NW_015635534.1:273755-359642 GCF_001515625.1 Sinocyclocheilus rhinocerous
AAAATAATAATTCTCATTACTGTAATGCAAAGTTGTTTATAATAATAAAAATTTGGTGTAAAGTATTCATACATCATGGTTGTGTTGATTGAATTACTCTTGAGAATTACCATTGAGAATAATAGGAATTACCAAAAAACAAAACAAAAAAAAGTTTTTCTTTTTTTGAAAATGTGACCTTGACATGTTTTTGTGAGGTTCATCCTGTGGTATTTTATGGTCAGAAATCAGAGCAACTTTTTGGGAATATTTTGCCCGGATATGATCAATATTTGAAACGCGTCACAATTCCAGCTCTGTTTCTGTTTTGTTGGGATGTGAGATTGTTTAGAAAATTATTTTGTTCTAAACTGAATGCAAGTTGGTTCTTCTGTTGCCTTTTTTCTTTCCATGTGATATTTGTTTATGAAAAGTCTTCGATTTAATAAATATGAACTTTTGTCTTTGTAAAACTGTCTTTGGTTTTCTCTCCGTCTTCTGGCTCTCATACGGACACAGGCCCTGTGTGTGCCTTTTTATGATGTTGCTAAGCAACAGCTGTTAGCGATGGCACTTTGGGCTGCTCCACCTTTGATCCACACATCACATCAGACAACTGCTCTTCCTTTCATCCCTCCATCTCTCCCTCTGCTCTCATCCCATAGTTTCATTTCGCCTCCCTCTATTCTCTGTCCTCTGATCTGGGCCTGTGGAAATATGCACACCATGGACACACACCGAACCAAACCTATGGAAGAAGAGTCAGGTGATGGATGCTAAGAAAGAGCGTTTAAATATAATAATGCAAAATGTGAAAATCTTTGTGCTTTGTGTAGAGTTTTTTGTAGGATTATCATACAGTTTATAGTACAGGGAGTGTTTTATACTTCACTGACGTACTTTTATAGTTTTTATATTTTGAATATGCTTTTTTTATATATTGTTTTCATTTTGATTTTAATTTTACTTATATTTTAGTAATATATATGAATGTATACTGTAAGTGTGTATTGTTATTTAGGTCTATTAATTTTTTATTTCAATTTCGGATTCAGTTATTTTAGTACATCAAGTTCAAATGTTTTAAAGTTTTAATTTCATTGAAATAATTTTATAGTTTTTATAATTTTTTATATATTCAATTTTTATTTTCATTTTAGTTCGTTTCAGTAACATACATTGACCTGTATAGTAGTATATAGTATTTATTTGAATATTTGTATAGTATTTTATTTTTCAGGTACATCAAATTAAACTAAATGAAAATAAATAATTTTTACTTTGAAAAAAAAAAGTAAAAGACATTTTTACTTTGCACTGAGAAGATGATTCAATATGATGAAACAAGAAGTGGGGGGTTACTTTGACTTTTTTAATACTTTAGTACAATTTAAAGTTTTTTTTTGTTTTTTTGTACTTTTACTCAAGTATGTTTTGGGCCAGATACTTTTAACTGAGAAAAAGTTTCACTGAGTGTAAAATAAATTTTTACTTTGCACTGAGAAGATTATTCAATATGATGAAACAAGAAGTGGGGGGTTACTTTTACTTTTTTAATACTTTAGTACAATTTAAAGTTTTTTTTGTTTGTTTTTTTGTACTTTTACTCAAGTATGTTTTGGGCCAGATACTTTTAACTGAGAAAAAGTTTCACTGAGTATCTGTACTTTTACTTGAGTATATTTTTTGAGTACTTTTTACACCTCTGATCAAGTTAGACTAAATAACAATAAGAAATTATATGAAAATAAGAAATTTATGTTAAGTGACGTTTTGTATGTTACCCTTTTGCATTTTCGCTGAATTAAAAAAAAAAAAAAAAGTTTTGTGCTTCATATTTGTTTTACTGTTTAAATGTTTCGGGAAAAGCCTATAAAATCCAGTTTAAAATGTGATAAGTGACCCCACACTGAGTCACAAAATGGCCTATTGGGGCCAACATGTGTTAAATAACCAGTATTTTTATTCCTGGACAACAACAGTGGAAATATTAAATATACGTACAATATATTCTATGTTTACTTTATAACACAATAAAAATTTGAATCCACTCCGTCCGTTGGGAACATGAAAAGGAGCCATGTTTTGTTTCGATATCGAGAAATCACAACTCGTCGCGGCTTCATAAGTGTCAATCATTCTCACATCTGTCCGCCTGGCCAATGGGGTGGCGCGGTGGGCGGGCTCAGTCAGGGGGGCGGAGTCAGTGTTGATGGCCACGGAAAGCGCAGCTGCACGAACGATCTCGCCGAAGCTGCATCCGTGTTTTCCCGCCGCGATTCCCCCTGCGAGCGCCGCTCACGGAACACCCCGGCGGGGAGGCGGAGGAGCGGAGGAGCGGCGAAGAGCCAGGCCAGGAAAGGACGCCCGAGTCCGGTTTGATGCTGGCGGCCCGTCCGCCCTTTAAACGCGGATGCTGCTGCATTCATAAGGGGTCGCCGTTTATCAGAGAAGCCATCGGACGCGTCAACGTCCCCCGTTTTCACATTCAGAGCCGATCGGTGGACGCCAATCGCACCAACGGACCGCGAGAGCCGAAGCGCGACAGGCGCGGCAGCATCCCTATTTGCATGCAAGTTACATTACATTACACAAGTTACATTATCGTTTCAAAATGTAACTGTATTATCGCCCAGCTCCTAATATACATTTGGATATACAAGTGAGTTCAACTTCATCTGTTAGGGATGTAACGATTAACCGCGAGCCGGTTGAAAATCGATTAACGCCACAAAATGTGAAGTATCATCGCCCAGCTGTAATCTGCCAAATGCGACTATAAGGCATGAAGATATTAAGATACTATAAACATGAACATCATGATTTTCTTTAAAGCTGCGTTGAAACAATGTGAATTGTGAAAACGAATATGAGTAAATTTGACTTGTGACTTTACGCAAAACGTTTAACTCCCATAAGGAAAACACAAGCACAGGGAGTTTAGCGCAATCCTTCCCGCTGGCCTGCTGTGATGCTGGGGGCTTGTTGTGCAACTCCCTTGAAATTTGTCTTTCTTTTTGCTTGCCTTGTATTTTTTCTGCACTGAAAATGTGGGGAAATGTGCGGAGTGGATTTGAAAATGCTGAAATGAATGGAGCTGAGTTACTGCGTGCGCTTTTATTGGAAGCTGAAGCCATAATGAAATCAACCAAAACATTGAAAACATTGAACGTTTTGCACTGCTGAGTTTGGCATGTTATCATGTCTAACCCTGTAATGCCTGACATATGGAATAATAGTCAGGAATCTGTTGAAACTCTAGATAAAATATGAAAAAAATATGTGTTTTTGTTGAGTATTATATTTGATCCATCAGGCCATTATGGTTCATATAGTATGATACAGTGAGAATATGGAGGAAGTCTTATTCAAAAATACAAAAATGTTCAATTTGGTGTAGTTCCTGATATTTATATGGTCAAAAAGTAAGATAAAAGGCTGATAGCTTGTAATGTAAATCGATGAGATTTGTATTACAGTATAACTTCGCTAAAATGGTATAAATATCAGCTGTCACTCTATATCTACCAATAATGTCTCATTAAGATCATATTTAAATGCTTAGTTTTCTGATCAAAACATAATGCAATGCAATACAGTGATGATTGAGAGATGAACAAAGAAACATTCCTCAAAAGCCTGATGATCATATTTGATTGATGCTCACATTTGAACATTTTTTTCTAAAATATTATGTCTGGATAATCAGGTAAAGCTAAGCTGCTTCAGTAAGTGTTCATCTTGAAATATCAAAAGCAATATCAAAGTTATTCTAATGTTTACTTTATACAAATCAGAAAAGATTTCACAGCAAAAATGCCCATTAATCACAACCTTAGTTGCTAAAAAGAAGGCATGTAGTGGATTGTGTACAACAGGTTTCAGCCATGTTTTTATCACGTCGATCATTTAGTGGCCTCAGAAAATCAAATATGCCGTTTCTGCATGTAAAGTTGAGTTAATGTGCTTTATGTCTCTTCCCACAGTCAAAGAGTTTTTGGCCTTCGCCAGAGAAGATTTCCTCAGGAAATGGGAGAATCCTGCACAGGTAAGAGGACTCGAGAAGAGGGATGCACGTTAAATTCGAGTCAAGAAAGAGAAAATAGAAGGGAGGATTTAGGGCTTCATTTGAAACCGATCTCAGAGCTGGTTCATCAAGTTTACCAGTACAAGAAATGCTAAATGAGTCATTTAAAGCAGGTTTGTATGCTCTCAGGTGCACTTTGAAAATTACAATATAATTATTATATGGTCAGTGGTGTTTGCTGTGGCCATTTGAACAAACCCAGAAGATCATAAACTCTTTCGACGTTTGTCAACACAATCTCAAAGTTGGCTTTTATTAAGCAAATCAAGCACTGAATCACTCACACACTGCTTTAAAACAGATTCAAATTAAATGCACAACAGACATTTACAGTTAACTAAAACTAAAACCATAAAATACATATTTGCCACTTGAAATAAATAAAATATAAAAAGTAAACGTATTTTTAATTGCAGCTAGTTTTGAGTACAGCATTTATCATTTTCATTTAGTTTAACTTGATGTACCAAAATAGTTAAAGCTGCAATAAAAATTAATAAAAACAATAGACATATTTAACTAACTTTTTTAATTGCCAGCCAGCCACTTCCAGCATTTTTGATCATTTTCATTAAAACACGGAAAGCCGGAAAATTCTCAGTGGTGGGGAAAGAGTTAAAAATGACAAAAACTAAGAAAATGACACAAACAAACTGCAAAATTACGAAAACTTTTTTTTTCTAAAATTGACAAAATGAAAACTATAAAACTATAAAAATAAAATCTAATTCAAAATATTGTCAAAAATTATAATTTCTGTCAGTCTTGGGGTTAACGCATTATAAGTAATGTGAGTTACGTAATCAGATTACTTTTTTCAAGTAACTAGTAAAGTAACGCATTACTTTTTAATTTACAAGAGAATATCTGAGTTACTTTTTCAAATAAGTAACGCAAGTTACTTTTTTTTTCCAATTTATTAATGATACAATAACAATACTGTTCGAAAGCATAGCAATGTAATGAAAAGCCACTTGTAACATTTTGAAACTGCACAGCAAGCATGACAAATGTGACTTTTGATCACAAAACCAGTCATAAGGGTCAATTTTTTGAAATTGAGATTCATACATCTGAAAGCCGAATAAATGAGCTTTCCATTGATGTATGGTTTGTTAGGATAGGACAATATTTGGCCGAGATACAACTATTTGAAAATCTGGAATCTGAGGGTGCAAAAAAATCTAAATATTGAGAAAATCATCTTTAAAGTTGTCCAAATGAAGTTCTTAGCATTGCATATTAACAACTATTTGAAAATCTGAAATCTGAGGGTGCAAAAAAATCTGAAGTTCTTAGCAATGCATATTACTAATCAAAAATTAAGTTTTGATATATCTACAGTAGGAAACTTAATAAATATCTTCATGGAACATGATCTTTACTTAATATCCTAATGATTTTTGGCATAAAAGAAAAATCGATAATTTTGACCCATACAATGTATTGTTGGCTATTGCTACAAATATACCCCAGCGACTTAAGACCGCTTTTGTGCTCCAGGGTCAGAAATGTGAATGTAGCTGCGTGTTTTAAATCACAGAACACAGCGAGTCTGGAGGACTTCGACCGGCTGAAGACTCTGGGCACGGGCTCATTCGGTCGTGTGATGCTGGTCAGACACCGAGAGAGCGGGCAGCACTACGCCATGAAGATCCTTAACAAACAGAAGGTGGGCGGGGCTAATGCCTGAGCCGTGACATCACAGTGAGACACGGCGATGATGTCATGATGTCCTTTCATCGCTTCTCCTCAGGTTGTGAAGCTGAAGCAGATTGAGCACACTCTCAACGAGAAGCGGATACTGCAGGCCGTCAGCTTCCCCTTCTTAGTGCGGCTGGAATACTCCTTCAAGGTGAATACTGCGTGAAATATCAATAGCTGGAGGACGATGTGCCGCATGTAAAGGACGTGTTTGATAACGCGTGTTTGTTTTAGGACAACACTAATCTCTACATGGTGATGCAGTACGTCCAGGGAGGAGAGATGTTTTCACACCTGCGTAGAATCGGCAGATTCAGGTGAATATATTTACATTCCAGATGTGCTTTATTAGTGCCTGAGGGAAAACACAGTGTGCACAGTAACATACACGGCACAAATACTATATACTGTATATACACACACACCTTAAATTTGAAACCAGCTGTAAATTATTTGCTTTAGACTTACATTTACTACAGTGTTGGGTGTAATGCATTACTTAGTAATTAATAACTAACATAATTTCTTTTCACTTGAAAAAGTAAGGGCAGGAAAGGAAACCAGCGCGCCAGCCGCGCCGTTATTTGTCGGGTATGTTCAAGTAAGCTAGATATGCGCAGAAACTGCGCAATAAGGCTGTATTTAATATATCATGATGACTCACTAGTTCAGTATTTGTGCTAAATCTGCACAGATTTGGCTTAAATGAACTTGCCCAAGAAATTATGTGTGAACATAATTAAAAACAAGTTCAAAAGAAAAATCCCCCACTTGTTTTTTTGTTAAAATGTAAGTTTTGTAACTATACACATACTCTGCCAGTTAAAGGTTTTGGCACATCTACTAATTCTTCATTCTGACTGTTTTTCAAGTTTTAGAATAATAGTAAAGTCATTAAAATCAGGGACATCGTGAGACCATTTTAATAATAAAATATTACTGATAAATCCTTGTGTGTCAATGGGATTGACGTATATCGACCTGAGAATCTTTTCTCTGATAGCATTTCAGCACTAGTGATAGAGTTGAGAACGAATCACTCTTTTGATCTATTCGGTTAAATGTGATTCATTTAGATTTATTCGGACAGTTCACTCACACACTGGATCGTTTCTCAGACCGCAAGTAACCAGATCTTTTATAATTTATTGCATTTATTGCTTTATT
This sequence comes from Sinocyclocheilus rhinocerous, assembly GCF_001515625.1. Classification (NCBI taxonomy): domain Eukaryota; kingdom Metazoa; phylum Chordata; class Actinopteri; order Cypriniformes; family Cyprinidae; genus Sinocyclocheilus; species Sinocyclocheilus rhinocerous. The sequence goes on from NW_015635534.1 coordinate 280,693, forward strand.
GCACACACAGCTTGTGAACAACAGGTTACATCCATTTTTATCCAAAACATTATTTTAAAAAATAATAAAATATGGGCTTTTTTGATGGGTGGACTGTGACCCAGTACTGTTGAAACGATAGAAACATAGGAACTATATGCAGGAATGATTTTGTAATGAAAACATATGATTTAAATGGAAACTATAATCTAGATTCCAGCTCTGTTAACTTGCTATTTACACTCGCTTTTTATATAATAGAAGAGTTCACATGTATGATGGACATGCTTTTCCTTCACTGTCTGGTTCAATTCTTTCATCCAATATCACAATTTTTTCAGGCAGAAGCATTTAAATCAAAACGTTTTATTATCCATAAACATAAAGTCAGTCAAATGTGTGTGAACGTCTGGCTTGTAACTACAAAAGACTAAATGCAATGAAATAATAATAAAAAAGGCTGTATATACTTGTTTTATAAAACGGATAGTTCCGGTCCTTGATTCTGATTGGTTGAGCCGCGTTCGAAGCTGTTGTAAATTACTCTACAAACACACACCTTTGTTTACTTCTGTCTGTTGCTCGGCAACCACTTTGTTGCAACCACAACTGATTCTGAGGAACTACATTGTTTGGTGGAAGAATACTGTTTTTATTAATATCATTACACTTTATTTGCTCTGTTTTATTTTGTGAAACCTAACTACGTATATGGAATAACCGTTTTATAAAAGCAATAAGCCCCGTGAAGCCGTGGTTTACAGTGAATTTATAACAGCTAAGGGGGTTTTAGGCACGACGCGAACAACGCCCCTTAGCTGTTATAAATTCACTGTAACCCACGGCTTCTTGGGGCTTATTGCTTTATTTTTGTGTGCCACAGATTGAATCTTTTTGCATGTGTGTAAATGTCAAAAAAAGCCAACAAAAAAACTGATGTCAATTTTTTGTTTGTTTGTTTATTTTATTTTACGTATGTATGCATGTATGCATTTATTTATTTATTTTTGAGTTTTAGGCCACTTTAAAATGTGATTCTAAATGCACAGTTTGATCATCTGGACATCTGACCATTCTTACAGTATATGTACTTTAGCCGATATGCATTTTTTAAAATTCACATAAGAAATCGACATAGAAATGAGACAGTAGTAATAATAAGAATAATAACAGGTCGCCCCAGCAGTCTGCATATTTGTGCTTGTATTTTTCGGCTCATTTTCGTCTAGCTAAGTACACAGGACACAAAACAAGCACTGGGTTTAGAGAAGCGAAAGATGACTTCCGTTTCAGCAGCAGTGAAATCCAGAGCTGTTTGTCCTGAAAGCTGTGTGTTAATGCACATAATGTGAGACTGTGGTTTCATCTCGGTTGTGTAAAGCGGCTCGGTGCTTAATATTTATTCGTTGGTGTACTGAAATTAACCACTTAGCAGCATCAACATGTACAGTTGCATTTAAAAATGTATGAATGTTGTTTCATTAGATAACAACAAAATATCAAAGCGAGTTTTTAAGCTTCAGTTTTCTTCATCATTTTCGTATCTGCTCTGCTTTCGAACCTCGCAAACGTCTTTTTGATGAATAGTGAAAAGCGTGTTTGTGCTGTTTCTGTACACATTTGCATGGATCTGTTTTATTAGTTTAGCCCTGCTCTAATAAGTTATGTGCTGTTGTTTTCAACAACTTTCTTGTAACTGTATCTTTTCTCTTTGTTTCTCTTGCTGTCTTTCTCTCATGTAGTGAACCCCATGCGCGGTTTTATGCTTCACAGATAGTTTTGACATTTGAATATCTGCATGCCCTCGACCTGATCTACAGAGACCTTAAACCAGAGAACCTCCTCATCGATCAGCAGGGCTATATACAGGTAAGAAACGCATACAAATACATTACATACAGTTACATTCAAATACATCATGCTTAGTGCATGAGCCGTTTGAAATAGAAACAACACTTACTGATATGACTACCTGCAGGTAAGACACCTTAGCACGCATTGTTGCTCACTCGATTCAATTTTGACTTTTTTTAAGTTAAAGTGCACAATGTGCACAAGTATTTTTTTAAGCTGTTCGTGTGGCCTTTTAAATATTGCTGATATCAGACATGTTATGACATGTCTGAATGGTCATCACAACTACATATAATCATATAATGTTTAGTTATTAAATGCACTTTGGTTTTCCAGTCTTAAATTTCTGAATTAGCATTAATAAACAATTAATTCATACCAATTAGTAACATTCGAACTTCTATCATCAATATTTGTCTTAAACAAATTTTTTTTTTTTTCTGTAAAACTTAATACAGTGCAATTTGTACAATATTTTATGATCCACGTCGAGGGTAAATCAAGCACAAATGACAACTGTTGGGTTAGATGAACAGAAACTTATCAGACCTCATTTAATATAAATAATATAAAGGCCTTTGGACTCTTTTAAGGCTTGAATTTCTCTATTAGCATTAATCAGCAATTAATTAGCATAGCATGATTAATAACATACTAAGGAACATTTGAACTTTTGTTGTGACATTAATAACGTCTATATGAATTTAAACCGATATTTTTTGCACCTTTGTAATACTTTGGTAAATATCTTACAAATGATGATAAATGTTGTGTTAGATGAACAGAAACATATCATAACATTGCTGTCACAATTAGTCACAATTAGTGACTAATTGTCACAATTAGTGCGTTAACGCAGGCGATTCGTTTTTTTCCAGTTTAATGGTGTTAAAAATATTTAACGTAGGGGCGGAGCTAGGGTTGGCCACCCCACTCACAACTGCTGCTTCTGTCTCTTTTTTTTCTTCACAAGAATTGCGTTTATTTAAACGTAGAACGTTCTTACAACCACATCAAACAGGAGATTTTTAGACGCGCACTCCACATAATTAGTGCTGTCACAATTAGTGCGTTAACGCAGGCGATTCGTTTTTTTCCAGTTTAATGGTGTTAAAAATATTTAACGTAGGGGCGGAGCTAGGGTTGGCCACCCCACTCACAACTGCTGCTTCTGTCTCTTTTTTTTCTTCACAAGAATTGCGTTTATTTAAACGTAGAACGTTCTTACAACCACATCAAACAGGAGATTTTTAGACGCGCACTCCACTTCACGAGTCAAATGAGTGTGGAAACGGTGCAGGTGACGAGGAGCTTCAGTAGAACATCAGTGAACTGCGGGTCAGATGAGATGTTTGTCAGGCCATAATTCAGTAAAAACGAATTTACCTGTCCTGTGCTCTTCAATTGCATGCACAAATGTGGCAGTGTGCGCTGTAGCCTGTATCATTTCATATTAAAGCGCGAATAAAACTACGAGCATGCGTGTCAGATCTGCATCACGTTCAGCAGTGGCAGCTCTTAAAGTTATAGCAGCCAAAATAACCCGCTGCTGTGATTTCTGTTAATCAAAGAACAAAAGAAAAAGAGGAAATCAATCACTTTTGTAGCTTTAAGGATTCATCTATATTTGTGACCCTGGAGCACAAAAGCAGTCTTAAGTCGCTGGGGTATATTTGTAGCAATAGCCAAAAATACATTGTATGGGTCAAAATTATTGAATATGCATTGCTAAGAACTTCATTTGGACAACTTTAAAGATGATTTTCTCAATATTTAGATTTTTTTGCACTCTCAGATTCCAGATTTTCAAATAGTTGTATCTCGGCCAAATATTGTCCTATCCTAACAAACCATACATCAATGGAAAGATTATTTATTCAGCTTTAGACTGGTTTTGTGGTCCACATTTAATTTAGAATTTAGCGTTTGATAATTTTATTCAATTTCTGAATAATCAATTTCCTACTTGCTGATGGGGACAGGTATATATTATAATGGGTTTATGTGAAGATTGTTTTAAGTTCACTTAAATTAAAAGTTATTTTTTAAAGTCTAATAAATGTTAAAATTGATAGCTCTCAATTATACTGTAATGTTGAATGGCTATAGTCAATGGTTAAATATTAGGGGAAAAAATTATTTCCGAGAGACATCAGTAGTATTGTTATCAGTGATTCTCACCTTCAGTCATAGAAAAGATGCCATTAGACAAATATTAAAAATATATTGTCTTTGTTGTTTCTAAGTAACAGTACTAAGTACAATATCATGTAATATATTAGAATATTTAGTTTGGAGCTCCTGTCTTAAATTAGCATTAATTAGCATACAGTATTAAATTAGCATTAATAGCTAATTGATTAACATTAAAATTAGTAACATTTGAACTTCTGTTGTTACTGTTTAAAGCAAATTTCAACATTTGTGGCCTGCTGTACATTAATATACATTTTAAACAAAATATTTACTTAATATAGTGCAATTTGAACAATATTTTACAATCATGTTGAGGGTAAATCAAGCACAAATGATGTCACGTTGTGTCAGATGAAACAGAAACATGTCAAATTAAGTGTAATTTTGCTATAACTCAACAAAAAAAAACTGATTTGGGTCCCATTCATTTGCAATGTAAAATGTAGCTAAAAGTGTGTCTGTGATGTAAGCAGCTCCATGGATGCTATATTCTCATCATTACTGCCCCCTCATGGCTAATTTGATAATGACATCATGAGATGTTTCTGGCACGAAGCACGCATGTTCTGTGCATCACAGCATCATCTGCGGGACCTTTGTTTCAGGTGACAGACTTTGGCTTCGCGAAGCGGGTCAAGGGTCGCACATGGACATTGTGCGGCACCCCGGAGTATCTGGCCCCAGAGAGTAATTTTGCTATAACTCAACACAAAAAAAAAACAGATTTGGGTCCCATTCATTTGCAATGTAAAATGTAGCTAAAAGTGTGTCTGTGATGTAAGCAGCTCCATGGATGCTATATTCTCATCATTACTGCCCCCTCATGGCTAATTTGATAATGACATCATGAGATGTTTCTGGCACGAAGCACGCATGTTCTGTGCATCACAGCATCATCTGCGGGACCTTTGTTTCAGGTGACAGACTTTGGCTTCGCGAAGCGGGTCAAGGGTCGCACATGGACATTGTGCGGCACCCCGGAGTATCTGGCCCCAGAGATCATCCTCAGCAAGGTGAGCCATGCTGTCAGACTGAGACACGTCTACAATGAATGCAGCTAAACGACAGCAGTCCCAGATGATGCAACGTGCTTTCAGCTGCACAGATGCTTTTTGTGCTGCACAGCTACTCTAAATATAAAATAGACTACCAGTTGAAAGTCTGAAATAATTATAATTTTTTTTTCCATGTTTTTGAAAGAAGTCTATTCTGCTCATCAATTCTACGTTTATTTGATTAGAAATACAAGAAAAACTGTAATATTGTGAAATATTTTTACAATCTAAAATAACTGTTCTCTGTTTGAATATATGTTAAAATATAATTTATTCCTGTGACCAAAGCTGAATTTTCAGCATCATTACTCCAGTCTTCAGTGTCACATGACATGACATTCATAGTTTTTATGTAACATTATAAATGTCTTTACTGTCACTTTTGATCAATCTAATGCATTCATGTTAATTAAAAGAATTAATTTATGTCTTTTTTTACTTGCACCAAACTTTTGATTGGTGGTGTTTCACGATTTCCACAAAAAAAAAGAAAAGAAAAAGAAAGTCAAATATGAAAAATTCTGTGCCAATTGAGTAAAATAAAATAAAAAACTAAAGCAGCACAACTGTTTTCAACATTGATAATAATCAGAAATGTGTCTTGAGCAGCAAATCAGCATATTAGAATGATTTCTGAAGGATCATGTGACTCTGAAGACTAGAGTAATGATGCTGAAAATTCAGCTTTGATCACAGAAATAAATTACATTTTACAATATATTCACATAGAAAACAGCTGTTTTAAATTGTAGCACTATTACTGTTTTACACTGTATTCTTGAACAAATAAATACAACCTCAGTGAAGCTGAAGAAATCATAAAAAAATATTTCAAAGTCTTGACCGGTAGAGCATAAAAATTGCTTGTTATTAATTTTATCTGTATCACACTAAACCTTTTCTGATCTTTTGCCTATTAATGCAAATCTTGTTTCTTGACATAAATATACGCAGTTGTAGCTCAATTTGCTCCATTCATGAAACATGCACGTTTGTGAGGGCTTAATATTCTCTTCAACTCATCCTGATGTGTTTCTCTCGTAGGGTTATAATAAGGCTGTGGACTGGTGGGCTCTGGGTGTGCTGATGTACGAGATGGCTGCCGGTTATCCTCCGTTTTTTGCCGATCAGCCCATTCAGATCTACGAAAAGATTGTCTCAGGAAAGGTAATTTTGCCAGGAAATTACAAAACTCTAGCCTTTAGACTGAAAATGACTCAAATGTCTCTGTGACATCGGAGATTCTTGTCTTCAGCCCACCGCAGTTTACGTGAGTTTAATTTAGCTTGGCTTAAACCCGGTTTTAAGCGCGGTCTTTTCACAGGTACGGTTCCCGTCACACTTCAGCTCCGACCTGAAGGACCTGTTGAGAAACCTGCTGCAGGTGGATCTCACCAAACGCTACGGCAACCTTAAAAACGGCGTTAACGACATCAAAGGACACAAGTGGTTCTCAACTACTGACTGGATAGCCATTTACCAGCGGAGGGTGAGAAACGCACACAGTCCCTTCTGATGCATTCAGTGCTTTCGCACCCAAAGCTCAATCAGTAAGGCTTGTATCTCATATTATACTGGATGTCATTTAGTATTATCACTAGCAGTGCTGGGGGTTACAAGTAGCGCACAAGTACAAGTAGCGCGAGTTATGTAATCAGATTACTTTTTTCAAGTAACTTTTAAAGTACTAAAAGTACTAAATTAACAAGAAAGTATCTGAGTTATGTTGTGGAGAAAAGTCTTCACTGTCTTGCAAAATAATGCTAAATTCAACTTTATTGCAAGAAGACAACAAAGCCGAGATGCCTGCAGAACATCTGAGTCTTTGTCTAGGAGACCATCTTTATTCAATTGCGTTATCTGTTGCTGTCCGATGAAGTTACTTTGTTTTCCCATTTATTGACCGACAGTGTTGAGAGAAATCGGGAGTAAGTGCAGAGGCCCTTCCTTCAGCCTGAGGCTTGTTCATTTCACTTTTGGTGTGAAAGGGCCTTTATAGTTGCTTTATCATTTACAGTTGTGTTATTAAAAATAAACAAGCAAGCCTAGCCCAGGTGGCACTAAGTAACGCCAAAGTAACGTAATGCATTTCTTTCCAAAAAAAAAGTAACTAAGTAATGCATTTAGTTACTTTTTAATGGAGTAACGCAATCTTGTAATGCTAAAAGTAATAATATATAATAATATATTAATGTCATACTTAAAAATAATAATTGTCTTGAGTATCAATAAGAATAAGAGTACGGTTTAAAGCAAATATCAACATTTGTGAACTACTTTACATTAATATACATCAGTATCTATTCTAAACACATATTTTCACTCCTTTTTCTTCAATAATCAATGGAAAATATTTTATCTCAAGGGTAAATCAAGCCTAAATTATGACAAATGTTGTATTGGATCAACAGAAACGTATCATATTCATTGTGACCTCATAATACAATTTAATATCATTAACATAATCTAATATCTATAACATTGAGTTACCGTGTAAAATTAATATGGAGAATTTTGGACTCTTAAATTTAATATACATCAGTATCTATTCTAAACACATTTTCACTCCTTTTTCTTCAATAATCAATGGAAAATATTTTATCTCAAGGGTAAATCAAGCCTAAATTATGACAAATGTTGTATTGGATCAACAGAAACGTATCATATTCATTGTGACCTCATAATACAATTTAATATCATTAACATAATCTAATATCTATAACATTGAGTTACCGTGTAAAATTAATATGGAGAATTTTGGACTCTTAAATTTCTGAATTAGTATTAAAATTAACATAATCTAATATCTATAACTGAGTTACCGTGTAAAATTAATATGGAGAATTTTGGACTCTTAAATTTCTGAATTAGTATTAATATCTAATTAATTAGCATGATCAATAACATAATTTGAACTTCCTTCCTAAATTTTAAAGGCAAATACCAACATTTGTGATCTACTTCACATACATCGGCATGCATTTTTAAAAAATACGTTTTGCATCATGTAATACTTTATATAAGGCAATTAGGAAAATATTTGACGATCCATGTTGAGGGTTAATCGATCACAAATTATGACAAAGATGAGCAAAAACATGTCAAATTCAGTGCAATTGTGCTGTAATTTAAACACAGATCTGCATCACACACAAGGGGACTGATATGATCATTGTCATATTTTAAGAATGCAAATGAAGAAATAAAATATTGATATTGGTGAGTTCTTAAAAATGGAAAAGGTAGCATTTCATACTCCGATGTAAACTGTCATGTGAAAAAAAAAAACATATTAAGTAATAATAAAAAAATATGTTGATGTTATCTCTTCTTCTTTGCATTTTCTCAGGTGGAGGCCCCGTTTGTGCCTAAATGCAGAGGTCCCGGGGACACCAGCAACTTCGACGACTACGAGGAAGAAGAGATCCGTGTGTCGTTCACGGAGAAGTGTGCGAAAGAATTTGCCGAGTTCTAGGGACACAAGGGGACTGATATGATCATTGTCATATTTTAAGAATGCAAATGAAGAAATAAAATATTGATATTGGTGAGTTCTTAAAAATGGAAAAGGTAGCATTTCATACTCAGATGTAAACTGTCATGTGAAAAAAAAAAACATATTAAGTAATAATAAAAAAATATGTTGATGTTATCTCTTCTTCTTTGCATTTTCTCAGGTGGAGGCCCCGTTTGTGCCTAAATGCAGAGGTCCCGGGGACACCAGCAACTTCGACGACTACGAGGAAGAAGAGATCCGTGTGTCGTTCACGGAGAAGTGTGCGAAAGAATTTGCCGAGTTCTAGGGGAATAAGTGATAGAAATCAGAGAGAGAGAGAGGAATATAGGTGGAGAGAAAGAGAGAAGGAGAAAAAGTGCATGAATCTTAAAACCGATCCGTCCTCCTGTTAAACAGCAGAGAAACCAGCGGAAGAGAGCAGAGAAGACCTCCAGGGATCAACAGTGAGGCCTTTATCATCTCCTCTATTTTAATCATGTTTGTAATTTTCTCTTTTTTTTTTTAAATCTCTGTTCATGTGATATTAATCATGATGGATTTGATTGGGTGTAATTGTTGGCCTGTGGACTGGGATTGATGTTGCCGCACAAAGACAGACGGGGTTAGTTATCGTCTATTCAGAGATTATCTCTAATCTGGAGCAGTTACCGCTAAAGTGCAAGTTCTCCACTAGGTCACCATAACAACCGTACAGAAAAATAGAAAAAGAATGCAAAAAAAAATTTTGTATTCCTGTGTAATAACCGAAATATTTTTGGTCCTGTATACTGTCATGTGTTTCTTTATTCTTAAAAAATACACTGAAGGGATGACAAAGTGAAAATGGCACAGAAAAGAAGCCATGATTTTTTTTTTCTTCTTCTTTCAGCTGTAGGTGCACCGCGCTCTGTAAAAATTCACTGATGAACTTTGAACTTTCACCTGTGAAATGTGCCATGAAATCCTACAAGTGTCAATATTTTGACTCGTCAGTTGTTTCATTGATTATGCGATGACGGGGCCCACAGCCTTCGTGCGGAGGAGGGGATGAATGTTTTTGTTTCGTTTGTTTAGTATTGTTAATATTATAATTGTTACGGTTCTCATTGGGTTATACATTTCTAAAGCCTGACGAAATTGCACACACTTTGTGCGCGATTGACGCGGCGAGCCGCCGCATGGCTCTCTCCGTTTTCGCCATTTCTTCCCCCTTTATTCTTCCATTTCTGCGTTTTTAAATAGGCAAAGTCTTCTCTCTTAATGGGTGCAGTGCGTCTGGATCCTTTTTGGGTGAGAATTTCTTACACACAACTCTCTAGGCTACAAATATCTCCTAAGCTGGAGGTGAACTCAGTGGATACCAGTGCTTACTCCTGAGGACATGGTTCAAGTTAATTGTGATATTTTGCACCACAAGAATCATTCCAATAAAGTATTACTATAAATACCAAACAGGTTCTACGTCCCTTTATATGTGTAATAGTGGAAACACCTAACATTGTATTGAGGTCTTAAGCTTCTGTCCTATTTGGCACGCTGTCTAACTGTATGAGCACTGTGGGATCGATCACCTTTAATGAAGACTATTTCACACCCACTGCTCCAGAACCTCCAAAACAAGTTGAGTAAGCCATGAGAGTGTTTGTATTATGATCGTGTAAGATAGCTTTGTGTTTCTTAACCATTTATTATAAAATAAAACTAGACTCATCCAGTTTAGTATCGACCAGCGAGCCGTCTGTCATCCAACCATTAAACACAGATGCGTTTTAAACTGTTATTTAATTTAGCATCGAGACAGCATATGAAAAATCTGTTGCGTTAGAAGTAACGGACTGCAGCGCGAGCGTGAACAAAAGCCCGTCGACGAGGTGCGCAAAACGTGCAACTCCGCAATACCACCTTAAATAAGCGCGGAGCGCAGCGGATGGTTCTCTTCGGAAAATAGTCCACCTTAAGCGCACATAGTGGGTAAACGCAGGCGTAGAGCGAGGCTTCCGCTTCATTCCCAGCCGGGCTCGGAGCGGATCACTTCGGAGACGAGAGAGAGGCGCTCGGCCAAAGCCAACGGAACCAGTGCTGCAACATGTCGGAGCCGAAATACCGAGAATGGATCCTGGAAACCATCGACTCCCTGCGCTCGAGAAAAGCCCGACCGGACCTGGAAAGAATCTGCCGAATGGTCCGAAGAAGATATGGCTCAGACCCGGACAAAACCAGGGCTGAACTAGAAAAACTGATCCAAGAGCAAACTGTGCTGAAAGTTAGCTACAAGGGGTCCATTTCCTACAGGAACGCTGCTAAAGTGCAAAGGAAATGCAGAAAGAGAACGGAGCAAGCCAGCGGCAGCGGCGAGTCGCTCGGTGAGCACGGCAAACACGCCAGTTGCAATAACAACGGCGACAGCGCGCTCAGCCTCACGGACCAAGAAGAGTGCGAGGATAAGGAGCCAGAGGCACGCGGGGCGAGCCCGTGTCCTGATCCCCTGCCTCAAACCTCGCCCTCCACTCTTGAAAAGGAAGAGCAGATTTTACCACTACCTAGCGGAAACAGTTTTGTTAGTTGTGGCGCAACGGGCCACTCCGCCGGGAGCGTGAAAGCAAGTGCATCGAAAGACGAGGGCTTAGTCGCTGAGGCGGGGGCAAGCGGCTCCTCTGCCCACCGCGATGCTGCTTCAAGTGCAAACCGACGGGCTGAAGGAGACGTGACGCTCGGCCACGAGGGCAGCGATGATGATGGTGATGAGAAAGAAGAGAAAACTTGCTCAAGCGCCAGCAGTCCGCCTCCGAGAAACAAGCCCCCCGCGTCCGCCAAACCCAAACTCAAGGTGGGGGCAAAGGGCTCCGGGGCGCGTTGCCCGGACTCTCCGGATGAGAGCAGCGCTGATCTGGGCGACAGGCTGGTTGCTGCGGTCCGAAGTCTGTACGAGAGACACCGGGGCTCCGCCGCAACACGGGGCCACGCGCCGCCGGGGCTCAAAGATTTCCTCGACTACCTCAGCACGCAGCGAGGGATGCCCGGGGAGAAGCTGACCCGCAACCGCGTTAAAGTGGTGCTGGAGCGCGAGATCGAGAGGGGTCGTCTCCGCAGGACCCGCCTCGGCCACATCACTCCTGCCGCGCGGGGGATGGGGGCGGCCAAGCCGTCCGCGCGTCTCCTGAAGAGCGCACTGCAGGACAGACATCTCGCGAAAATGGTAACTTAATATTTCCGACACGTCCTGTGCAGCGCGCAGCGCTACGCCCCGTCTCCATATAAATAAATGATCGTGCTTTGAGAAAAGCGAAAGAAAAAAAGCGCAGGACAAAAAAAAAACCGCCCCGCGCCATCCGATTTCCGCTCTTTTTCTCGCGTGCAACTGTGCGCCAGAACACCTAAACTGTGTGTGTCTGCGGCAAACAGCGTGTTTTTGTGCTTGTTCTGAGGTCGTGTTCTGTGCAAACGGTGGGAGAAGCGACACCTCGATTGTGTGTTCCGCTAGACACGCAACTGTCTGCGTGCCCTGTTTCACTTCAGCGTCTCGGCACGAAAGGTGCGGACTCGCTCGGCAGAGCCCGCGTGCGTGCGAGACACCGTCGCTTCTCTTGTTACACAAAAGCGCGCTCGTCGAGAATCAGACGCGGACCGTGTGCTGAAAAACATTGATGTCTGCATGAACTGCGCGACATCGCTATTAGGATTTCACAGGCAGGGCCGACGATTATTGTTGCGTTACAAGTTGTGCTGGATATTTTTCACTAGGCGGTGTCTGTTAAGTTAGACGCGCACGGAAAATGTAAAAGGGAGGGAGGGGGGACCCGAGGCTCGCGTCTGTTTTCTCGGGCGAGCCGTCGCTCTGTGCAGTACTTCGGTCATACGAGGTAAAAGCAGTTGCGATGGCGGAAATTCGCTGCATGACGAGCCAAAGCGGAGCGGAGCGCACCCTGCGCTTGCAGCTCAAGCCTCTTAGTTCCGTTCCGTGCGGCTCATCCAGTCAGTTTGAGCGATGAGCGTTCATCGTGTTGCCTTCTTTTTTCTTTTGCGCTGTTATCCTCTCTGCGTTGATCAGATTTCTCAAGCACTGTCCCGCTCTCTTACAGACTGTGGTCGAATTGATTATGAACCCCACTGAGTTACTTAGAAGGATACGTGGTCAAATCGCTGTTCTAATCTAATCGAAATCACTGGCAAGAGAATCTGCGGCGGATGTTTGGGCAGTTTGTGTTGTTCTAAGGAAAAACCGCAATTTGTAAAATCCTGCAGACGACGGAGGTCATGCACAAAAAAGGGCCGCTATTTGGCCTTTTCAAATATGCGGGCGTCGAGTCAGTAGTTTTTTCCTTTTCTTTTCTTCTACGCAGCTAATGTGATGTAAGGTACAGTCACGATTAAATCCATTCCAATCACTGAGATCTGTAAAATAAAGCGTTCAGTAATGCTCTATAATGACTACTGTTGGTTAAAAGTCCATTAGAGCTTTTTGAAACGGTGTCTCTACTCCCGCTTGTCAGGAGGAGGTGAAGAAAGAAGAAAGGATGGAGGTGGAGAGTGAGGAGCATGGCACAGAGGAAAACACAGTGGGCTCAGCGGAGGATGTTCCCAACACCATCACTGATGGAGGTCCGGCAGGTGTCGAAGCTTGCACTGACCTGACCTCACCTGACACGGAGGTCCAGAATGATAATGGCACTGACTCACCACAGACCTCTGAGGGGAAATCCCAGTCATCTTCATCTCTGGAGACCTCAAACCAGAGCTCCTTACAGCAGGAAGTAGACGTGGGAGGAAGTGAAGGTACTTGATTCACTGACTCCTTTCCTGTCCCTGTGTTGAGAGAAATTAGGAGTAAGTGCAGTGGCAGAGGCATTTTCTTCAGCCTGAGGCTTATTAATTTCACTCTTGGTGTGAAAGGGCCTTTACAGTCCCCAAAAATATAACTTTTGGGTTTTCTGTTATTAAAAATAAATAAGCAAGCCCAGCGCAGGTGGCGAAAAGTAACACAAAAGTAACACAATGCATTACTTTCCATACATAACAATATTGTAATGACGGTTTTTCAGCAATGTAAGAATATAGTGGGAATAAATTGTGAAATCTCACCATCTTCTTTTGTTTTACTCAGTTAAAACAGATCATCATTAAATGAAACTTGAACGATACAAGAATTTCTGACAATAATGATTTTTAATGATACACACAAATCTATGCTTTGATACGCTCCTTGCACTTTTGCTAATATTCACTGGTTCAGTGTTTAAGTGTGGGTTCCCTTTAAATTTGAGCTAGAATTTGAATTAAATAGGCCACACCTCACAGGAAGTTAAATCTGAGGGACAGGAAGTGGAATTTATTTATGCACAGCCCTGCTCCGATTGAAGTGTTGACCTAATACAGCCCTTATCAAAGATAATATTTTTAGAAGATTTTTTTGCTCAGGGACTGGCTTTTAATAAATTCAGACAATACTTTATCCAGAGGGGGGAGTCCTTCTGGATTATGGAGTAGAACTCTAAAATTGGCAGACACACCTGTGAGCAAGTCATTAAATATTTTATATGGAGGATGAAAGTATTATTATGAGTGCTTTTTGAGGGGTGTTTGTTCACACTGCACATAAATCAAATTTGTTTTTCATACCCAGGCTACGTGAAGAAAACAGTTGTTCGTTTGGACAGCCAATATCTGGTGCCACAGTAATAACTCCGCATGATACCTAGAGTTTCAGACTGAAATGTATTTCCAAAAATCCAATTTTAATCAAGTTTGTAAAAATCAGTCTGAACAATGCCAAAGCATTTAGAACATGACTTTGCCCAGATGGCATTACAGCTGAAGATGGCGAATTGTTTCTGTGCGAGATGCTTGGGAAGTGCATGTGGAAGGTATTTTTGAAGGCAGTAGGTGGATGTGAGCACAGGGTATCCACAGGTGCAGCATCAAGCAGTACTAGAGGTTTTAAGTTCTGTTTTGGCTTTTTCATGGAACATTTTTTTAAGTTTTATGTGGAAGCCAGGGAGAAAAAAAATATCCCACAACTTTTGCGCCACAATTAAAATAGTGTTCTCAAATGTATGCAACAAAACTTCTATTCCAAGTGCTGGAATTGAGTGCTTGAGTGTGTGTGATGTGGGATTTGTGCTGAAAGAATCTGTGTGAATACAGACATGGGCTCCCTGTAGATGTGTGACAAATGTCTATGTTTGAAGCTTGTGTCATGACAAGAAATGATGGCATTAAAATCTCTCTCTCTCTTACACACACACTTTCAGAGCAGACAATGTCTGTGGAGCCTGAGGATGCTGTAGCTGAGAAAAACGCAGATGCTCCTGATCAGCTACATCCCGACATTGAGGTAATGTGCAAAGTTTACCGAAGGTTTTAATATCAGGTATTTCTCCTATTCCAGTTTTATTGTGCAGAGACATGTAGTCCATTCATAGGTTGACTTCCTGAAGTGTGGATCTATCACAACATTGTTCTCAGTTTGTCTGAGTGGCCTGACATATCAATTGTTGGCTTAACGAATGAGTTCAACGGCAAACAAAAGGGTAATGGGAGTGTTTTAGATATCTATTTTGGAAAAAGTGTCTGAATATATTTGGTATATTTTTCACATTTACAATTCTGTCTTTTTCCCCTAGTCTTACTGCGTGCATCTCTTTTTATTTTTCTCCCTCTTTCTCCTTTAGGATCAGGTGATTGTGATGCCAGAGATCGTAAAGGCTCCATCATCAATACCTATAAGAAACTGTAAGTCCTTCGAACAAATTTAGGTTACTTTCTGATTGTGTTCATATCTTTATAAAACAATAGTACTGTTTATACAGTTTTTTTATTAAGAGACTTTAAAAGACCTTACAGACCCCAAAATGTTGAAAGGTAGTGTTGTGTCATTCTGTGTGTGTGTGTATATATATATATATATATATATATATATATAGCAAACCAGACATGTGTGTGTGTGTGTGTATTTTTGTTTTATATAGCTGTGTGTGTTGTCTGCCTATCAGTTTCAGGCTGTAAGTTGGAAGTGGGAGTGTCGTCATGTCTGCTGACCCCCTCTGCCTCACCAGGAGCGGCTGAAGAGCGAGGGATGAATGAAGGAATGTGAGTACCACACAAACAAAACAGCAGAGTGAGAGAGAGACAGGGTAGCGCAGAGAGAAAAGGCTTTGTTTGGGGGAGAAAAAAAACAAGAAAAGTCTCTGTAAAACACCTACTGACCTTCTAACAGGAATCGCCAGAAGTGAGTCGTAATGAAAGAAATGAAAACTGAAGATTGAGGGTTGTCTTTGAGTCATGATATTAAATGTTCTTTTGTGTCTCCAGCGTACCTTTGAATTTTTTTATATGAATAAATACTCATTCATGTTTTCGGTGCGGTCTCAGAGGTGGCTTTGTAAAGTTGGAGACGGGAGGCATGAGCCCGGTGGACTGGACTGTAGCAGACGTGGCCAGCTACTTCACCGCGGCTGGATTTCCAGAGCAGGCGCTCGCTTTCAGGACACAGGTGCGCTGAACTGTACTGCATGATCCTTGAAGAGTACAAACGCTACTTTACTGGACTTGAGACAGAAGTTATGCAGTAGATAGAAGGTATAACTGAATCTTTGTTCCTGACAGGAGATCGACGGGAAGTCCCTCCTTCTGATGCAAAGGAATGATGTGCTGACAGGCCTGTCAATCAGACTTGGTCCCGCCCTAAAGATCTATGAAAGACACGTGAAGGTTCTGCAGAGGACCCATTTCCAAGATGACGAAGCTTTCTGCTGATACACACACACACACACGCATATATATTAGCTATTGTACATGACAAAGTAACTCGCATGTATATACCAAACAATATTTACTCATCCCAGAACACGCATATTCCTGAAGACATTCAGTATGACTGTTCAGGACTTCCTGAACAGAAACAGTTCTTGTTTTCCTCACACACAAATGTATATATATATATTTTTAATCAGTAATCCCGCAGCTATTGGAAAGAACTTTGGCCTGAAAACACATGAGTAAAATGAACTGAACTAAGTAGAAGAATGGAGTAAGTTTGGGAAGACTGAAAAGAGAAAAAAAAAATATTTTTTAAGAAGTGTCAACCATTTTTTGAAATGACTGTGCAGTTCTGTGCAGTTAATGCTGCTCTGATGGATACCACTGTTTGAATTGTGACCCCGAATTCATTTCATCAAGTGGATTTTTTGTTTAGTACTTATTCAGTCCAGTAGGGAGCGGAACATCATTTTTTTGTGACCTCACTGGTTTCAAGATTGCTATTGAAACCAAACAAAGGCTGGAGGGTTTCCACTGCGCACAGAACGTTTTGTTAAAAATTTTCCTCCAATGTAAAAAATTTTTTAAAAAAGGGCAAAAAACTGTCTTGTTACAGTTTGAAAGAAGTACATTCTGATTGGATTTTTGTTCTTGACTTTTTAACACTTTTGCAATGACACTGAAACCCTTGTCTTCACTCAGTGATAGACTAAATGATTTCTTCCTGACATATTGAAATTATCTTGAATGTCTAATATTCCTTCCAGTTTTCTTGTCTCTTGCACCGTTATGTCAGAGAAAAAAAACAAACTATGCAGATCTTCTGCACACAATCAAGTGGGCACATCTCACAGAGGAT
Organism: Sinocyclocheilus rhinocerous; assembly: GCF_001515625.1. Classification (NCBI taxonomy): domain Eukaryota; kingdom Metazoa; phylum Chordata; class Actinopteri; order Cypriniformes; family Cyprinidae; genus Sinocyclocheilus; species Sinocyclocheilus rhinocerous. Next base: position 297,887 of record NW_015635534.1, read on the forward strand.
CTCCCTTTAAAGTGACTTTGACTCCTTTAATCTCGGATTTGCCAGCCATGACATTGTGGCCCCACATGTGGAACATCACCATTGATAACTGAGCATAACTTTTGTAAATATCAATCAGTTTTTTTAAGGTGAAGTCCAAGTTGCGAAGCAATGACGATATTCCTTCACCAGCAGTTGAAGAATGTGTCTGAATGTCCTCAAATGCACAGAGAGCCCTGAAGCCATGCAGCTCTTGAACTTTACCGTTTGTAAAATATATATGTATCAGCCCATCAGATGAATATTGTGGGAACTGAGACAACAATTTGTGTAAAACAATCAAATAATAATGTAAGGGTCCATTTAACTAATTACAAGAAATGACTTGTGAGAGAAGGGATGTGGAAATTGGACACATTGAATTGCTAACATATTTGTTAACCTGCCCTTTAGCTCGTGTCTTTTGCGTCGTTAAACTGATCGCATATACAGATGGACCCATCACACTTGTAAATGGGACTGTTACCGATTCTGTCACTAAAGGCAGGTTCATTTGCATTGTAAAGAAACCAATAGGTCAGTCTGATTTCAGATTATAGACACCTTTGTTTTGCCTGACAATTGTAGCACGTCGAATTCTTCAAACTGTCCTGATTTATTTATTTCTTTGTATGTTTGTTTATAAATATTATCTTAATTTTTATGACGTTAACTAAATCTAAAGTAAAAGCTGGAGCTCATTGAAATGTTGATAATGCCTGCAGTTTCTCTGTTTATGCCTTCCATGATGAACCCCTTTTTACTTTGACTTATTAATGAAGTGGAATATCAACGAACCCCTAAAAATGAGTTTTCTGTGTTCTCAGCAAGTCTTTGCAATAAATACATTAACAGACTGCAAGAAAACAAGTATCACAAAGCAAAAGAAAGAACTAATTAATTAAAAACAAGAAGCTACAACTGTTGTTAGAGATATAATGTTCAAGGGTTTGCCAGCAGAAGGTGACATGGATACTGAAATGTTTGGTTTTTGGATCCGATTGTAAATGCCATCAGGGTAAAGGTTTGCCTACGGCCATAAGTTACAACATTAGACCAGCATCCATCTTGATGAATGTAGATGCTGGGAGTGACTTGAAAAGAGTTTGAGAAGAATAATGCATTGTCCAATCATTGTGTAAGTTATTGAATGTCCATGTTTCTCTTCATTTGTGCTCTTTCTAGTTCATACTCTGATTGAAATGAACAGCAATTTTTTCTGTATGTCTTTTTGCTAGGGCTGGGTAAAAAAATATCGATATCTCGATATTAATCGATTCTCATTTTTACGGAACGATATCGATTCTTAAATCCCAAGAATCGATTAGTCTAGCCTGTTTTCAATTAATGGACTGAACGTTGAAGGGCACTTCCCATCCAATATATCCAATAAGCGTTGTGCTTTGGTACTTTTAATATGAAACAGTCTCAGATTTAAAATTCTGTCCATTGTATTGCAATATTCAAACAATAAATGGCGTTTTGGCGCTGTTTAATGTGGAGTGACAGATCGCTGTAGCGCCTAGCGCTGAACTCGTCATCTTCTCCACATTAATACCAGCTTCAGCACAAAATAAACGACTAAACATCCGAAGGCAAGTTAAAAGAAAAGAGTACAACTTTACAATCCGTATTCTGTCTCATTGCTAAATATATGCACCATATAACACATTCATTATAAATTTTACTGTTCTTCAATGTTACATTTTTGTTAAAGTTTTTATGATGTTTATATTTCAAAAAAACAAATTGAAGTAGAACTATTATTATGTAATTGTAACTTTATTATTTTAAAAACTTCATTAAGTGTAATTTTAACAAATCAGTCAACTTTAACCTTCAATATTATAGTAATGTAGGACCAACTGACTCATGTATATTTTACAGCATTAGTTGAGAGATTTTTTTTCCTTGAGAAAATTTGGCATGTACTGTACCTGATATATATCCAAAATAATCGCTATTGAATCGAATCGAATCTCAAGCTTGTGAATGAGAATCGACTCGAATCGTGAAATTTGTGTCAAAATCCAGACCTACTTTTTGCCGTTTCTATTTATCTCAGTTGTTTTGTAACGAGAAAACGGAAAGCTTTTTGATTACTCGCATTAAAAAGGACATTCCAGATGACTGCATCAATGAACATTTATGAATCTTTAGACTGTTTGTGAATGTTTGTTAGAAGGAGGACAGGAATGTCTGGAATGAGCTAGGTGGGAAACGCAATGCCCGGGCGGGAAAGAGGGCAAACGCATTTGAAAACAATGGAAAACTGAAAAAGATTTATAAATACTCACAGTCTGTGTACATATGCATGTAACTTAGGTTGTCGTGTCAGAATCTTATTTATATGTGAGGGGATGGGTTTCAGACGTCCAGGGTGCCACACAAACACATTTTCTAGGCATGGAGCCTGCGGTCAGGGACAGCGTCACACTTTGTACAGCACTGCAATGAACTGAGGACTACAGACTAGAACTGGACTACAAACTTCTGACCTCTAGGATAAGGATAGGCTGATTTCTGATCATCTCTGTCCCAGAACAGGCTCTTTTCCTCAGTTAAACACCTCTAGCCTGATCTGCAATGCCCGCTGGAGCCTCAGAGTGAGTTTAACTGCTAAGCTTTGGGTTTGGGTGTGTGTGTGTGTTTGTTTAGATTGAATATGTAAGATTCTTCAAAAAAAAAGTTGTTAAAACCCTTGTAGTTAGTGTTTGTCTCTTTTTCATAAAATTCAGAATATTTATCATAACATGAAAAGTAATGAGTACGTGTTTGTCTGAGTAGTTTGATCTTAGCTGTAGACATAACTTTGCTCTAAAACAGACCCGTGTCACATCAAGAAACAGGAGACCAGACAGCAGTGTATGTATGTGGGTTTGTTTTCACACTAGTGCCACCAAGAACTGTTTTCATGTTTCATTCTCCTCATTAAAACTCAGTTACGATTATAAAATGGGTTTTAAACCTTGGTATGGCCCAACTTGAATGTGCATGAACTCTAAGTTCATTAGAAGGTAACTGTAAGCTAAAAATAAACATTATTTCTATATGTTACGTTTTATGCAATCTTGATGCTGTTTTAGTGTAAAATTCATATGCAGGCTATTATAAACTTTATAAGCAGTGATTTTCAATATCTCTGGAGCGTATATAAATATATTCTGAAGAAAGATGCCGCAAAACAAAAGCTGACTTGGCTTTTATGAAGAACCGTGCATGTACATCACTGTTTATTATTAATGTTGTGGAAAATTGGATTGTGCATTGATATAATGTGTGTGTGGGTGTGTGTGTTGAACAGTCCAAAGTCAGAGGATTTCTCCACTGCTATTCTGAAGCAGAAGATTCGACCAAATCGACTCATCGTGGACAAAGCTAACAATGAGGACAACAGCACTGTGTGCTTGTCACAGGTAATCTATCTATTTTTGTGTGTGCAAGTGATAGAGCGATGAAATTGCAGTGTGTAATTTATATCACTAGTTGCACCGAATTGCAAAAGTAATCATTGTTTCAAACAGGTTTCCCAAACATGTGCATGTAAATCCCTGCTTGAGTGTTACAGGTTAAAATGGAGGAACTGCAGTTGTTTCGGGGAGACACTGTGGTGTTACGCGGCCAGAAGTGGAGGCAGACAGTCTGCATCGTTCTCACAGACGACACGTGTGCGCATGAACAGGGTCACCCGCAACAACCTGCGCGTGCGTCTCGGTGATGTCATCAGGTGTGTGGTGATGACATAAGGTTTTACTGTTGTCTTACTTCCCAGCAAGATCATTAAACACATTTATTTAAAACTAGAGGCCTTATCTGCTGCTGATGGTGAAGCAAAACCACATCTACCGCAGTGCTCACTCATGTGCCTGTGTATATAGTATCCATGCTTGTCCAGATGTGAAATATGGGAAGCGCATCCATGTTCTACCCATTGATGACACTATCGAGAGGCTAACGGGCAACCTATATGAGGTTTTTCTAAAGCCATACTTCCTGGAGGCCTACCGACCTGTTCACAAAGGTGCACATGTTCATTCAGTGTGCTGAATATAAGGATATAGGAGTTCGGTTTTGCATTTGGGTTAGGTGTAGTGTTAAGAGTCTTTTTTGTTAGGTCTACATTGAAGTTTAGATACACTGGGATTTAACGTTTTTGGTAATTTTGTAAATCTTTAAAAAATATTTCAGCAGGGCACCCACACCTGGAAATTCTACACACATACAAAAAGTAAAGAAAACAATACCATTTTTGCGACCTGTTATTATTCTGCCCACTTTTTACCAAAGAGCTTAATCCATCAAAAAGGATTTTAATTATCAGGCAAGCAGGCACAGTTTTAATCAGCACCAATTATCTTGTCCAAATAATATGCCAGTAGAATACAATATAGTACTGCAACACACAGTGTTATTTTACTTTTATTTATATACTATTCTAGCATTTATTAACCTTTTTAATTAACATATTTTTCATTAGTTTTAGTCATTTTGTTGTCTTATGCCATTTTTATTAGTTTTACTTTGTGATTTTAGCACTTCAACTGCAGCTATTTTTTTTTTTTTCAGTTAGTTCCTAAGGCAACATCTCAATTTTTTAACTTGTCTAGACATTTGCATTTTTTACATTCATTTATAAATAAAGATTACTCACACACCCACTCACTGTCGTTCCTCAGCCTCCGAGGAATTCTGCTGTACAGTCCTCCCGGTACGGGCAAGACGCTGGTGGCTCGTGCTGTTGCTAATGAGACAGGAGCTTTCTTCTTTCTCATCAATGGTACATCCGCACACTTGAAAGCCAGTCTGAAACTGCTGTGACTGTTGTTTGCCCTGCAATAACAGATGCCTGTAAACACTAAAACTCTACTACAGAATGCAACTAAGTAGCTTATTGACATTTTTACACAGACTTCTAGATCACTTCATGTATTTACCTTGAAAAGCCAAACAGATGATCCTTGTTGACCAAGGTTTTTTTTTTTTTTTGACAAATCTGGCAGATCATATTGTATTATTGTGCCAGCTATCAAGTATCAATAACACTGATGTATTTCCAGGGCATTATGCAGTTTCCAAGATGCATTTCCTGTGGCATACACTGTTGCTTTTGTATCCCAGGTCCTGAAATCATGAGTAAACTGGCAGGAGAGTCTGAGAGCAACCTGAGAAAAGCTTTCGAAAAATCCGGAAAAAAAAATGCCCCTGCTATTATCTTCATCGATGAGCTGGATGCAATCGCTCCGAAACTAGAGAAGGTAAGGAAAAGAGGAATAGAAACAGGTGTGTTACGTAACTGTGTACAGTCTGATGTTTGTCACTGGTTTGATGGTTATGCTATGTCTGTAGACTCATGGTGAAGTTGAGCGGAGGATCGTCTCTCAACTGCTCACCCTGATGGATGGCCTGAAACAAAGGGTTCATGTTGTAGTTATGGCAGCCACAAACAGACCCAACAGTGTGGATCCTGCTCTTCGGCGTTTTGGTGCGAACATACACATATGCAGATTCATAACATTCATGCCGAGAGTGATCTGCATCAACAAATGAATGGACCAAAAAACACTTTCTATAGAAAGGTCAATTGTAAAAGTTGTGTTGCAGGTCGTTTTGATCGAGAGATTGACATTGGCATCCCTGATTCCACCGGCAGGCTGGAAATTTTACAGATTCACACCAAGAACATGAAACTATCTGACGATGTGGACCTGGAACAGGTGAGGATGATGAGAGTGATGGAGGGTCTAATTCGTGTCAGATATTTTATAACTGGACATTTCTGTTTATGGTAGATCTCTGCTGAAACACACGGGCACGTGGAAGCGGATTTGGCTGCTCTGTGTTCAGAGGCAGCGCTGCAAGCCATCCGCAAAAAGATGACCTTAATTTATCTGGAGGACGACAGCATCGATGCAGACCTTCTCAACTCAATGGCCGTCACCATGGATGACTTCAAGGTAAGTCTTCACGGATCCACTTTAACCCGAAAACTCGAGGTCCGACCCAAGACCCAAGCGGGATCGGGTCCAAAACTTAAGATGGGTTCGGTATTAGTGGCCTCAGGTCTCGGGTAACTTAAAATAAATGTGCTTTTTCCAAATGCACCCAATAAGAACCAAATTCTTTTAAAGTTTCCCTGATACGTGTTCATGTTAAGTGCATTTTTGAGAAACGCATGTAGAAAAGGAACAAACGTTTCTAACCTTGCACAAAGAAATCCATTTTATAGATATGATACATCAGGAAAAGCCAATTGCATCATTACGCTGCTTGTTCATGCAGGGCTTTTTATGTGTGCAGAAGGCCTTCGCCGGAGATGAGGTAAATAACGACGCAGACAACACAAGCGAATCCATGAATTATTAGGCTATTATTATCAACCTATCAATTACATTTATTTTTGCAATCCACTGGTCACAATTGAAAGCTGAACTCAGAAATAACTTGTATTCATCAGGTGGCCAATAATATAAAGTAATAATAAATAAACAAGTAAATAAATAAATGAAAGTAATGGAGCAGCGGCCAAATCAGTCTGCAGGACACCGGGATTTTTCCTGCGGGGCTGCAGGGCTGTGCACACACGTCAGTGCCGTTTACGTTCGGGTCCAGTTGGGTTTAGAAAATAAATGCCGTCGGTGGTAGACTCCGGTCTAATTTTATGGAGTCTGTCTCAGGTTGGATTTTTCTATTAAAAAAAAAATAATGTATGCACGTTGGGTTTGGGAAAAAGTGATTCGGGTCGGGTACAGATTTTAGGACCCGAGAAGACCTCTACTTCAAGGTCAGCTTCAACATTGCACACACACAGATTATGCTTCGATTTTAAAGTATTTTCCATCCCAGAGGGCAAATCTATTACTCAGATGTCGTCTTTCATAGATCCAGAGAAATCCAGAGAGATCTAAGTATCAACTTTTTTTCTCAGATGTTTCTCCTACAAATTCAAACTATAAACCATCTTTTTTTAGCTTATTTAATGCTGTTGGAGTGCTGCCTATGAGACTACTGGCTTCAACAAATCCTTCTAATATTAGATTATGCATTGTGATGTATTACGAATGCTTGGACTGACAGATGAAAGCTGTAGTGCAGCTATGCAAAAACCTGCCCTAGCTTCATTACAACTGCACACGTAAACATTGCCCATGTAAACTCTCGAGGAGAAACGTCCCTTAAGATTTCTGGAGTCTTTTTTCTGTATAAAAATCTGAGAAACAGTACTGCTCATTTGCTTCCTATTTCAATCTTATTCCTGTCTAGGAGAAACCACTGAAATATTAAAGATATCTCTTTTGTGATTATTATTTCCTGTGGGAATTATATCTATTGGTTTCTGTCTCTTCCAGTGGGCTCTAAGTAAGAGTAACCCATCTGCTCTGAGGGAGACGATGGTGGAGGTTCCACAGGTAAACTGGGAGGACATTGGAGGACTCAATGAGGTGAAGCGAGAATTACAGGAGCTTGTCCAGGTAAAACCACACACATACAAATAGGGTTGCAAAAAGGTGGAAAATTCCCAGTAAATTTAGGAAACATTCCAGAAATTTTAGAAACTTTCCAGGATTTTTTTTTGAATATTCCAGGGATTTTTGGAAAGTTTCCGGAAATTTACCGGACATTTTCCACCCCTTTGCAACCCTACATCCAAACAGGTATGAAATGATCATTCACTCTCTCTAACTCACTTTGTCTCTCTCTCCGTTAAGTATCCCATGGAGTATCCTGATAAATTTCTACAATTTGGAATGACTCCATCTCGAGGGGTTCTGTTCTATGGTCCACCTGGATGCGGCAAAACCCTACTAGCTAAAGCCATTGCCAATGTGTGCCAGGCTAACTTTGTGTCTATTAAAGGTATGTGTTTGTGTGAGAAACTAAAGTTAAAGTAAAAATATGCTGAGTATGAGTGTATTTGTGTGTATAATCATTTCCAGTGTTTCCCATACATTGATTTATTTGTAGCAGCCCACCACAATATCCACATAGACCGCCACAAATATCCACCACCCCTACCATCAGCTCCCGTGTCTCACACACGAGCACAACTTTAGTATTTATGGGTCATGTTTAGTCTCTATTTATACTTGTTTTATGTATAACAACAGAAAATATGTAAATGGGAACAGCTTTATTGGGCATTCAGGTATATTACAGTATATGACAGTTCAGAGAGTAGAACAGGTCTGTCACTCTTAGGCCTGATATCATTGATCCTGCAATCCTGAGGCCTGGTCGTTTGGATCAATTGATTTATATCCCTCTACCTGACATGCCCTCCCGCACTGCCATCCTGCGCGCCAACCTCCGCAAGTCCCCGTCGCTAAGGTAATTTACACACAAACTATGTATACATGCATCTCCACATGAAAGTGTGCATAGTTTCAGGTTTTGAAACTAACTGTGCATTTCTTTGTGTGTTTTCAGGATGTAGACCTGGCATATCTGTCCCGGATAATGGAGGGATTCTCAGGAGCAGACCTGGCTGAGATCTGTCAGAGGGCCTGTAAGCTTGCTATAAGAGAAGCTATAGAGGCAGAGATCTGTGCTGAGAGACAGCGCCAAGTCAGGAAAGAGACTGCTATGGTTAGTGCGTATGTGATTGAAAAAGCCACTGCACCATGGTGGGTTAGAGACAAATTTAAAGAGAATGGTAAAATCCTGGTTCCTGAACACGCATGCATAAAGAAGAACACATGCTCCTTTCCACATCTACTTTCAGTATTTTTCTGCTTGTTTACCCTACAATGTGCTTGTGCATTTACTGGACCAGTCTGAAAAATACAGTTTTGGTTTGTGATTTGAGCTGAAGAAGCAAAATTTATTATATTATTGTAAGATTTTATTGCTGTTTTGAAAAAAAATTTTATTTTATTTTTTTCAGTCTCACTAAACAAAGGTCAGATGTTGTACAACAATCCTTGTGTCTTTATCTCATGTTGAGCAGACCATATGTATCTTTTCCTCATATTTATGATAGGTCAGAACCCTCAGCTTCATATTGATGTGTCTTAACATTAGACTATAGAGATGGGCAGATGAAGCCTTGTGAAGCTTTTGAGGCTTTTTCCTGATTGTACCAAAAAAGATTCAAAGCTTCAAAGACAGACCCTACCAGTGACATCTAGTGGTAAGCGTCAATTATAGCAGCCACTTTCAAATTATTCACACATCTTGTTGATCCCAGTTTCAACACACAAGTAATACTCAGCAATAGCAGCTGTGTCTTCATTCTGAAAATCATTGTCCACACATGAAAGTGTTACTATGTTGCTATGAAACAAGGAGGAAACACCAAGCATTTTGAGTCTCCTTATAATGAATGAAGCGGCGCCAAAGATTCAAATCAGTCACCTCATCGGCAGGTTTCCTACAGCACCTCAGTCAGGTGGAGGTCAGGGGTCAGGCCAAGACTCTGGGGGTCATTTCAGAGATGATGGAGATGATGATCTCTATCAGTAATCAAAGTCAGTTGTCTTCTACCAGCCCAACACCTGGTGTGTGTGACAGTGAGAGAAGAGATGAAATTCACTTTCAACTGAAATCTGCACATTATGATAATTATTAGTATAGAATAACCAATATCTGTGTAATTTCTCATTCTGACAGTTAAAGAGTTTTTAATCTCTTACAGTCCTGCCAGAAACTGACAGAAAAATTAAACTGAATGTCCATTACTCTCATATTAAATTATAAGATGATGTACACGTGTTGATGGGAAATGTGTACCCGACAGTAATAAAAAAAAATGTAATTTCCCTCTCTCTAGTAGAAGACACTTACTCAAACAACTTAATTTTCAAACTTAGCCTAAACGTTCAATTAACCTTACTATTTTAAGTAAACATTAGCCGCCTAACTTACCTCAAAACAAATGTGCGTATAGGTCTACACCATGAATCCAGTTGTTTTAGTCTGTCAATAAACAAAACATTCACTTCCACACCCAATTCTGTTTAACTAGGCCTGACAATGTTATTAATCTTTTAAGAATCATAAATACACACATTAATCCATCAAATAAATTAAATGGATCAGCGCGAGTTGACTGACCGTTAGTTTTTGAATTTCTGTGGCGGGCTGTCACCGTTCTCCGAAAGAAGCGAGACGCGCGCGCGGATTTCAGCGGAAGAAATACAATTAAGTAGATGCCAATTTTATTTATATACAATTCTGTTTGTTATAACGAGTCTTTATTTTTATTTTATTATTATAATTTTTTTTTGTAGTTTATAAAAGCTCACATTTGATTCGCTTCTTTAATTGTATTTAATTAAAGCCAAGTAGTTTCTCTGCGTAGGAAATCAAACATTAATCTAACTAAATAGATTTTATTGCATTTTATTAACGAGAGAAGCGGAAAATGTATGTTATGTTGATATATAAATTAAAATCTAAAGGTAATTAATTAATTCATTCATGTAGTTCATCTTGTAACGTGTGTTATGAAACAGCAATAGCAGCGATTGATTTTTATTGATTTTGAATTAAAATTATGACAGCCTTTAGTTTATAGGGAGACTTGAGTCGGAACGGAGTAATCAGTGTCGAGGACGCTCAAGAGTGTGTTACTCGATGCGCATGTTTACTTCCGGCGCAGACCGGAAACAGGGTTTCTGGAGGTGACCGAATGACAGTGTGCAGAATTGGTTTGATTTCTCCATTGTAAGCCAAGTTATTATTGTCAGTGGTCGGACGTTAAACAGTTTTTGCTGTCAGTGGTGATAATGGGGTCACACCTCGTGCGGAGTTACATCACGGAAAGAGACGCGACGCCAGACCCGACGAAGCCGTCTGCATACGACCCTCATCTGGGCTTCCCTGAACGCAAAGAGAGAGGTGACACTCAGCGGCTCATTTCAAACTTTATCCGGCACTTTCAGACGTGTTTTAGTCTCTAAACCTGAACTGCGAGTCTTCAGGTCCAAACAAGAGGTTTCAACAAAAACATGCCCCTAAATGTGTCTGTTTAGGGTCTATTTACATGAAAGTTATTACCTCCAAACAAGAGGCTTCAACAAAAACATGCCCCTAAATGTGTCTGTTTAGGGTCTGTTTACATGAAAGTTATTACCTGTGTTCTTGTTGGGCTGGTTTCGTTATAACTCAGTCATGTAGAGTCGACTAAATTAGCAGGGGCCAGTTGCATAAACACAGACACCATGTTTGTACTGTCATTTATAACTAGGTTGACTAACCAGCAGTAAGGCAATCAGTCTTACTTTGCTGATTTAAATTAGGCCAATCTACCTTTTTATAACTGATTTAAAAAAGTTCTGACCAGTCTTAAAGAAAACAAATAGAACGAATAGAACTTTTTAAGGCTAATCTAAACAGTTTATGCAAAAAAGGAGCCAAATTTAAGATGTATTTAAATTGCATAAATCTTTTCCTTAAAAACATGACATTTCCTTCCATTTTAACATAAACTAGTAAGCTGATGCATATTTGTCAGTCATAAATATATGCAACAGGCATTTTTTTTAAGGCATAATTAGATTAGCCTTAAAAAAGTTCTATTCGTTCTATTTGTTTTCTTTAAGACTGGTCAGAACTTTTTAAAATCAGTTATAAAAAGGTAGATTGGCCTAATTTAAATCAGCAAAGTAAGACTGATTACCTTACTGCTGGTTAGTCAACCTAGTTATAAATGACAGTACAAACATGGTGTCTGTGTTTATGCAACTGGCCCCTGCTAATTTAGTCGACTCTACATGACTGAGTTATAACGAAACTTTTTTGTTTCTGTTTTTGTTTCACGAAACTTTTTTGTTTCTGTTTGATTTTATTTAAATAATTGTATGTTCAAAATACATTTAGGCTGTTCCAGTTGCTTAGAATCACCATAAATCTGTTTATTGTGAAATCAATTACATTTATTCAGTTGAAAGATTAGATTAGGTTAGATTCAACTTTATTGTCATTGTGCAGAGTACAAGTATAGAGCCAATATGAACATGGTTAAAATATGGTTAGCTGTTGAACAGACAATATTCAGGTAAAATATAAGATTGAAACATCAGATTTATTGAAAAAAAAAAAAAAAAATAAAATATATATATATATATAGTAAAAACAGTAAAATTGTGAAATGTTATTACATTTAAAAAAAAACTGCTTTCTATGTTTCTACCCTACACATTGCTCAATCACATGCACACAGCACACTACAGGGCTATTGAGGCCACACACCCTACATAACATGAACAGATAATTTCTTAAATCCTGCACACAAAATATAAAAATGTCCATCTTGGTAAGTATTCATGTAAATTACATGAATATTACAAAAAAAAAATGTTTAAAACTTCCTTGTGCTCTGTGTAATATACTGTGCAAGTAAATTTGGCTGGAACAAACATTTAGGTGAGAAAATAATAAATTCCCTGCAGGATTCCCCTGCAGTTTCTCTGAAGATACACTTGCTGCATTTGAGCCCAAAGACATCTAAGTTTTGATGTTCTAAATATATTTGATCTATGGGATTCAAGTTTAACTAGTAAATACCAAAAAGTGTTTATACAGTAGCTAGCTAGCCAGTAAAATCAAGATATGAAAAATCTAAGCGAGTTAGCACTATTTCATTGACAATTTATGAGGTATAAACTAGCTCAAGCTGTGAAGTACATACAGAAGTACAGTACTGGTCAAAAGTTTGAAAACATTGCATATCTTTTGCTCACCAAGCCTTCATTTATTTGATCAAAAATACAGATAAAACAAACGGTAACAATAAATCCTGAAAAAAGCATCACAGATCCCCCACCCCCCAAAAAAATCCAAAAATGTCATTTTTTAAATTTGTATTAGTTTGCATGCATGTGAGCCTATGATCAAACAAAATGTTTATATTTATGTTTGTATATGATAGTTTTATAAATTTCCCCAAATTTCCAATTAATTCCCCCAAAATCCCCTTAATACCTGGTAAATTTCAAACTTGGAATATTTCCAAAATTCCCCAGAAGTTCCCGTGGAAAATTTCCGCCCCTTTGCAACCCTACTAACAAATAGACATTACATAAATGTATTAGTTTAACACCGTAACAAATTGATGTAATTTGTATATGCAATTCAAATAATGTAGTGTATATATATATATATATATAATATATATAAATAAAGGTTTGAAAACTTTTTTACACTTTGATGCCAAATGCTCGAACCTGGTTAAGGTCGACCTGTCTTATCTTGTTCACTCTGTAATATAATAATACCACAAGGATGACTCGCGTTCATTGCGTTGTGTTATTAGAAATGGTGGCGACGCAGGAGCAGATGAATCTGGCCATGCTGCCGGTGGAGCAGCGCGATTACTGCTCACACTACCTGCTCAAACTCCTCAAGTGCAAGAGAGACAATTTCCCCAACTTCCTAGCCTGCAAACACGAGAGACACGACTGGGACTACTGTGAACATCAGGAGTAAGACACACTGCTCGAGTCAGCACTCATTCAGACAAATCCACTCTTTTAGGTGCACTACTGCAGATGTAGACACTGGTTTCTCCATTAAGATGTTTTTAATGGATTTCATCCATTAAAATCTGACTTTGAAAGCATATTTCCTTCCAATAGCCATTCCATTAAATTTGGCTTGAATGAATGTAATTTCTGCTGGATTAATTATTTAGATGAGCAAAGTTTTAGAAGGTTTTAACAATTCCCTGAATATTTATTCTTTCTTACTTTCATCACAAAGCTTAATAATTTATCATTTTTAATAATACAAGTCTTAAAAGTTCAAATATTTTAATTATTAAAACATGATCAATTGTAATTGAATTATTTTATTACTGAAGTCCTCTGTTTTGAAATTGTAAGTGGGTCCACAACCGTTATGTAAAACAAATCATCACGGTTCATACTGTGCTGATCACCAGTTATGCAAAAAGTACTTTTTTTTTCTTGCTCAAAATCTGTTTTGGTGAATTTTTAAAAATATGTTTGTCTTATTTCCCCTTCTTCTTTGCAGTTATGTGATGAGGATGAAAGAGTACGAGAGAGAGAGAAGACTGAACTTGAGGAAAAAGAGGTTCGAGGCAAATGCAGCATAAATATCCCACGCTCGTCTTCATTTCTTCATCAGTTTCTCCTGTTTCCGTGTATATAAATAGCTCTCTCAATAATAAAGATTTTCTTGTGAGCTCTCAAAACGCGAATGGAGCATTTTCTTAGCCCAGGTGTACCTGAATGCACAAAATAATACAAGCAAGTACATTAGTAGATTTGTGCTAAATACAATTGTACTACAAATACACTAATTGAAAGTATATTTCTGCTTCAGTAGTACTTCAGTGCAATTACAAAATGATACAAAATACTGCTGCTATTTTTCATTTTTAGTGCATTGAAAAAAGTATAGTATCGCAAAAATATAGAAGACTTTTATTAGTGTATTTCTTAAAAGTGTGCTTTGAATGATTTAAAAAACTGTTCAAGGTTAGAACACTTGTATAGTTATCTATAGTTAAGTTTATTTAAAATATATTAGTAATGTAGTAGTTATAAGTACATTTTCCCAACTGTGCTGCTTAAGCACACTTAATATAAATACACTAATTAGCACTAACACTTAAATTGACTTTAAGTGTAGTCAGATAAAGTACCAGAAGTGTTTTATAAGTGCATTACTTTAAAGTGTGCTATGATCACTTTACATACAATTTCAGTGGATTTTTATATATACTATTACTATTTGTATTTTCATGAAAAGTACAGTAGAAATGTATTACAAGTAAAACCTTATAGGTTACTGTGCTTAGGCAACTATAAATGCACTAATAATAACACATGATTATTCCTTCATATGTGTGTATATGTGTACCAAAATTCACTATTTTAACAGTAATTATACTTTTAGAATAAAGTACTCAAAAGTGCTAAATTTTCAATGTGGAAAAAGTGCTACTAATGACATGGTAATAATGAACTTGTACTATTTAAAGATATACTATTTAAGTATATCATATAAAGGGAATGTTAACAATTACAATACATTTGAAATTTAATTTATACAAATATGTGGGCAATACATTATAAATATTTTTATAATATATTAATTTGATAATTTAATTACTAAGTGTATTTTCTATGTATGATGAGTATATTTAAAAGTGTATGAAAGATGGTATATATGAAGTACAAAATTAGTTTGTGAAAATAGATCTCTTTTAAGTACGTTATGGAAGCGTACTGAAATAAACTGTATTTTACTGCACTTTTTTTATTCACCTGGGAAAACACACAGGGATGCATATGAGCAAAGACTTTTATCTGAGAATTGAACAGTGTTATGTTGCACAACCAATCTAGCAGAATGTAATAAAACACTTCTTGAATTCCATAGCATGTATTATAAATGTAAATAGACAATGCACACGCCAATGACAGTGTTTTTTATTTTATATAAATTGTTAGGTAAACTAAACAGTTCTGACATCTGCAGTCTGTGCCAAGTTACCTTTAGCTTCACATGTAATCGCACACAGGACACTAGTCTCTTCAGGTTCTCTTGTTAGTGTTTGGTTATTGAGTGACAAGCAGAACTAAACATCTTTACTGAAGTCACAGCCATCACTTTGTCAGTGCATATCAGAGATCTCAGTATATGTAGTGCACTCGAAATACAGGATGATTCCCAGCAGCTGAGCACAAACAAGATACAGAGGAGGACATACGGTAAATACAAGTACATGTTGGACCAGTTCCCCTCTTTTAAAGCTTTTTAAAGGGATAGTTCATCCAAAAATGAAAATTTACTCACCTGCGATTTTTTTCTAAAATTCCTTGAGTTTCCTTCTTCTGTTGAACATAAAAGATACTTAGAAGAATTCTGGTAATCAAACGGTTGCTGGTAGCCATTGACTTCTATGGGAAAAGATTCTATGGAAGTCAATGGCTACCGGCAACTGTATTCTTGTATCTGTATCCAATATTCTTCAAAATATCTTCTTTTGTTCGTAACAACTTGAGGGTGAGTAATGATGAAAAATTGATTTTCATTTTTAGGTGAACTACCTCTTTAAGATGTTACTTGACAAGATGGGGGAATCTAATGAAGAAACGTCCATGTTTGGGGGACATTACTTTGCTGTAAGTAGATGACCATTAAAGAATTGGCATTGACATTTCAGTTTCCCTTCATTAATGTAATGAAAAAAAAATGGCATTGTCCAGACACGATGATTTTATTACAATCATCAATTCTGGACAACAAGCAACATTTTTTCACATCACAGCAGCTAATGAAAATCGAGGGTGTTTAATAATCATGTCAAAAAATCTTCACGGTCCTAAGATGTGCTCCATTTTCTTTGTGCAAAAGTTCTTATTTCTTTCTTTTGAATGGCTGGATTGTGATCCGGACATGCTCTTGACCGTTTTCATGAGATTTCCCCAGATGATAGATATCATCCAAACCATAGAGGGTGCAATGGAGCTCCTGGAGGTTCTGGATCTGAGCTGACTTTATTCTTCAGAGTCAGACCCTTCCAGGAGATGAGCAAATGCAGGAAAGATGCATGTGAAACGAATGGAGGCGGGACATGGACACAGTATAAAAGAGATGATAAGGGGAGGACGAGAGAAGAGGAAAAGGTTAAAAAGACGAGGGGAACACACACTGCATGACTCTGTCCTACAGGATGAAGGGCAGGATGGGCGAGCGCAGCGTGGGATAGTCGCGGAACTCCTTCAGGTAGCTGCGGTGCTTTCCTTTGGCCCACACGGTCATCTGAATGAAGCCCACCAGCGTGAAGAAGGCCACGGGCAGACACTGGGTCATCAGAGTGAAGCCCAGCCACGAGCCCAGCTGCGTTTACACACACAGACCAGAGATAAAAACATACTCCAGCCACAATACAACAGAGCCAAACAAACTGAAAATGGGTGAAAGATCCAGGCCATATTTCAACCCAAAAATCTAAATCAAACATTTCCTTAACACAAATAATGCATATTTTTGAACTTTTTTTTTTTTTTTTTTTTTTTTCTTTGTGTTGTTTATTGCCCATCAGAGTTGGAAACAAGCGCCATGTGTGCTGTTCTGTCTGTCCAACAGATGCCACATCCATCACTGATGTCCATGATATAACTCACACCTTTTCAGAGGTAACAAAAATCATAAATACTGTGACAAATATATTGTTCATTGTTAATTAATGCTAGTTAATGCATTAACTAAGGTTAACTAAGGACGGCTAAGTGTTACCAGTTTTGGGAAAAGGGTTGTCATGACAATAATTATTCACATATAATAATTAATGTGAATTTTCACAATGCATTAAAACAAAAAACAATGGTAGATTGCTTCTTTTGATTTTGAGGTGAGTAATATGAATTTCCTTTCATGAGTGTGGCATCTAACCTCATACGTGTAGTTGGGGCAGGAGACCAGCAGGAAGATCCAAGTAAAGGGGTTTTTAGTCGGATATGGGATCTTCCTGGTCTTAGATCCTGCAGAAAGACAAAAAAAAAAGCATGACTTTTGGCAGTCTAATCACAGATTGAGTGTAAGATACAGATTTCGCTGTGGGATCGTACCTGGTGGTCGAAGGTTTCTCAGGGCAATGTGGATGGAGAAGTTTCCGATCTGACAGAACTGCGACCATAAAGAGATCATTAGACCTGTTAGTCAGTTTTATCATCATTCAGCATGCTGTATAAAAACAGATCTCACCAGGAACACGGTTAGGGCCAGTCTGATCTGCTGTTCTCCGTAGGCTGCAACACAAACATGAGCGAGAGCTGAACACACATTTTGTATCTGCACACAGGCAACCGCTTTAAGAAATCTTTTGTTACCTACATCAATTCGACTTTTAAACATGTAATTTATACATGTAACCCCTTTGTTGGTTATGGTTGTTATTGTGGCTTGGAATGTTGGTTTTTATCTTTGTTTATGTGGATTTTTATTATGCAATGTAATGTTGATCAGTGTATGTGCGGGTTTCAGGGTCCAAGACAAATTTCCCCATGCACTGGGGACAATAAAGTGTATTGAATTGAATTAATGTTTCTGAAAGACGTCTATTCGCTTTATTTGATCCAAATTACAGTAAAAGAAAGATTATTGTGAAATATCATTGCAATTTAAAAGCACATTTTTGTATTTTAATATATATGTTAAAAAGTAATCTATTCCTGTGATGCAAAGTTGAAAGTGTATGAATGCGTGTGAACTCACTGGGTGGCGTATACAGCGGGTGGTTGATGTAATAAGCCATCCAAGCTGCAAATCCCCAGTAGTACGTGCAGTTCTGCAAAACACACACCGAAATATTACTGCAAAGGTCCAATAATACCTAAAACATATTATTCTGACATACGCCAAAGTGACAGGCCCAAACACTGTATTAATAACAAACTGCATAAACCACATCTGAGAAGCGGCTGGGTGGCTGAATGTAAAATGTGACATTTCTAGACTTCTGGTATATTCAAAACATGTTTTTCTCTCTCTACATTAGAAGTCACGGCTCGACATGCTCAAGCTGTGATTTCACTCGTTTGCGCTCATAATTAATTGCCAGATTCAGTAAGACTTATTTCCAGCACTTTCTACAGTGTTTCTTAGAAACATCCATCTATTCTTATTATTGTTATGCTTAGCACAGGCCCAATTCAGGATGTGCGGTCTATTATAGTCTGGAACAAATTCAAAGCAATTTGAAGAATAAAAGCACATGTTTTGCATAAAGCACAATTTCATTGGTCATTAGTAATCCCCTCTCTGACAATGCGTTTATATTTGACAGTGTATAAAACATCTAAAGAAAGATGACACTTTTTTTTATGTCTCAGCAATCTGTCTCTATGTGCAGATGTATTTACATCCATTACGAGAAGCGTTTCTCTCACCTTGAAGATGTTGCGCAGAGGCATAGTCCCGTGCGAGAAGCGATGGACGAACAGTGTTTCCAGGAGTCTCTTCACGTAGTGGAAGGAGTGACACATACACGCCAAACTATAACAATAAAAACACTCAATTACCCATCAGCCCTCTGACGCTGTCAATCATTTTACTGTGCAAAATGTCACAGAGAGAGACACCAAACAAACTGTCTTTACATAGAACGCTAACTTTTTCCATGATTAGCATTAAAGAGATCAAAGATGTTTCTTTATTGTCACGACACGATTACAAACGGTAAAATGTTTCTGCACTTACTGTACAACCCAGTGTTTGCTGGTGGTAAAGTCATATTTAGGCGCATAAATAAACGGGACTCGGAAGTAAAACATGAGATAGATGAGCAGTGGGCCGGCGTACTCCGTCAGAAACACCTGAGAGAGACACAGCGACAGTACAGAAGCGTTAGAATGCGCTCATGAACTCTTACATGCTCAGTTCCTCTGCTGTAGGAAGCGCGTTCGTGTTTCCAGGTTATAAATATCTCATGCGCTCACAGAGATAATGTGACAGACACTAAACGGACTGGTTAAGAGGGACAGATTAACACACAGCCGGATAAACACTGACATTAAACACATATAATACACATAATTGAGTCAAACTATGACGTTAGACACTAGCTCTCACTGAAGTTTATCAAAGCAGCCAGGAAACACCAGAACACCAATACAGCACTTGTTTCACATACTCTCCAGAACATAAATCACGCTTTTTTTAATCATGTGATGTGCTGCTGCAAATATATTCCAATATTCCAAAGGGACTTATATAACGCAATTCATGTCATGTGTTTGGATTCATCGTGAATGAGAGAGACTGGAGATTTGATTTATATTAAAATTATTACATTTAAAGGATTTGTTGTGTAGTGAGAAGATCTTATAGTAGAAGTTCATAGCTTATGGTCTAGCCGCAAAAGTTTAAATGTTTCAGTGTAACCTAAACTCAAACTCTGTCCAAAATTTCTGCAAACACATACAGTAGGAACTCCACTCAGAGTCTGTACTGCTCTCCATTGGAAATAAATGACTTCTGTTCTGTAGCTTGTCATTCGCCGGAGGTAGTGGAAAATATGTGTATGAGGTAATTATCTGTGTGTGTGTGTGTGTGAGTGTGTCTGTGCGTGTGTGTGTCTACGAGTGTCTGTGAGTGTGCGTGCGTGCGTCTGTGAGTGAGTGTGTGTCTGTGTGTGTGTCTGTGTGCGAGCGTCTGTGAGTGTGTCTGTGAGTGTGTGTGTGTCTGTGAGTGTGTGTGAGTGTGTGTCTGTGAGTGAGTGTGTGTCTGTCAGTGAGTGTGTTGCTCTCCATTGGAAATAAATGACTTCTGTTCTGTAGCTTGTCATTCGCCGGAGGTAGTGGAAAATATGTGTATGAGGTATTTATCTGTGTGTGTGTGTGTGTGAGTGTGTCTGTGCGTGTGTGTGTCTATGTGTGTGTCTGTATGTGTCTGTGCGTGAGTGTGTGTGTGTCTGTGTTTGTCTGTCTGTGCGTGTGTGTGTCTGTGTGTCTATGTGTGTGTGTGCGTGAGTGTGTCTGTGCGTGAGTGTGTGTCTGTGTGTCTATGTGTGTGTGCGGTGTCTGTGCGTTTGTCTGTCTGTGCGTGTCTGTGTGTCTATGCGTGTGTGTGTGTCTTTGTCTGTGTGTTTGCGCGTGCGTGTGTGTGTCTGTCTGTGCGTGTGTGTGTCTGTGCGCGTCTGTGTGTGAGTGTCTGTGCGTTTGTCTGTCTGTGCGTGTCTGTGTGTGTCTGTGTGTGTCTGTGCGTGTGTCTGTGTGTGTGCCTGTGTCTGTGCGTGTGTCTATGTGTGTGTGTGCGTGAGTGTGTCAGTGTGTCTATGTGTCTGTGTGTGTCTGTGTGTGTCTGTGCGTGTGTCTGTGTGTGTGCCTGTGTCTGTGCGTGTGTCTATGTGTGTGTGTGCGTGAGTGTGTCAGTGTGTCTATGTGTGTGTGTGCGTGTGTGCATGTGTGTGTTTGTCTGTCTGTGCGTGTGTGTGTGCATGTGCGCGTGTGTGTGTCTGTGTGTGTGTCTGTCTATGTGTCTGTGCGTGCGTGTGTGTGTGTCTGTGTGTGTGCATGTGCGCGTGTGTGTGTCTGTGTGTGTGCATGTGCGCGTGTGTGTGTGTATGTGTGTGCCTGTGTGTGTGTCTGTCTATGTGTCTGTGCGTGCGTGTGTGTGTGTCTGTGCGCGTGCGTGTGTGGTCTCTCACCGTGACCCAGCTGATCTGGGCCCCCAGGTCTCTGAAGTAGAAGGTAGCTGTGGTTCCCACAGGCAGGTGCTGCAGCACATCCTCGTCCTTCAAAGATTTTCCCTCTGCACAATAAACCCATAACGCATCAGCTCATGCCAACTAACAGAAACCGTCATCTACTGTACAATGGTGCATCACAGAAATCTAACAGAAAGGTCTCCAACACATTCGACCCCTTCCACTAGATTTATAATAACTTGACCACAAGTACCATAATGTTTTGATTTTGCTGCTAATCTTAGCAAACAGAGACCTACAGCACAGACAACGTATATAATCTTAAAGAAATAGCAGGAACTTCACAGCATGAATCTCTTATTATGCTGTCAAAAGATCATGTCCAGATAATGGACTCATATTAAACAAATTTTAATACGTACTGGGATCCAAACGAATGGACTGCCGGGCCGGATACCACTGAGGGTCTGAAACAAACACATGAAATACAAGAAAACAATTACAGTACTGTAATGCACACATTTTAAACATACACGTTTGTTCAAACGTTTTGGAAAGGTAAGGCATTTTTTGTATTTTTGAAAGATGTCTTCTGCTTACCAAGGCTGCATTTATTTGATCAAAAATACAGTAAAAAAAACAAAACAATACTGTGAAATATTATTACAATTTTTAGCATCTCTATCAAAAAAACAGCATGTATTTGAAATGGGGGGGGGGGGGACCTTTTGAACGGTAGTGTACATCTCAGGGTTCACCTATTTTTGTACCCTTACAAACTTTTCACTGTGACATTATTTTCAAGACAAGCAAGCACATTTTCCCAGTGACTAAATTAATAATACATGATTTTGATCAAGTAGGCTCTTATAAAAACCTGAAACATATCAAATAACACAGCTTCATTAGCTGAGTGAAGATCAGAGACTCATTTATACTCACGACTCTTGTGGAACATGGACTTGATTTCCCCGATAGTGGCATTGGGCTCAACCTGCCAATCAAACAAACACCAGTTTAGAGTGTGTGTGTGTGTGTGTAATGATGGATAAATTTAGCTACAATCCCCAGACGATGTGGCTTTAGTACAGCAGCTGCTCTGAGAGACACAAAACACCAAACAAACAAAACCCACCAACACAAACACAGCCAACAGACCAGACCTCCCAAAAGACCTAGAGGTCCCCCGAAACAGCCAGGAGATTTTAGAAATCTGCAGCCTTATAAAAATCTCCAAGAAACTGCTTTATCTGATGATTATGCGTTTCTTTCAGTAGACTGTAGCAAAATAACTACTGTATGTGAGAGCAACCGAAAGCATAAACAACTGACCCAGTTCGTAAAACATACAGTAAGGAAACTATTCCAGATGCATGTTGACAAAGATTTATGATTATTTCTTTCTTTAATAATTCAAAAACCTAATGAATGAACACAAAACCTCAGCTGTGACTTAATATGCTTAGCAATGCATTTATCATCATAAAAACAATAAAATGTGACTACTTACCTATTAAAAAAAAAATCACTACAAAACTGCAAATTTCTCAACTACAAAGAAACAGCAATTAACACAGAGCTATTTTGAAGCAGAAAAGCTGAAATAATATTTTCCAGTTAAAGTACTCCAATAATCTGAGTTTTACTTACTACTTTGAATTTATTTGTTTATTTTTACAATGCATCATAAAATACAACTTCTGAATACAATACACCCCGTGAATAAACGCAATGGCATTTTCTGTGAATGTTATCATGAAGTATAAATTGAAATAATTTATATTAAAGCATCTGCTGAGCCGATAATTCCTTTTCCCTCCAAAAACCTTTCAATCTTCAGTTGTTTGGAGCTACTCTCTAGGAATCTTTCCTTCTGCGTATGACGTCATCATCACAGGCTTCCATTCCTCTGTGATGTCATGACGACACAGTGACATCACAGGGGAAGCGGCGGCTAATCCGAGGACAATCCCGCAGCGCGGCTCCTGGCATTCTCCAGGCTTCATTACAGACACCTCCTTACAGGAAGACCTCGAGCCCCCAGACGCTCCGCGCAAGAGTACACCACAACCCTGAGTCTCTATAGATAGCACCACTCTAGGGATGAGGATTTTACAGCGGGAAAAGCGCGTGCATTCATTTGAAAATGACCAAGAGTAATTAAAGAGCGAATCGACGGAAGCTAATGGTTACAAGGCAGTATCTGTAAATTAATAGTTGATAACTAACATTGATTTGAGGTTAAAAACCGTTTCTTTTTAGTTATTCACACTTTTTAATTGCAATTTAGCTTTACCGCAGTTCATAAATTGCTCTGCAGCACATTGTTAAATAAAACTGAAGCTAAAACCATTAAAAAAACATTTCAGTTTCTCGAAATAAACATTAACTGATGTTGTATTTTATAAAAATTTATTTTATTTCACGTGGATGCCAAGAATACATTTCTAATTTTCATTTAGTTCAAGTCAAAGTACTAAATAACTAATTAATAAAAACTAAAAACTAACAAAAACACATCTAAATTACTGAAACTTAAAATAAAATAAAAGCAGAAAACAGAAAAACGAATTTAAATAAATAATAAAAATTACTAGGCTATATAAAATAAAATAAAATTAAATAAAATTAAATTAAATAAAATAAAATAAAATTAAATTAAATTAAATTAAATTAAAATTAAATTAAATAAAATTTAGCAGACGCTTTTATCCAAAGCGACTTAGGCTATATTCAGGCTATACATTTTTTATCAGTATGTGTGGAACACAACTGGGAACTGAACCCACGACCTTTGCACTGCCAACGCAATACTCTACCACTGAGCCACAGGAATATATATATATATATATTAACATAAATGAAAACAAAATACTATATAAATACAAAATAAGCATTAACTGACGTTGTATTTTATAAAAATGTACACTAGTCAACATTTGAAGTGGATCAAAAGCTTTCAAAGTTGTCCTAAAACCAAAATGCGTTCTTGTCTTAGGACAACTTTGATGAGCTTTTTTGATCCACTTCAAATGTTGACTATTACATTTGATTTCACATGGATGCCAAGACCACCTTTCAAATTGATTTATTTCAATTCAAAGTACTATCAAATTAATTAATAAAAATGAAAAACTGACAAAAACAAATCTAAATTACTGAAACTTTAAGTTAGAAATAAAATAAAATCAGCAAAGATAATTTAAATCAAAAAAAATTACTATAGTATATTAATGATACTAAAATAACACTGCTGTGGCATCACAAATAAACTTTTCACAGCACAGACATCCCATGACTTTTAATTAAGATGTAGTTGCATGTGTATATTTATCCGTGAGAAAATGCATGTTTAAGATGATTTAGAGTCGAGTAACGCATGCAGTGAAAATGAAGGTAAAATCTTTCCTACCTTGTCCAGGAAGCAGAGCTTGTCCTTCGTCTTGGCGTCCAGAATCTCCACCTCGAAAAAGACCACAGCTTTCTTAATCTTTTTAGCGGGTTTGCGTTTGGCAGGAGTGGGGGGTCCGGGCGCTGCGGCCACGGCTCCGTTCTGAGCCTTTTTGGGCTGCGTGGCCTCTAAAGCCAAGGTATCCATATTGTCTGTTTTATTTGTCCACTTTCTCTGAGTTAACTTCTTTCCTCTCTTAGTCCCTCTCTCACCTCCGAAAACGAGTGTGGGACGGGAGCTTCACTGTCAGCTGTGGAAATAAATCTCTCTGTCTGTGCCCCCACCCCTCTCTCTCTATCTCTCTCTCCCTTTCTTTCTTTAACTCGACCCTCCCATGTCTGTGTTGTCACCCTCTTGTTCATCGACACATTCGGCCCCTGACCCCCTAAAAACACATGCAATCAAATCAACAAAACTTGTATCGCTTTCTCGCACTCACATTAACTTTATTCTCTTTTTTTCTCTTTTTCTTCTGAACCTCCAGAGGAAACGTGACCCCTACCCAGTCCTCCCAGTATGTGCTAATTATAACTTGCCTTATGGATGCACACACACACACACACACACACACGTAACAGAGTCCAGTCATCTCCTCATCTAGAGACAACCAATATTTACACAAACCCAACTACATCACATACAGAGTGACTTTACAGACCATTTAAATTTGCACCCTTAAGCTGGGGTACATCTGCCAAAATGTAAAAATTATGCTCCAAAAAAAAATAAAAAATTGACCTGGGCGCATACACACACACACACACATACATATATATATATATATATATATATAATGAAGAGTTTATTTGCAAAAACAGATCTTCGATTAGCAAAAATCATGTTTTTTTATGTTATCATGTTTTTATTGTGTTTTATTGTGTTAGTTAGCTGTATTTTTAGTTATTTTTTTTACCTAATCAAAATAACCCAACTGCAGTTTGATTGAGAATAATTGGAATGCAAATTGAAGAAAAAAAACATGATTTTTGAAAATTGTTAAAAATAAGAAAGAATAAAAGAAATGCTTAAATAAATAAATTACTTACATTTTCTTTATTTTCATGACAATTAACCAAATCGCCCATTATTATTATTTGCAATAACAACTCTATTGTACAATTTTAAATCGTGATAAATTATGCAGATTTATGTTTGTCGGTAGCGCGCGCAGTTTTAAGGGGGAGGGAGAGAGAGAGATTATTAATAACTTAGAAAGGCATGGGCAGATGACACTGGAGGAAATACCCACTGCCAGTGAGAGAAACTCCAACTGAAAGAACTGCGTGGAATACAACCGACATTATTTTAAAGTTTACTTTGAAGAGAAATACCGCACAAGAGACGACAGGATCCCTGTTCAACGCCTCAGTGTGTCTGAAGCTGCGCGTGAGTGCCTTCGCGCCTGACATGGACAGAACCAGCATACATGTATATATTTTTGATAACATGTGTAATTACGTCGGTTGTGTGTCTGTCTTAGTTTATTTCTTAATTTATTAGCTACTTAACTGCTCTGAATTATATGGTTTACGTCCCTGAGAGAAACCTCTCGGCGTCCTCTTGTGGGCGTCATAAACATAGCTTATATCAATTTTATCAACAGCGACTTTGACCGAACCTGTTCCACATGTTCAGCAAGCAAGTGTTACATCAGCATGTAAATGTCTTTAAAAACTACTCGTATTCACTGGCCAGATTTGATGTGCACTACTTCCGGGTTTATGGAGAGCAGAGCTGTGACTTAATTCTTTACAATCAAACTCACTCATGAGCATTGACTTAGTCAATATTTACCATCACATCACAGCAAATACTTTTGTTTTGGTCAGAAAACTGAACTTAATGGTGCTTTTTGACACAACGAGTCAGTCAAGTGCACACGAGGTTCCCATTCAAAATACATCTCGTTTGAGAAAGGCCATTGATATTTTATGCTTCCCTCGAGGACGAATTATGTTGCAAGCGATATTCGTATTGCACATACTGTGTTGTGATAATATGGCACAGGGGTTGTTTGAGACTCTGGGTCGAGGCTGCAAACCTTCCCTGCTCCAGGTCCAGTCTCTGCATAATCGAGATACATCCTATTGGCATCATCTGTCATCTAACAGATCGCTTTTCTTGTCTGATTCATTATTCTTCAGTCCGGTTAGGCCGAAGTGCTGTCACACTATAGCGAGTTTCTCTAATCTGCAGCCTCAGTCGTGTCATTGTAACGCGTGCGATTCATTCATTTCCATACGGCACGATCACTTCTCGATCTCAAGAGCATCAGGAAAAGCGTCTCGAAACGCTGATGCGATTTGATGAAATCTGAAAACCAGTAACAATGTCTTACCTCGTAATGCTTCATTTTTGCAGTTTGAATGGCTTATCCCAGCCAGGTGAGAGACAAGCGCGAGGCCCAATCAAGATGCCGCACATCCAATGGCCAGAGAGCGATGAGCGCTTGCCAACAAATACAGAGACCTGCGCTCGAGATTGTCATTGGCTGAAACGCAGCAGAGACGCCTTTTTTGTATTACTAACCAATCGGAGTCCGATTAGACGCAAGATCGCCGCCTAGTGGTGGTATGAGGCGAGAACATGCGGCAGAAAGCATTCGATTGTTCTAATAAAACGCTTGTGTGTGGTGGAAATGATGACAGCAGCAATGTGAGGACAACGATTCTTTGTTATAAAACAGTTGTATGCATAGATATAGATATGTATAGATCCCCTATTCGACCGCTCCGGATACGTTGACGCGTCCGCCATCTTGGAACGGTCAACTGGACGTTCACCATAATAATCAATGAATATTCAAAGCGTATAACTTTCTGTTGTAGACGCACGCAGTCAACGCGCTCAAAGGTTCGCAGACCGTTCCAAAAATGGCTGATGGCTTGGTATCGCGGTCCATAGAAATAGTCGCTAATGAGGCATCTATATATATATCTATATATATATCTATATATATCGATGGTTGTATGTGTGTATAAATACCAAGCAAATTGAAAATGTGTTTGAAACCATATATATATATATATATACTGTATATATTAGGAGAAGGCCTGATTTTTCACATTTATTATACACACACACAAATTGTCTTGATGAGGGAGGGACACGACAAAATAGAGGCATTCTAATAAATGTATTTTATAACTCAGTAACTTATAATTAAGTTGTTAAGTTATTAAACAATTATTATTCAACAAATTAACTTGACATCATACATATTAGAAAAAAAAAGTAAGATAAATAGACACAAAGAAAGTTTTAAATCTATTTTAACATATCTTACATATAACATATAAGTAAATAAATACATTTCATGGACAAAAAAGTACACACTAAAATAATCAACCATCTTTCTCTGGATAGAGTAGGTCACTCGGATGTAAATATGGCATATATTTATGTACATACACATATGTAGTTGTTTTTTGGTGTTTGGCTTAGTGTTATGTTAGAATCATTATTATACTCATACCTTTTGTTCTTATATATACTGTATATATTAGGAGAAGGCTTGATTTTTTACATTTATTATACACACACACACAAATTGTCTTGATGAGGGAGGGACACGACAAAATAGAGGCATTCTAATAAATGTATTTTATAACTCAGTAACTTATAATTAAGTTGTTAAGTTATTAAACAATTATTATTCAACAAATTAACTTGACATCATACATTTTAGAAAAAAAAAGTAAGATAAATAGACACAAAGAAAGTTTTAAATCTATTTTAACATATCTTACATATAACATATAAGTAAATAAATACATTTCATGGACAAAAAAGTACACACTAAAATAATCAACCATCTTTCTCTGGATAGAGTAGGTCACTCGGATGTAAATATGGCATATATTTATGTACATACACATATGTAGTTGTTTTTTGGTGTTTGGCTTAGTGTTATGTTAGAATCATTATTATACTCATACCTTTTGTTCTTTTAATATTTTTGAATTGTTTTTAGCTTTATTTTTTTGTTTTCATTTAAATGTTTTAGTTTTGAAATGTTGTATGCATTTGTCATTTTTATTTAATTTATTTTACTTTCTTAAATGTGTATATATATAGTATTTATAGAGTTTTAGCTTTTAGTTTTAATTACATTTTCTTATTTGTAAGTCGCTTTGGATAAAAGCGTCTGCTAAATGACTAAAAGTAAAAGTAAAGTAAAAGTATTTAAATGAGAAGCGTCCGTTATGACGTCACGCAAATATGTTTATATATTTTTGTGTTCAATTGACAGTTTCTTGTAGGAAACGATTTAGTTTCGTTATCATCAGTGTCCAGCAGCAGATCTGTGGGTGGAGCAGCAGCACATC
This sequence comes from Sinocyclocheilus rhinocerous, assembly GCF_001515625.1. Lineage (NCBI taxonomy): Eukaryota > Metazoa > Chordata > Actinopteri > Cypriniformes > Cyprinidae > Sinocyclocheilus > Sinocyclocheilus rhinocerous. The sequence continues at coordinate 326,802 of NW_015635534.1, forward strand.
CACGTGGTTCGGGTGTGGGAACAAGCAGCTGACTTTTGAGAAATTTCTCGATCTTTCTTCGCGGTTTCTAATAGGGCGGAACCACAGCGATGCAGGGGCATAAAAAACCACCACGGGTGGATGGGACAACACCTCTCCGGTGAAATTACTCCGAGATCTGTTTGAAGTTGTTGTGCACTGAACTCAACTGATAAACAAACGCCTCAACGCACGCAGGACTTCTCTGAACCCCGCTGTTTGACTTCTGGAGAATATCGACCTAAAAACGCGCTCGATGGTGAAGATGGGGAAGGAGTATTACAGTGTGCTGGGGATTCAGAAAGGCGCATCCGACGATGAGATCAAGAAAGCTTATCGCAAACAAGCGCTCAAGTACCATCCGGACAAAAACAAGTCACCCGGCGCCGAGGACAAGTTCAAGGAGATCGCGGAGGCTTACGACGTTTTGAGCGACCCGAAGAAGAAAGACGTATATGACAAATTTGGTGAAGAAGGTGAGTAAAATGATGCAACCTTGTGTGGCATTTGTGCCGTGCCTGATGACACCGATAGAGATGGAGAGAATTTAAGACACACTTTTAGCAATTCGTGTTAAATCATATAGTTCACATCTTAAACTATCGTGTCTATGTTTGTTCAGAGATTATCCGATTATATGAGCTCACTGGCTATGCGATTCTGCATAAAGTGCGCGATATTTAATGTAGATGACTATAGTATATTCTTGATTGAGAGAAAACAGTCAGGTGAAACTACTGTCATGTTAATACGTTTGTTTTGTACAGTTACGTTAAATAGACACGATTTGTTATGCTGCATTCTGATTGGCTACCCGAGTGGGGCTTCGTGGAACGCCGCGCGCTTGCTGGAAGATTCTGATGGTCACGTGGTAGAAAGAGGCGGGGCGTTTGCGTGCTGTCAGCTGTTCTGTGCGTGTTTGGGTTGTGTCCCATTCCAGAAATGTTGAGCAACCCTAGACTTGTTTTTTTTTTCCAAGAAGAAAATGTAGGGGAGAGCATGGCACAACCTAAGACATTTTGACTTTCTCAGTTTGTGTAAATCCACATGGGGTTCAAAGTATAATTATTTAGCCACAGTAATTTCACACCTGTCTAGTACAAATATGTCACTTTGTTTCATAATTAGTGTGTATACGTTTTTCTTTATTTACCCTTAAAAAATGGAAGTGAAATGTAACAACATGCCCCGTAGGTTGGGTACATTGTAACATCTGAGGGGCATGTTGTAACATGACCATATGACAATGAAAATATACTAGACAAACTAAAATATTTTGTCAATAAAATAAAATAATTTACTTTTTTTTTTAAATAAAATAATGGTGTTTTTTGAGACAATGAACACATTGCAACCTTGCTTGGGACGGCCCACATAAACAATTAAAAAATGCTTTACATTTCTTGAAATAATAATAATAATTCTGAACATTAAACATTGACTGTCAGTCTTTATTCTCCTGTTTCTCGTATAGTGTCTCATTAAAATTCATTAAAGTAAATAGTGTAAATTACATTGCTAATGTCATAGAATAGCATAGTTTAATTAGAGCAGGGCACATTGTAATGCAACGTTCCCCATCTGCACAACTGGAACTTAACACCGGTTAGTGTCTTCTGCTAGTTAGCGAAGCATTAAAAAACTGATAGATCTAAACTGATAAATAACAGACTGGAGATTAAAATAAAAGCAAATTTGTCTCATTTTAAATGAATACTAAAAACTGAGATGAAAAACTCACTTAAGACAGAAATGTACTTTTACTATGGTAAAATAAATGTTCTGTGATATCTTCAAAATATTTTAAATTTTTATTTTGGAGCACTTTTTTTCTCTATATAGTGTTGATATGGCAACAAGTAAATACCTTAAATTTTGTTATGCTAGCGTGTGTGGAAATATTTAAACCACGTGTGTTACAACTAACCCCGCATTAGTTTGTGCCCCGCGCTCCCCTGCAATACAAAGTATACTCCAAACGATAATGACTATTAAAGACAAGATTTTCCATAAAAAAGGAACTTGTGGTGAATTCCAGTTGGGAGGAATTAAAATTCCCAGCTCTTCTGGGAGGTGTAGTAGTTGGGTAATCAATGTAATGAACTGTTTTAATAGATAGTAAAGCTTTTGGACCCTTGTTGCAGCATTTCTGAGTTGTCTGTGATCTTTATACAACACCATAAAAGTCTAATATGTGAGCTCTTTGTTTGTCATATTCAGGACTGAAGGGAGGCATCCCCGGCGGTGGAGGTGGTGGCGGGAATTTCACCTACACTTTCCAAGGCGATCCTCATGCAATGTTTACAGAGTTTTTCGGAGGACGGAACACTTTCGGACAGTTTTTCGGATGCAACGGTGGCATGGAGGAGGATATGGAAACCGATGACCCGTTTGCCAGTTTTGGCATGGGTGGCATGGGCGGTTTCCCCCGCTCCTTTAACACGCGCAGTCACGGCGGGAGACGGGAGAAAAAACAGGACCCTCCGGTGACCCACGACCTGAGGGTCAGTCTAGATGAAGTGTTCATTGGCTGCACCAAGAAGATGAAGATCTCACGCAAACGCCTGAACCCCGACGGAAGAACAACGCGCTCTGAAGACAAGATTCTTACAGTGGAGGTGAAGAAAGGCTGGAAGGAAGGAACCAAGATTACTTTCCCCAGGGAAGGTGATGAGACGCCATCAAACATCCCCGCAGACGTTGTGTTTGTGGTGAAAGATAAACCGCATCCCGTGTACAAACGAGACGGATCAGACATAATTTATCCCGCAAAAATTACACTCCGAGAGGTAAGACAGGGATTTTAAGAGTTTCTTTACAAACACTTTTGTAGTCTCTTTGCATCTTTCTAATCCCTTTTTTCTCTATTTTCTCAGGCACTTTGTGGTTGTACCGTCAACGTCCCAACATTGGATGGTCGCAAAATTACGTTCACTCAGGAAATAATTCGTCCCGGGATGAAACGGCATGTCACTGGGGAGGGTCTTCCTCTTCCGAAATCCCCAGACCGCCGCGGGGACTTGGTTGTCGAATACAAGGTCATATTTCCTGAAAGGCTGAGTCAAAGTGCCAAAGACACTATCGCAAATGTTTTGCCAGCTTGTTGAGCTGTGTATATTACAACGCTGGAGCCACTGCCATTGGGGATTTTGGTTTCATAGCATTTAAAGATGAATATTTGAGCTCAGCCCAATAAGGTGCCCATTTGCTGCTGCAAAACAAAAGTGTTATTCTGTAACATACTGCCATTGAGAGACTATCTGAACCTAAACATAGCTGGACTGGACTGGTTTATCTATCTATGTCATGTACATGAACCCATGTTTCCTTTGGGTCTAGTCCAGCACAAAGTCTCCAGCTGTGGCCTCTGGGCCAGTGTTTCGTTGTGCACTACACGCATCTAAGTTTACAATGTTGTCTTGTTCCAAAGATGGACAGTAGAGGATGTTGTGTTGTGTGGGGATACATATGGTTTCTTTTCTGACTTGATACCTCAGGAAAGGCTTTCTGTGAAAGCAGCCTGTAATTGTTCTTCCATTACAGTTTAATGGAGACGTTTAGTAACATCATGAAAAGTCATTGGTGGCCCAAAGTGATTCCTGCTTGGATCGTCTTTCATCTAAGTATGTGAATCAGCACATGCAAGAAATCACATAGACAGCAAATTTACAGAAGAAATGTGATGTATTTATTTTTTTTTTTTTTATAAAAGTAAAAAGAATTACTGATGTCAGTTCATTCTTTACACAAAATGGCATTGGACTGTTTTTCTGTTTTCTTAACTGATGTTCAGAATTGTTCTGACTTTTGTCTCTGTGAAATTAAATTTATGTTGCTTCACATTGTTGATATTAAACAGTATGTGGGACACCTAGTGGTTTTTTTTTTCTATTCTATAACGCTGCACATTTTTTCTTTTAAATGTTTTGCATAAAGGCAGTATCTGAACTTGGGTTTGTGTGATACTGTGTTAAGGTTCCAAATATTTTTTTTTTATAAATGTTAAATGGATTGCTTAACAGAAAATAAGAAAATTGTTACATTTACAATTGCGGTTTCAATAAATAATATTCAAAAATAATTTTAAAATTACATTCTTTAACTTGCTATAAAATTATTTATTTCAAGTATACAGGGCTCTAAAACAATAATAGCATTCCCTTCACCAAAACATTAAGTATTGATAATTGTATAGGTTTATATCAGAGAACTGACATTTGTAAAAAGAAAAAAAAAAGCTGTGAAATTTTTAGTTGAGACTAATATAACATCTAAATAATGATAGAATCACTTTTATAATAATGGCACTTCACTCATTTTCTGAACATGATGCTGATGTCCTCAGTGGTGTTTGGCACAGCAAAGACATCTGAAGAACTTCCTGTACTGCTCCCTGACCTGAACAAGAAAGAGAGGAGATTCAATTTTAACCTTGGTTAAGAAATAAATCAGAACGTGTCCAGGTTATATTTTAAAATCAAACAAAATCTAAAAGTAAAAAAAAAAAACAGGTGCTGCATTAAAGGGGTCATATGATGCGATTTCATTTTTTCCTTTCTCTTTGGAGTGTTACAAGCTCTTGGTGCATAAAGAAGATCTGTAAAGTTGTAAAGACTAAAGTCTCAAATCCAAAGAGATATTCTTTATAAAAGTTAAGAGTTAGCCACAGTCATGTCACTCGGCGGCCATCTTTGAAACGCCTTTCGGGCATGCAAGTGTGATAGGAGTTCTATCTCTTTGAATGGGGAAACATCAAATTCTACAAAAATGTTCACTAAGCTTGCGATTAAAAAAACAAAGAAATCTGATATCAACTGTGCCATAAATGTTGTTTATTTTGCTCAAATAGCGTTATAAAAAGCTTATTCAGGCTAGATCAGCCAGTGCGCATGCGCAGTCCTGATGGTGCGTTCAAGTCATGTTGGATAGATCGTATTTACGAGTTGAACGCACATGAACGCCACCACAAAGTCGTTATTACGAGTGGGAAACTCGAAATTTTCTTTAAGCCCCGAGTTTCCGAGTTGGGGGCGTGTCAATGAGAAACATGGCGGAATCGATGGATGCAACGTCTGTAGTTGACAGTAAATTTTTGTTTAAATTGATAGTTTAGTTGTCCTATAAACTTAAATTGGTCATGTTCTTGTTACGCAGCTGACTTCTAACGGCAGCTGCAGTGACGCGCTGACTTTGCCGATTAACGATTGGCTCCTTCATTCAGAAGGCGGGGCTTCCTACGATTGAGCGGCCATACTGAGCGTTGCATTTTTCCCCATTCAAAACTATAGGAGTGACATGTCTTGGGTATTCTATAGTCTTTGATTAAACTTAAAGGTGCACTAAGCAATTTTTGAAAAACGCTTTTGACCGCAGTGTCCCGAGTCCCAAAACCCACTTGTAGCCAATCAGCAGTAAGGGGCGTGTCTTGTAATGATAGAGAGAAGAGAGCGCTCAATTTGAGTGCACAGGACGGATATTATCAGATCGACTATAGATAGAGAGAATTGGAAGATAAAGAGGAAAATATCGGAGGAACAAAACATAAAAAAGAAGGGTTACGATCAGGCAAGAGGTAGGATCCGCGTAAATATCAGAGTAGCTTTCCAGCAGTGGAGAGAACTCAAGGAGCGGGAAGGGCTTGAATCGGACGCCGAGGTTGCGTTGTTTATTTTTGATAGGTGAGTAACGTTGATTTTGTTGGCATTTGTTTGAATATGCTTGTGTGTCATCTTTGCTTCCTTGATTGTCGTTATGCCAGGGTTGTGTACGTACGTGTGGGGCGGAGATATCAAAATAGGGGCGAGGTCCTGACGGGGTATGGGTGTGTTTGTTTTGGTGCTTTCAAATATCAACAACGTTTGGAAAAAAATCGCTTAGTGCACCTTTATCTTTTGAGAATGTTGTAATTTTGAAAATGACTAATTAATCACTGATCTTGTGAGTTGTTATATACTAAAACAATTCTTCAAAATGTAAGAATTTATTTTTTACCAAAAAGGAAAATAAAATGCTCAAAGTTATTCCTCTGCAAAATAATATATTGAAATAGATTTTGCATCTGTTTGTAATATTCACCCAAGTGGCTAAATTCAGAAGATGAGAAAGACAAGATAGACTGAATATAGAGTAGTTAAAGCTGATTGTTTGGAGGAGTATGTGATGTCTGACCTCATTATTGAGGACACAGTAGATCAGGAAGATGAAGGTTCCCTGCTGGGAGTTCAAGATCAGGAAGAGGATCTCCAGCACCTTACTGCCATTAGTGAAGAAACCCAGAATCCAGGAGCAACCAAGAACCACACACTGACCCAGTGTTTTAAACACCATAATCCTGCAGAAGAACCACACACTGACCCAGTGTTTTAAACACCATAATCCTGCAGAGATAATGTATCTTTGTTGACTATAATAAAAACACTATATGTGGTTTTCCTTACAGCAATTACATTATAATATTTATTACTTGTTTTTTTTCAACTGCGAAACATCAGCGTTCAGTTTTGTGAGAGATGAGTTCAGACTGATGATGATGCAGATAAAGAGAATCATGTTTAACTGCAAAGTAGAAAAACAATAATTAATCACCATGTTTTCCTTTTAATACAAATCAAAATCATGAAAATGAAACATGCTTACTGCTAGTATGATGCAAACAGGTCCCAGAAAACTCCAGATGAAGCCTTTATCCATCTTAATCCAGCAGCTGTTTGGAAGAAGATACTGTTTGGAGTTTATGAAGGAATGATACAGTTTGAGGGGAAAAAAGGAGAAAACACTAAACTCACTGTTCGCTGCCGTAGCCGTCAGGAACCAGACCGACAGACACACACACCACAACCAGAGCAACCAGATATCCAATCACACACAGGAATCCACTGCTAAGCACCTCCCTCTTTTTGGAGCTGATCTGTGATAGGTTCTTCACACAGATGAAGAGCAGCACAGCTTCAATGAACATCCACACAAAGCCGGAGAGAAAGAGGAAGTGCAGAAGGCCTGAGATCACGGCACACAACACCTGGAGACCATGAGAGACGGTTATGATGATTCTCAGTGAGGCTGTGCTGAGCTGTAGGGCTCCTTCATCATTCTCACCTGCTGAGGCCGTATGAAGCTCAGGAACTGCTGTGTGAGCAGGAACAGAAGGTGAGCCAGCAGAAGACTGATGCAGATGTTGATTCGAGCCACATTATTCACTCCAGGACTCCACTGACAAAGGGCAAAGGTCAACAGGGCCAAACTGAAGAACACCAGCCCCACGATCGCACACACCAAATTCAACAGCTCCATCAGTGGGTCGTTCTGAGAAAACATGAGAGAACACGAGTGCCAAATCTGTGCTTTTCTGCAGTGTTCACTGGAAATGTTCTGTACCTCTGGTGGGCGGCTGGTTTGCATGATGAGAGCGAATGTCGACAGATGATCACAGGAACACACAGTGTAGCTGCTGTTGGTCTCTAAAACAGAACAACCATCTACAATCCACTCGCTGATATTCCAGTACACACAGGACAGAGAACCGCTGGGATCAAACTCCTGCAAAAGATTGAGAGCGAATGTCGACAGATGATCACAGGAACACACAGTGTAGCTGCTGTTGGTCTTTAAAACAGAACAACCATCTACAATCCACTCGCTGATATTCCAGTACACACAGGACAGAGAACCACTGGGATCAAACTCCTGCAAAAGATAAATAAAATAATAAAACACTGAATATTAGATGTTTCCAGATGTTCTTCAGTTCTCAGGTTGGACAAACACATTTCAGTGTCTCACTCTGATGTGTTTCAGGGTGAAGTTGACTGGTTTGGTGAGTTTAGTGTTGGTGGTTTTGGGAAGAGTAGCTGAGATCACAGTGGACATCATGGTTTTAATCGTGTTTGATGTGTTGAAGAAGTCTGGCTTCAGTAGATTCTCCATCGTGTTGTAGCTCATGAAAGCCACAGCAGCTGATCCTGTGTGACAGAAATAGAAGTGTGATGTGAAATACAACAATGAAAAAACTGCAAGTGAACGTGATTTAGTTGTACATATGTCTCTTTCTTTAATTTTTTCTTCTTTAATGTTTTTTTTATTTATTTATTTAATGCACACTATAACATTTCACATACTTGTTTCAATGTTGTTCTTGGCGATTCCAATGAGATCGATGTCCACAGAGGAAGTTGTTGTTTCAAGTTGAGGTATTTTATCTAAGGTGACATTTGGTCCAACCATGAAGACTTCTACCTCTGGTTTAAAAAACAAGCTGCTCCATTTAGTATTTTTTACTTTACTTCATTTTTTTTTTTTAATGAAAATTCATTCAATCTGCACAAATTTATAACATGACTAGTGCGCTTCAGTTCTGAACTGGTTTTGTGTGAGGACTCAGATTTTATATTGGACATCAAGCAGCAAAATTGTTCATTGAACAAAAGTAAATAATGATGTCCTTAAAATCCAAATACTGTAATTGACTATTACCATAAACTGCACTGACTTATGGTTTTTATCGTTTGAGTGTTGGTAAGTGTCTCATGAATGTTGATTGTTTTGTCTTTAAGGCAGTGAATATCCGCAAAACACATTGTAGTCACAAACCATTTCTATGCTGCACGTTTCATATAATCATGGGTCATATTTTCTTTGAACATGTTTTTAAGCATGAATGTGTCACTTGACCTGCCCATGTTGACATCTGTCTAATGGGACAGAGCACAGGCAATACAGAAAGTTTTTTTTTCTGCTCTCTTTTAAAATGAGTTGATAATGATACACAATTAAATAGTTTCTGTGTTGCATTCAGCATTGTTGCTTTCTGCCACCTGTGATCCACCGCTGCTAGACTATAAAAAGTCTCTGACATCATATATAATCTCAGTTTCATCATTAATAATAACTGTTTCTCCACTTACCCACAGCAGCAAGAGTAAAACTGACACTGTCATTTGTGTCTGTCGGCTTCACTAATGTAGAGATGAGTTTCTCACTGGCTTTTAACACACGGTTTCCATAGGAGGCTAGTTCAGCTGGGCTTGCTGATGATGATGACTCTAGAATCTTCTCCACAGCATTGAGGACCATTTTCAAAATTCTCATCACAGTCTAATTTATTGACCAGAAAAATACAGTTACCTTACATGTAAATGGTAAGACTGCACTGCTATGTCGATCATCTATTATCTAGCTAGATTTGATTTGATTATTTTATCATTTTTCTCTTGCAGACTTACATTCACAGGAAGCTCTTGAGCTGTAATGTTCTCAATCAGCTCAAGAAGATTTTGAAGACATTCTAGAGAAGTCTGTATCTGAAATCACAATTGTGAGGCAGAATTTGATGATTTTGATCAGGGGTATGTATTAATAGCTAATTAGTTTAAGCACGAATCCATAAAGAATAAATAGAAAGTCAAATTCATATTAAAAATATCCATAATGCACATCTTATTGCACTGCTCTCGGCACTATAATTGATAGAAGCTGTGAGTCCAACTCTAAAACCTCAATTTCAGAAACTCAACTTACAGTGCATCCTTCCGGCAGCGTTATATTTATAACTGCAATGACAGAAATCAGCATGAAGACAATAATACAATAAAGCAAAAAAAAAAAAACATTCTCAGAAAACAGCTACATTTCAGGAAGAATCCACTATGTTAAACTTTTATTTAAAGATTAGCAGTCAACGATTCTACATTATAATTTCTGTTCAATTCTACACATTCACAAACATTCAGTCAAAACACTATCAACAGTGGAAACATCAGACTACATTACCAGCTGGGCTCGTCTCTGGTGTGACTGTTGTATGAGTGCTGCTGATGTTTGTAACAGCTGAAAAAAATAATGGCTGATGAATATCAATGAATCACCACAAATACAAATAATACAGGTACACACAAATAATACAGGGCTCATGTGAATATAATCACCTGCACAGTATGCAGAGCATTTAGTTGGTCTAACCAGCTCATAGACATAGTAATTGCCTGGACAGGCTTTGACTTTAATGGGGTAAGACCCGTAATAGCAGCAGTAATTGCTCCAGTGACCGCAGACATCTCGAGTGACGACTCCATCTGTAACTGCTGGGTGTCCACCATGAATCCACAGTGCGATATTGGTGCCACAGCTATAGATGTCCACACATGTGTCTGGGATCTGAGCGCTCATGTTGTTAATGAAGAGACGATACCAGCCGCTCCAGGTGAGATCTCTGTCACACTTGAAGGAGTTTGATGGCTGACTGCTGTTGGCTCTCCATGGTTCGTCCAGCACAGTGTAGTTGTAGCAGGGGTCAACAGAGGGATAAGCTGTTATGAAAACATTAAACAAATGTGTTGCTTAAAAAATTACAGCTGTTTCCCCGTAACCTCCGTGGACAAAGCAGTTGCCATTAAGAACACTACATTATTAGGTATTACATGAAGTGAAGATGAAAACAAAATGCCATCGAATCTTTTCCGAAGAGAGTCAGAACCTTCAGAGGTGCATTCACATAATTAATTCATTCATATATTAATTTGTATAATTCCCTTAGCACTCTTTTACGTAAAATCTCCCAGCTTTCTGCCATGTTTTCACACAATACGATACTACTCTGCGAGCTGTGCGCACGTGCGACTGTTAATTAAAACTTTGCTTTATGCTGGGTAGTATTTATTTAGTTATCTTGAGTTGTTCAAATCACGGTAATCGAAATACGGTTTTAATGATACTTAAAATATGAAATGGTAATGTTAACCGTGGGGAATTTTATCATGGTTTATCGTCAAACTGGTTGCAAATTGCCACTGCCCCTGGTAATTTTCTGCCAAGACATTATCCATTACGTTTATGGACATTTCCTGTACTTCTAACACACAGCATACTGCAATGTGTAATTACAAATACAGTATTGTGAAAAATCAATACAGAAAATTCCTTCATATTAACACATTATTTTGTGCTCTATTTTTTACAGAATTTTCGAGGAGTGTAGCATATTAACTATAACTACCAATACACTGCTTAAAACTATAATTTTTCAGAATGTGTTGTTTTAGTACTAATACATAAAATCATCAATAAAATACATCAAATGTAATTGTTAAAAAATGTATAACTGTTCAATAATTTGATATTGTATTTAAAAATAAAAGTTCATAAAACAATTTTGTTTATATTACTTTTAAACTTTGCAGATATTGTTTATGCTCAAACAGCAACATTAGACACTAACTAACGTTAAAAAAGTGAAATCGCAATGAACCACCCCTTTAAAGCTGCTTGCTTAGAACTGAAGCTTTGCAGAATAGCCCCGCCTTCTAAAAGAGTCAATCGCTAAAGGGTAAAGCACAGTGGCCGGTCTAGCATAAAAATAAGCTTTTTTAATGCTATTTGAGCATAAGAAACAACATTTATGAGACAGTCGTTGTCAATTGTAAGACAAATATCCATATTTAAAATGATATAAACACCTTTCTTTCACTTCTGCTAACTGTCGTAGGCGGATGCTGTTTCGGCGGATGACGTAGGACGTATGCGTAGCGTAAGCGCCGGTGATTAGTGACGAACGTGGAAGCGCGACGGAGAGAGAACAAAACAAAACGCCAGTCACAAATTAGAAGCACAAAACGAGGATTTGTAAAAAAAAAAAAATCCTTAGGATTTTGATATAAGCCAAGAGGAGACTGGTTTTCCTTTGGCAAAGTAAGGAAACTTTGGTTTTCGCGAGACTCACACGTGCATGCGTACGTCCTACGTCATCCTCCGGAAAGGCAGTCTCTCGTGAACGCACGTACGACATTTAGCGCATGTTACCCAAAACTGTTTACATTGTTTTAAATATGGATATTTTTCGTACAAAAATGCATCGATTCTCTACAGGAGGCCTTTTTTTCACCCCCCGGAGCCGTGTGATGCACGTTTTAATATGGATGGTGCTTTATTTGACTACTTTTGGACTGTTGAACAAAAACACCCGCCCATGACATTATAAAGCTTGGAAGAGCCAGGACAATTTTTTAATATAACTCTGATTGGATTCGTCTGAAAGAAGAAAGTCATATACACCTAGGATGCCTTGAGGGTGAGTAAAACATGGGCTAATTTTCATTTTTGGGTGAACTAACCCTTTAAAGCAGGGCTGGGCAACTTCGGTCCTGGAAGGCCACTGTCCTGCAGAGTTTAGCTTCAACCCTAATCAAACACACCTGCCTGTAGCTTTCTAGTGATCTTGAAGACATTGATTAGCCTTAAAGGGACTTTGGGCTAAAGTATATTCTGCAACGGTCCGTGCACTCTCTGAGTGATGTAATTTTCATCATCAGGAGGGTCTTCAGATATCCTGATTTTTGTTTCATTTTTTGTGGCCGCGTGGACAGGGCGTATACATCAGCACACACGCATGTGCACCTTAAATGTTAAAACAGAAGAGTCCACAAGCTCGTAATAGTGATGTGTCGTTCATGAATGATACGTTCATTTTGAACAAATCTTTAATATGACTCATCGAGTCATCTCAGTGAGGGAATTGTTCATTTCAATATCAATTCATATGTATTTACTACTTTACATAAAAGGGGATACAAATCTTTTGTTGAATGCAGTTGAATGCCTTTTTAGCACCATTTTAAACTTGGGGTTAAATTCAGTATTTGCTTGCATTCATTATGTATACTTATATAAGTATCGTTAAAAAAAGGATGTAAGTATTAACTTTTTAAAATTTCACATTTAAAAAGCTAGTGTTTTATCATTAATCTCCATGAACCACGTGACCACGCAGCGACGTCGGCGAGATCAAAGCTTGTCGCAACTCTGGCTTTAACTGAAGTGCTACATTTTACGATTTACGCCACATTAAGTGCGCCAAAACTGTATTTATTGTTTAAATTTCCTATTAAAACTTACAAAATTTGAAAGCTGAGACTGTTTCATATCGCAAGCAGGGTTGCCAATTCGGCGTGAGATTTACATGGGCAGCATGAGAGCGTGTGTTGGCAACCCTGACTTATCTACATTTCTAACATTTTCACCAACTGACACAAGCACAATCACTCACACATCTATTCAGTAGTACAGATCTGCACATTCATCAAGCCAATAGAGACACAGTGTGTTACATTACCAGTTGAGATGGTCACTGGTGTGACGGCTGTAGAGCTGCTGTTAAAGCTGCTAACATCTGAATATTTGGATGAATAGTGATTAATGAACAGAGACACAAATATCATGAATTTGTAGAAAGAGCTCATGTAAATATAATCACCTGCACAGTATGCTAAATTGCAGGTAGTTGGACTAACCAACTCATAGACATAATAATTGCTTGGACAGGCTTTGACTTTAATGGGAAAAGACCCGATATGGCAGCAGTAATTGTCAAAGTGACCACAGACATCTCGATTGACGACTCCATCCTGTACTGTTGGGTGTCCACCACGAATCCACAGTGGGACAGTAGTGCCACAGCTACTCCGTGCAACACATGTGTCTGGGATCTGAGCGCTCATGTTGTTAATGAAGAGACGATACCAGCCGCTCCAGGTGACAGACTGGTCACACTTTATGGCTGAAGGATCTGTATTATTTATGGCTCTCCATGGATGGTCCAGTACAGTGTAGTTGTAGCAGGGGTCAGAGAGATGAGCTGTTATGAAAATATTTAAAAGACATCATCACATTTCTGAAAAATGTGTTGTTATAAAATATTTCCAGAAGTACAGCTGAAGAATTAACTTAATTAACAAATTATTACAATATGGGAAACAGAACTGCCAACCTTGAGTTGAACCGTAGTGTTGAAAAGGCTTAAGTTTTACTGTTTTTTTATTGTTTTTATTCTTATTGGTGGGCTGTGAATTATTGACAGCGTAGTTTAGTCCCCGCCTATAGACCAAAACTACTTTTTGTTCCAGGCTGTAAACACATTTTTTTCTGCTGTAAAGTTGGGCATTTTAACATGGGGAGTCTATGGGACTGACTCCCTTTTGGAGCCAGCTTCTAGCGGCCAGTCGATGAATTACAGTTTAAGTCACTTCCGTGTTGGCTTCACGAGAGAGAGCGGAAGGTTGCCACTCGGTCAAAAATGACCCGTATTCATTTCCTATGTTATTTCATGCATGACTGGCAATTTTTTTGTTCCGTCGTTTGAAATCAGTTTATTTCAGCATTTAATATTCACCGATCTAGGAATTCAATGATCCAAGAATATTCTAAATATATTATTTTCAATGAACATCAATTATTATTTAAATTTTTCTTAGGTTTTGTGTTACTATGTCAAGTTTATGCACATGGGTCAAAAATGACCCCATCTATGCAAATGTGATAACACAAAAGAAAAAAGACAACATTTTGTTAAAATAATCATTTTAGCAGTTATTTAGGTCAACACATTTAACACTTTGTCACAAATAGCATAACACATATCACTGATAACCGATAACACTGAAATTGAACAGTATTCAGAATTGTACAGAATTGTAGTGTATGTGACCGAATAAAAGAAAATAAAACTGACAAAGTTAAATCACACAGGTACAGCAACATCTCAATTTGCCATTTTAGTGCTTACGTGACTCACAAATGACAACTACATGTTTGTGCTCCTTGCACACAGGCCTGTTGCACTGGGAATGCCAGCTGCTGATTTGTCCTCCCTTGGCCGGGCCTCTGAATATGGTTTTGAAGGTGAGACGTGCCCTCCAAGCACCTCTTCATATGTGGCATGACAAGCAATTTGACCAGCTCCTTGATGAATATCTGTCATGCATTGGTCACACCACCCGTGTAATCAGGGTGTTGTACAGTGAAGTTGGTGTAGGCCGGGGGTGACCATCGTCGGTCCTGGAGAGCCACAGTCCTGCAGAGTTTTGCTCCAAACCTTGATAAAAGCTCACCTGCCTGTTGCTTTCTATTAACCCTTAGACCTTGAATAGCTTGTTCAGGTGTGTTTGATTAGGGTTGGAAAAAAACTCTGAGTTTGGCTCTCCAGGACCGACGTTGGCTGCCCCTGGTGTAGGCATTGAGGGTCCAACTATAGGGCCTTTCGCACCGCTTTAGTTCCAGAACTAAATGTACAGTACTAAAGTACTGGGGCTGCTGTACAGGTGCTTTGACACAATCTGTATTGTTAAAAGCGCTATATAAATAAAGGACACTTGACTTGACTTGACATATGAAGATGCGCTTGGAGGGCATGCCCCACGCCACAGGGGGACATCAGACAGGAGGGCCAATCGAAGAGGAAGAGGTGCAGGATCAGAAAAATCAGCAGCTGGTGAACCAGGTGCAGGTCCTGGGCAGCTCCTCAGGATATTGTGGCTTCTTGTTCTGCCCTGAGTAGGGGGATGCTCACTCAAGACCCATTTTACTCTTTACTATCGGACTGGGTCTGAGTTTAATGTCATCAAATGAGTCTTCTTTAGGAAAGCTGAATTTACACCCACAACTCCAGATTGACCCTGTGGCACAGTCTAAGCCATTAGCATCAGATATTTCAGACTCTGAATCAAGACAACAAATGGCCTCATCTTCCTCATCCTGTTCTTCATGCAGCATTTCTACAACCATTTCAGCCATTGATCTTGAAATGACTAGGACCAGCCATACTAACACTCTGGATGAAGAAAATAAAAGGACAAGAATATCTTTGAATGCACATCAAACAGTTGATCAAGTATGTACTTATAGTACAGGTGCATCTCAATAAATTAGAATGTCGTGGAAAAGTTCATTTATATATATAAAATAAAAAGTCAGTCGGGTCACTTTAGACCCATGTTGTGCATAAAGGTTTAATGTTATCGCATTGGACTAAGATTTACTTCGTCTTTGTTCACACAGGGCATAACTACTTCCACCGCAAAACAAATTTGTTAATTTTTGTTAAACAATTTTTATGTTATTTAACCTTGTTACACTTGTGGTGTTCCCGGTCAAAAATGACCGGCCTACAAAAATAGCTTATAAATCTCTTGTTATGCAATATTATCACCTAATATTTACGTACACGCGTCATGCGCCGGATGTTGTGAACGTGCTCAGGACAGTTGGACATTGCAATGAATCAGAGGTAAAAAATGATATAAATACTGTTCAGTTTCTTGCACAGACCAATCGTTTCGAGTCTTAAGACCTCAATGTATCGTCACAAGCCGCAGAGTTTAATTTGGTTTTGTCTGTGTATGTTTTTTTACTCTCAAAGCCGTGATTCCCATCCACTTCCATTATATGACTGACAGACTGCAACAGTTTGAGTTAAAAATCTTCGTTTGTGTTCTACTGAAGAAACAAAGTCACCTACATCTTGGATGCCCTGGGGGTAAGCAGATAAACATAAAATTAAAATTTTTGGGTGAACTATCCCTTTAATCTTATCTTATGTACCTCAGTTTTTGAGTGAAAAAAAAAGTTATTTGTGGATAATTTTGTCAATATTAAATAAAATATGAAAACATTTGCACTGTTTATCACACTACTATGCTCTTATGTTTAACCAAGAAATTTGTTTTGAAAAGCTTTTACTTTGTACAAAATTTTTTTTTTAAATCCCACTTGTGGTGTTCCCAGTCAAAAATGACCGGTCCACAAAAAATAGCTTATAAATCTATTGTTATGCTATATTATCACCAAATATTGGTATCAATCTTTTTTTCAGCTTGTTTTCTTTCAATTAGGACTCGTTTTATGTTTATCTTTAGAACTGATTTTTTGTAGGCCTCATTAATTTGAGCTTACGTACCTCAGTTTTTGAGTGAAAAAAAGCATTATTTGTGGATAATTTTGTCACTATTAAAAAAAATATTTAAAAAAATTGCACAGTTTTTTCACACTAGCATGCTCTAATGTTTAACTAAGAAATTTGTTTTGAAATGCTTATATCTTTTCATTTTTGGGTGAACTATCCCTTTAATCTGATCTTATGTACCTCAGTTTTTGAGTGAAAAAAAGTTATTTGTGGATCATTTTGTTTTGAAAAGCTTATATCTTGTAAAAAAAAAATAGCACAAAATAACACTTAGCCAACCAGTGCAATAATATATAAATGCTGCAGCGTAATTTGTCAAATGTTCCGCCCCCTCATTGGAGAAAAATCACGTTCAAAAAGAAGGCGCGTGACGCTGTAATCCAAGCGATGATAGAAGTAGACGTAGAGGAGTGGGATGATTTTTTATTTTTACAATGTTTTTGTAATGTATTCATTATCACAGGCTGTAATAAAAAACAAGTTGTCCTATACTAATACCAAGAGTCAATACATTTGGTTCGAATAGCCTATATTTTAGTAGGCTATAAATATGTGGCTATGTTACAGTTCCCCTTTGAAGCTCTTGTGTTTTTCTCCTTTTCCATCTCTCCAATCCTATTCTGCTCACAGGTGATTGGAGATGAGTTTTGTTCCCACTTTGTTGCAGTCTGCTGATTTTTATTTATTTATTTATTTATTTTATTTAACTTCTGTTTTTGCTTTTCAGATAAAAGAGTGGTTTCAGTTTAATATGTTGCAGGCTCATTTATTGGTAATAAATAATTGATAATAAATAATATTGATAATAAATCATCAAAAAAATATTGGGCTTGTTTTGGGCTTGTTTTTGAAGCTGCGTTTGTTTATTTATCTTGCTAGAGTTGGCAACAGTGTTTCCCACTGAGCCACTTGCGCTGCCCCTCAGCTGTAGACATAAAATAAAATAATAAAATATTGTTTGCCGACCTTTTTTCATGTTTGTATGTATGAAAAAATCGAATCAAATAAAACAAAAACATTTACAGGTACAAAACTCTGTTTGGATAGATGCTGAAATGTACACCATACACAGCAAAACCCTCAGTGAACACTGCTCAGTGTTTATATGAGTCCAATCTACACAATGTTAAAAGAAACACTGAAACAGTGTTGAAGTTAATGAGATAATTAAGTGATGAAATAACTGATGATTGAGCATTTGGTACAATCAACTGCAAATAAAAGACATTAAATCTCAAGATCTCAGCAGAGGATGATTAAGCAAATCCACAAACAGCATCACCAGCTTCACACATTACTAACCAGATTGACTTTATTTCTGTCAGACATCTAGAGAAGGTTTAGATGTTGATATTTGTTTCATTTGAAGTCACCATTGTGGTGGGCAGTGTTCGTTTTAGTTGGGATCATGGTCCTCGTACTTCTTGTGCTAGCTTTTCTTTGGTTGTTGTAAATGTGTGTTATAATAGTTGTGGAAAAGAGAGCCAAAATAAAGCGAGATCAAGTGTTATCAGCTTTTTGAGGATAATAAGATCATTGCAAAATAAGTGTCTGATGTTGCGTTTTTTTTTTGTGTTTATGTTTGGCATTTATAGTCATTAACTTTGTGGAACTGTAGTACTGGCACCAATACTGGCTTCTTTTGTGATAAAGACATTGAAAAGAAATCTTTTGGACATAACTTTGCTCGTGGGTTAGGTCACTTCACTTTGTTCTCCTATTGTCTGGGCCTGCTTTTAGTATGTGTGTGTGTGTGTGTGTGTGTGTGTGTGTTTGTGTGTGAGAGAAAGAGTGAGTGAGAGTGAGAGTGTGAGTGTAGGCCTAGTTGTGAGTTTTGTGTTTCTGCCCCTGCCGTTCCCGCACAAGGTTAGCCCTTTAATTCATAAATGTGATCTAACAAAGGGCAAATATTAACCATATATGCTGTTTATATTGCTTGTAATTGGGAGGAAGTAAACATCTGTTGAGTATTTAACATAAAATTGTTTGTGTTTAATTAAAAACCCAAAAATGCAGCGGGTCCACCAGACCCACAAACACTGGCTGAGAAACAAAAATATGAACACCACACAAGGGTTAAATGCGGTTGTTACTCCTGAAACTTACAGTGTGTACGTAGCCTAAATGCGGTTGTCACTGCCTGCATTGTTCGGGAGTTAATTCGGTTGTCGAATGTGGTTGTCACTCCTGTATTTTAGAGAATTATGTGTGTACAGAACGCAATTAAGGAGTAAAAGGTGAACTGACAACTTTGCCGCAGGGTGTACATGGCCATACAGTATCCTTCAGAAATGTAGACAATATTACTAGAATCACGAGTAACATGCTGATTTTCCAAGTGTTATATTCTAATACAGAAAAAGTCAAATTCTTTACTGTGTGCACATTTGTGCAGAAAAATAAACTGGTTGTTTGTACATCAGCTCAACACACCAATCTAAAGATCAAAAACACCACAGCACAATACATTACCAACTGTGGTTGTCTCTTGTTGTCTTATAGAGGTAAAGACATCTGAGAAAAAGAAGGGGGAAAAAAGAATACTGGTTAATTAAAACATTGTAAATGGTGCAATATTTAAAACAGAATATTCTGGCGGAAATATTAAACTCTCTGCTGTTAAGCACATTAAAGCCACAGCTTAGGCATCTGAATGAAAGAAGTGTGTCACACATTAAGAGGGATTCATTTCAAGCTGTTGCTCCCAAAAAGATAATCAATTACATTGTAGGATCATTAGATCTGTGCAGGTCCAAATAAAAAATAAAGTCTTATTTAGCATCTTCTGAGTTGATTTTGGGGAGAATTTAAACACAGTAAAATATTCAGACCAGAAACACATTATCAAATTAGTCATTATATTTACTAAACTAATACATTGTGGGCCTGCTTATGTGTTACATTCACACACACACACACACACACACACACACAAAAAGCCACAACCAATAAAATTGATCAGACTTACACAGCATAACAAAGAAGATAGTCGGTGCTCTTATAAAACCTGTTATTAAATATGAAGGGGGAAAAATCAATAAAAACAAATGATTTTTTTTATTCAATTGCAATGTTGAGATTGTGACAGATATATTCATAATCTCAATGCAGTTCATGTCGTAATAGTTTTTGGGGCAGTGAGAACCACTTCTTAATTATACTCACCTTTATGAAAAAAGGACGCCATTGTCAATTTTGGCAGTCCAGTGTACTTTATCTCTTTATCTAAAAAAAAAAATTTAAAAACATCAGAGGACATTCCCTCATTACAGTTTAGAGAGGGAAAACAAACAAACAAATTAGCTTTGGCATTGACACATGACTTCATTTTATCCTCTTTGCACACGGAAAATCCCAAGTAGGTATAACTGCAGACCGGAGCTCTCGAAAATGGGGCGTGAAGTGAACTCCAAAAGTGGGCAGAACTTCCAAAATGGGGCGGGGTCTCTTCGCGCAAAGACTTTCACCATTGGCTCTGGCTTCAGCCAATTGTTATTGACTTACATTTCAAAATAAAACTTTTTAAATTAAACATTGCTTCTAGTTGATCTAAAATAAAATATGCTATATAAATAAATATTCTCAGTGAGATCAGAGCCCAAAGCTCGTGGCCAGTGGTTTTCGGACCGGAGTTTGAACCTCTGCTTAATGATATAAACGGGAATCACCCGCGAGCTCTCCCGCGAGCCGTCCCAGCGCAGTGCAGGGGAAAGATGTTACTCTATCGCGTTGTTTTAAGCAACAGGGGCATCCCGAGCGGGGGCGATTCTAGGATTTTCATTTTAGGGGGGCTCAGCCCCCAGTGAGGGTATAGTAATAATAATAGTCTAATGATAAAAATATATAGGCCTATATAAATAAAATAAAAAATGTTTGATTAATAACGGTCATATACTAAACTTATTGCAGTATTCCACTGTATTGCATAGATTGGTATAACATTTGAGTATTGAATAAGCCAAATTCAAGTCTTCATGATCTCACACACACAACCTGTTTACTGTACAAACACAAAATTTTACCGTTTGCATTTCTAGTACAACCCTCTTTCCTTAGCTCAAGTATGCAAACCTCTTTGCCATATGCACTGGAATATGTATTATATTAAAATTACATTTTCAAATGAAAATGGCAACATGGTCGTTTTATAAAGTATGCGTTCATATGTGCTTCATTTTCGCTGGAGGAAACAGCTGTGGTGTGATGAGGGGTGAACGCAGTGAAAACTTAGGCTACAGTAGATGGGGAACCGATATGCATAGCTATGCACAATAAAGAGTACAATATACAATAAAACACAATATAAGAAAAATCAGAGATAGTTTAAATGTTCTTTGAAATAACGCTGAGCACTTGTATTGGTATGGTGGTAATTTTAAGTAGATCATTAATTATTAAAGACATTTACATTTATTCATTTAGCAGACGCTTTTATGCAAAGCGACTTACAAATGAGAACAATAGAAGCAAACAAAACCAACAAAAGAGCAATAAAATGCAAATGCTATAGCCTCAGTTAGCCCAACGCAATACACGTATAGGTTTTTAATTTAATTTTATTTTTTCTATATAAATATACACCTATATCACATATATATACAACACACACACACACACATATATACATATATATATATATATACACACACACACACACACATACATATATATATATATATACACACACACACACACACACACACAAAGAAAACAAGTAGATAGAATAGGAAAAGAATACAGAGCTAGTGTTGGAGTTTTTTTCTTTTAGAGAAAAACAAGCAGTTAGAAAACGAATAGAGAGTGCAAGTGATAGAGGGTCGTGTTTTTTTTAAAGAAAAATATATAAAATAGAATTAGAATAGAGAGCGCTAGAGTTTGAGGGTCAAATAAAGATGGAAGAGATGTGTTTTTAGTTGATTTTTGAAGATGCATGTGCATTACTGTAAAATATATTTTGCTTTGCAATATAACAATTTTAAACGTAACAGTGTAATTAAAACGGCAGTTGACATTCTGTAATAATGTTTGTAACTCTATGTTACCTGACAATTACTGTATCAGTTAAATATATTACACACTTTCACTATAGTGAATTTATAGAATAGAACACCTTTATTGCACAGCTGTAGCCTACTTTGAAATTTAAGCTCTCTATAGTAGCAATACACACTTACAAACAGTTCTAGTGCACATGTAAACAAATATGTACAGAACTATGTGAAGTTACATATTTACATTATTTTTACAGTTATTGCAATCTGTACAAATAAAACAAATTACATTTATTCCTTGTTATGTATAATCCTTAGCATCAGCTAATCTACTGCTTTGTGCCGTTTTTCAGTTATCGATTACTGATGACAACATACTGTAGTATCAGGGTTGAAGTTAAAATTCGTCGGAATTGGCTAGAGGACGGTGAGCAGAATTCTGCCTATTTCTTTAGGTTGGAAAGGCAGCGAGTTAAAAATTATTTTCAGCAACTATGTATTGATAGGAAAATAACTGATGACTTTAAGATAATTGCATATTTTTGTGCCAAGTTCTTTAATGATTTATGTTCTTCCAAATTCTGCCAGCAGAATTTTTTGATTCTTTATTCTCACATAAAATAAATAAATAGCCTAAAGAAGATTGTTGTCTATGTGATGAATCAGGATATAATCAGGGTAAAATCCCAATCGTTTTTTTATTTAATATTGAAATATAAAAAAAAGGTAAATAAAAAGGCACATTTTTATGTTTTTCATTTGTTCAGACAAAACGAAAAATCAAGAATTCGCCTTCATTTTTTGTTTTTACGATCAGGGATAAAAAATGGATAAACAGCTTGAATATCGGCTCTCTACATGTTGGCGGGAATGAAACGCCCCTTTCTGCTGATTGGTCAACCAAACATTACAACAAAAATATATATATATAAAAAAAGTAAATAAATACAATAAAAAAAGACATAATAATAGTCCTCCGCTTCTACGGATTCTTAATGACCTTTATTTCTACTACATTTAATCTCTTTCTCTTCATCAAGCAGCCAGATTAACGAATGGTTTGATGCAAACCGTATACCGAGGCAGACAGAGCTTTCTTTTGTGTAGGCAGCATAAATTCTGCAACCTACCCGTGAAACATTCGTTTATCTCATGAATTTACTTCATACCTGCACTCACAACTAGAAATAAACCAGAGATGATTTTAGTCAGAAATTGATGTCAGAAATGAACTTTCCCATTAGGGGCAACTGATTTTTTTTAACCATTTATACAGAATTTCATATTAGGCCTAAATATGTATGTTATCCTTAATGTTAAATTCTTAAATGTTAATGTTAAATTAGAATACATGTAATATGACAATAGGCTGTTACCAATTAAATCAGTATTAATTTAGATGTAGGCCTATTTACAGTTTAATACTGATCAGACGGTTGTACATGGATTTACATAGCAATTACAACTGTATAATGAAATGAGATTAATGTTTTATACAACATTTTTAATATAGAAATATGTAATGACAAAATGAAATTATAGGCCTACTTTATGATACTTATGAAAGTAATATCGCCCACTAGTCATTGTGTTAATAAAGAAGCCTTTTATTCAATCTATTCGTTCAAGATTCTGATTCATTCAAGAATAAATTCAAGTGTCTGTCTTTAATAATTGGTCACTGAATTGTCTATAATAATGGGTCTTTCAAAGACTGATTCATATCAGGATTCAGGAATGATACACCACTCAATGCGCCTACTGTGACTGGTTTGATGACGTCAAGAAAATACCCACCCCACCCATTCACATCTGAGAACTACTATCCTTACCTATCATGCCACACAATGTAACTGTAAAAATATGTAAATATGTAACTTCACATAGTTCTGTACATATTTGTTTACATGTTTACATTTAAATAAAAACACTTGACCCCATACTTGCACTCTCTATTCGTTTTCTAACAGAAACAGCTGTGGTGTGATGAACGGTGAACGCAGTGAAAACTTAGGCTACAACAGATGGGGAACCGATTATTGCTCCCCCATGATATTTTGCAAACTGAATTTATGACAAAGAACTGCACAGATGCAGATATTATAACAATCTATCGATAAACACGCACCATGTCCTCTGTTTCTCGCTCTGCGCCGCTGCGGTCTGCGGATTGAAAAAGAACGCGCTGAAAGACGGGGAGGAGCCTGGGTGTAACTAAAAAGGTGCCATTGTCCGGTGAGGTCCGGTTGGGGAGTTACGGAACGATCTCATATCGCATAATCTTATTAACTGTTTATCTCCTGAACTGCAACTTTCTTTACCACTCTATTCAGCGCCAATCCCGCCGTGCAGTCAATTTCACTGGTTAAGGTTAGGGTCAGGTGCGGGGTAGGTTTAGGGGGTTAGCATGTTTTGTAGCATAGTGTAGGAAATCAACACTGTGATTGACACAACCAATAAAATCTTTAGAATTCAATCAGCTGTGGGGCGGAATTTGCGCTTTTAAGGCTGATTTTAAAGTCTGCATGAAATCGAAATTTGCAATATTTACTTTGTTAGCACACATTGCTAGTCTTAAAGTGAACAATTAATCCGTGCAAGTTAATCCACTGAAAAAAATTGTTTGTCTTGGTAATCTTTAATCAAAATCTGATATTTTGCGTCCACTCTGGAAAGGTACTCCTTTTCTGATGACGTCAATTTGACGGTTTGGGCAGAATATGCTTAACCACGCCCCTCCAACCATTAGTTCGCTGCGAATTAGAGATGAGAGAAGGAGCGCAAAAATAAAACCCCACCCTCTATTCAATAATCCGTTTCAGTTGGAAATACGTCACCATATTCAAATAAAGTAGGAACTTTTTTTTCTGTACTGTAACAGCCGAATGGTAGTCTGTAAACCAAAGAGACACCTTCACAATATTCACTCAAGTAAGTTAAAAGCAGAACGTGTAAGTTGCTTCCTCAAGCTTTTAATTCAGCAATGTGCAAATGCACAAATGTTTGTTGTAAAGCAATATTGCAATTGTTCAAAAGCAAACCGCTTTCAATTATTAAAAAGGCTCAAGAGCCCAACTAAAGCAAACACTGATCTCCATGATGGTGGCATCATTTTAACCAATAAAACATCAACATCTGATCCTCTGTAATTCTCAATAACAGCAGGTGTTCATCACTAATGCACAATCATCATTTAATTAGTCACTTAATTATCTCATTAACTTTAACTCTTTGAGGACTTGGGATTTGACTTGAGACTCGTTTGTGATTTGAAAGGAATGACGTGGTTCCTCCTCTGGTGAAATCAGCTGCTGAGTTCATGGGTGGAATAAACATATGGCAGGACTTTTACTTTCTGAGCCCTGGATTGTCCGCCTCTGGTCTTATGAAGTATTCTAATTTGTTGAGATAGTGAATTGGTGGGTTTTTGTTAAATGTGAGCCAAAATCATCACAATTAAAAGAACCAAAGACTTAAACTACTTCAGTCTGTGTGCATTGAATTTATTTAATACACGAGTTTCACAATTTGAGTTGAATTACTGAAATAAATGAACTTTTCCACGTCATTCTAATTTATTGAGATGCACCTGTATCTAGTCTCCCATGGTTTTAAAATCAGTTAAGATTTGAAAATCGTCTAGTGTGGGGCCAGCCTAACTTGAATGTACGTGGCTTCCGGTGTCATTCACTTTGAGTTATTTTAGCTGCACAAAATGTTATTTCTGTTTGATATATCAAACTGGTATTTCTTATCATATTGTTTTAATGTATTGTATATTAATTATAAACACACTGGTTTGTAGCGCAAATAGTTTTACCGTTTACTGAAATTTGTTAATTTACTCGTTATTTACCTATAGCGACTAATAAATCGAAAGCCTCACAAATTCACAGAAAATATTGTATTTCCGCATTGCAAAATAAGGTGAATAGAACGGGGTTTACATTTACATTTAGACATTTAGCAGACGCTTTTATCCAAAGCGACTTACAAATGAGGACAATGGAAGCAATCAAAATCAACAAAAGAGCAATGATAAGCAAGTGCTAGAATCATAAACAAAACTAGCCACTAACAGCTAGGCCTATTGATCTAAATGGTATGGGTTTGTAAAGAACTGCCTGAAATTGTTTGCGATTCATTCGGACAGTACACTCTCTCAATGAAGCAGTTTCTCATAACGTAAGTGGATACTATTTAAAACAAAACAAAAAATACTGCTGAATGAAACGCTGTTGTTGGAATTGATCAAGCTTATTATTTAAAACAAATCATTATATGAAGTTATAAAATCATATTACTTATATTTATATGGTTTTACCAAATTTGTCTGATCTGTAGGCTATACATTTTTAAATGTACATCAGCCGAGGAGTTGATTTCCTGAAATGGATTTAGAGACTAAAAACGTGGGGAGCAGTTCATGTACCTACGGTAGCTTTGTTATCTTACTGTTAGTTCCACCAGAGATATTCAACAGACTGTGTCAACTGCTATAGGCCTAAAAGTAATTTTTGTCTGTTTTATCTGCTACCTATCAATTTGATTTTGTTCCTGTTCTGTCTTCTGTAACCCTTGCAGTCTTACAACATTGATATTAAGAACACTGATATTACCTTTGATATTAAGAATATAACCCTAACACATAAACATATGATGCAGTATAATTGTTTTGAAAATTATGATGATAGTTCATCATCAATGGAAACCAGAGATTAGATGATCTGTAGCTGAGGATTTCCACACAAACAGCTAATAAAGATCAAAACTAAAAGTATTTTATAGTTTAAGTATTTCAAGAGCGTCTTACCTGGTGTAAGTTTTTCTTGATATGATATTCACCCGACTACATGAAATTGTTTGCCTCAGAAATTTATATGGCATTTGTATGAATCTATATGAAATGCTATCTGCCTGAGGAAGCACATTTAGTAACCTCCTCCTGCTCAAATTAAAATTTGTATTCAAATTTATACACAAAGTCAGAACACACCCCAAGATGTTTTTTATATGAAACCAACACGAATACAAAGGTCAACTTGGCTCATTTCCTTTACAACAGCTCCACATCTGTCTTCAATGCCATCAGCTGGAAAAGGTGATCAAAAGCTGATCTTCATAAAAAGAGTGAACCGATTTATTTATTTATTTGGAAAACACCAGGAGAGTCCAACTCTTTGCAGATGATCACAGTATATATGAATAATCTTAATTGTCATTGATTTGTGAATTTCACTCTGTTCATAATCCAAAGTGATCATATTACTTCAGAAGACTTGATAAACCACTGAAGTTGCAGATGTTACTTTGACACTATACATTTATGTGCTTTTTAATGCATAAAACCTTTGGACCCAGTAGATCTTCACCTTGTACTGGAGAAACACCTTATCATTTTATTTCCATTCTGCTGTGACTAGATAAACACAGATCTGCCCACTACTTTACATCTTGCATCAAAGATGCAAATCCACCCAGGAATAGAAGAATGTTTGACGTCATTTGATCAAACATTAACTGTTTATGATTTACCAATAGTTTTTCAGTAATTGCAAAGAAAGTATTTAAAGTAAAAAAAAAATTTAAAAAAAAAACCTTGAGGCAGGGGCCCATAAAAAGACACTGATCTGAAATCCCAGTCAACACGTGAGATCATGCGATGATCACAGTGATATCACACCATTCTTATATTGTGATCAGGGGCGTAGCGTCTTGCATGCAGGGTATGCAGCTGCATATGGGCCCGTGCGTATTGTTGGCCCGCTGAGCCGAGGGGGAACCTTTAATTGAAACGAGGGAATGAATAGAGCCCTGCACGGGTGCGGCCCGGCCCTTCCGACAGCTTATCAGAATATTCTCGGCCTAAGTCTGACCCAAGTGGCAAAGTGGTTATATTTCTTTTCGTTTATTTATTAAGTTAATTTAGAAATATGTTTGGAACATTTTATGTTTGTTAAATTCAAGTTGTTGTTTTTTAAAGTAACGACCAAGCGGCCAGCGGCGGACTGAGTTGAGCATATATGTTTGATCAGTTTAGCCTTCTCAAATCAACATGACTTGCCTAAAATAAAATCTATAGACATAAAACACTTCACAATTCACAACATTAATTTTAAAATTTAACCTAGATAAATGTGTGCTGTTAGACGCATATACAGTCGTTTGTGCGGAGAGTGGAAGCTGAAGCGCGCTTTGCAGGACATGGAGGCGCCAGCGCGATCACTTGCATTTTTTTCTTAAGATCGGAAACTTAACATACGCCGTCATTTTTGCTCATAAAGGTAAGAGTAATACATCATTCGGAATTGTAAAGGGTCTACATTTATTTGTGTGCACTCACAAACAATATCAACAAAAACCTGTGCTTTTGTAAAATAATTAAGGAAAACAAACAGGATGCGCTTTCTGTCGTCTTGGTCTTGAGCAGGAGCGCTTCACAATGATGAACCGACACTCAGTGAATACTTGCCTCCTCACAGACATGATAAATATATCTAATAGAATGCTTTAAATACTTTGAAACAAAATTATTCAAATAGAAAACAAAAACTCTTTCATTATGTAGGCTAATCAGTAAAGATGTATTTCTCTCTAAAGGCGCGCGTCCTGAGGAGATGGCGAGTCAGGACCATCAACTTCATCTTGTGACACTGACTCAGAAAAGTCATTAATAAATCATTCAGTTATCTCCTTAGTATTTTATTTATTTATTGTTTGTTTGTTTTTGTTTTTTGGGCTTCTGTGCGAAGATTGTATTTGCATGCAGTACAAATAGCCTACGGCGGCATTTTAGTACCATGTTGAAAAATAAGATTAAGGTCATAATATTTTAAGAATAAAGTCAAAATTACGATAATAAAATCAGGTTATAGGCCTATTGCGTGAAGTTAATGTGAGAATTCCACCTATACTCCGCCAAAATAAATAAATAATAAAATAAAATAAAATAAAAAGTCTGTGGCATCCAACCTGTCATTCTTCACATTTAACATAAAAAACAGCAATAAAAGGTAGGCTTATTGACGTTTTTTGAAACTCTAATTGATCGATTTCATGAAACATTCGTTTGTATTAAATTGTTCTGATTTTTTCAACATGCATTCAAATATTTATTCATGTTTATTTCGTGCTGCAAATATTAAAGAGGAAAATATTATTGATTCACATGCTGCTTGAACTGAGACGAATATAGTTATCTCACTACAAAATTTTCTGCATATGGGCCCGGGGCTGACTTGCTACGCCACTGATTGTGATACTCACAGTGTGAGTAATATGTGAACTCATTGTGAATTCAAAATGTTGAGCAGGTTGAGAGGAGGCAGTTCAAATATCAGTCACCGAGGAGGCTTTCTATATCCTGTTTCTCAACACTATCACAGTGATATCACAGTGCTCTCACATGGTGAGCTCATGAGTGCACACTCAGCTAACAGTTTTTTGTTATAAGAACCTTCTCCAAACATACAACTGACTTCCAGACACAGCCTTCGATGAAATCAACTGAAATACAAAAGACATTAAATCTTTGGTGATCTCAGCAGAGAATGATTAAACAACTCCACAAACAGCATCACCAGCTTCACTCATTATTAACCAGACTGACTTTATTTCTGTCAGACATCTACAAAAGCGCTTATTGAGAATTAACAGAGATATAGATGATGATGTTGTATTGTTTCATTTGATGTTACCATCAAGGTGATTAGTGTTTGCCTTCGTTGGGCTCTTGACCCTTGACTTTACAACATTAGCAAAATTGTCAACCTTTAATTATATGGTACAAATGGACATTACTAGCAGCTGTTCCCATACAGTATCCTTCAGAAATGTAGACAATATTAATAGAATCACCAGAAACATGTTGTTTTTTTGTTTTGTTTTTTTGCCCAAGGATTATATTCTAATCTGCAGATCTACTCATTCACAGCCAAAACACCACAGCAGTACATTACCAGCTGTGGTTGACTCTTGTGTGACGCTTATACAGGCCAAGATATCTGAAATAAATTATAATGAATACAAATGAATTAACATTATACAAAGGGATCAGCATATGAAAGAGCAGGCAACTGACCAAACAAAAACAAACAACAAACATCCGTGGCAGGAATCCTTAATGTCATCAGCAAATGGATGTTTGTGAGATGGATCAAGACACATGAAGTGATGTGATGTGGAAATAAGCTATAATTCATTGTGTGACTGCTAACTAAAACAGTATTGTGTGTGATGAGATGTTTATAGACATATTGACATTTGATTCCACATTCACTATTTTTCCTCCTCAGATGCAAATTCAAATACAAATTTTGACACAAAAAACAATCACACAAGCATATGTTCTTTGTCAGGGAAAAGCTACACATTACCATATTGTTTTAAATAATTAAACTCTGTCTTTGCTCAAGGCAGTCCGTTATGGCTGATCCTGAACTTTCCCTCCCGAATGATAACAATTGATTAGTGACATTTCACAGACAGAACCCAGAAAATAATAAAATATAGAGTTCTGTATGTTACATTTTATATACAGAGATGCTGTGGAAGATTTAATTTAGTATCATATTTCAAACTAGGTATAGGGAGTCAGTCTATTATGGAGCGTTTTTCTTTTGTGTAATGTGAAAATAATGTAGTTAATAAGTCATTACACACATAAAACATGTGGGCCTCAATCTTAAACATATATTTTGATAGATAGATAGCATGAGGCATATTCAAAGTAATATGAGATAAACCTTAGTCAAGGTAGTGCCATATTTCTTTTTTTCTTTCTTTTTTGTGTGTTGGGGGTGGGGGGCTGTGAGGGACAAGTACAGCATGTTTAATGAATTATATACACTGTTCAGCTGGAAAACATCTTTTCAAAGTCCCTTTTAATAGACAAAAAAGCTTAAAAACTGTTTCAGTTGTGAGTTGAGTTGTTGAGATAATACACAGATTAAACATCTAAAATTTTCTTTAACGATGATCCTGTACAATTTAAAGTCATTTGGGCATGGGCATGAAGTACTTTTTTTTTTTAAATATCAAGTTTATATAAAGAAAACAAAGCTTTTATATTAAGAAAACAATTTATTTAGTAAGATTTTTCAAGGTGTCTCTCTTTTTTTTTTTTTGCCCTTTTTTGCAAAACATTATAACATTAACAAAAAAAAGGTGAGACTAACATTCAAAAACATTAATTATGCTGTGTATTTTAATACAAACATAAATTAACCTGTATATTATTGACACTTTAGCAGTACTTTTTACTTTCTGAACATGATGCTGTAGTCCTGTTGTTTGATACAGCAAAGACATTTGAAGAACTTCCTGTACTGCTGCCTGACCTGGACAAGAATGGGATGAGAGGAGCTGAGTGACTTATAAAACTCATGAACAAAAATGAAGTTCCCTTTTGTAAAAAAGCATTGGTGGAACTCTGTTTACTCCCAATGCTGAAGACTGATTTGTTAATGTTCATGTAGCTGCATGAACAAATAGCATTTCATTCTTCCAAAATGGGTGGGGCCAACTGCATATATAAGTCGGCGCTGAGTGCCATTTCATCAGAATCTTTTTCCTTCAGCGTGAAGATCATCTCCTTGCTGGACTCTGAAGAAGAAGGAAGAAGCCTGCTACTCGGCTTAGAAGATTTGGCCCACAGCCATTTTTCTGCTTTCATTTCCTTTCTATCCATTGACGGCAGTGAAGAAAAGGGCTGTGAGAAGCTTCCTCCTCTTGAAGAGGCTGTCACTGCACATCTCTGCCCACCCTCATCTTTGGGACTGAAAGCCAAGACCGTTCATCCATCCAAGCCCTGCAAGACCACCTAAGCCCTATTGGGTAGGGCCTACTCTGCGGCTGACCAGGCTGGCTCAGCGCTCCACACAATGGCGGTTTTCCAGAACTAACTCCTCCACACCATAGATAGGTCCGGCCTCCATCGACTCCCCAGTCTCCCCCACTAGATTTTTCGGCTGTGGACGGGTTTGCAGAATGCTTCATTGCAGTTCAGAAGTTAGCGCAAGCTATGCGCCACTTCCTACTAATGCACTCCAGCTCACCTGCTGGAGTTCAGTCCAAGCCAGAGCATGAGTGCCCTTGGACTGCCAAGTACTGTCAAAAATAATACTTCTCCTCTTTGAAACTACATAAATTGTCACTCCACCAGGGGAATGGCCTCTTCCTGGGCTTGGTCCAGCAGAGTCTGGAGCTATTTGTGTGGCAGCCAGTGGATCTTCACCGTCTACCTACCTTTTATAACCCAGACGTCCCTGCCCTTCAGGCGTGGATTTTGTCCACCTAGTCATCCTGTGTCCCTGCTAGTGGTCAAGGATATTTTTTTGTCGAGGGTCTGGCTGATTCCAGGCCTGTTGTGCTCATGCTTCCTTTAGGACTCTCATATCAGGCTCCCTGGAGCTCGGCTCATGGAGTTCCTTTTCGTTCTGCCCTTATATAGCACAGCGCTATTGGACATCGTTCCCCAAAATGTGGTTCACACAATGTGAGATTTTGAAAGGGAATGCTCTGGTTACTAATGTAACCTCGGTTCCCTGAGATAACAGGAGCGAGAACGGGAACATTGTGTACGTGCTATGAAGCTGCAAGAGAGTCAACGCAGTTGGTCATCAGTTGAAAGATTCTGAAATGACACTCAGTGCCAACTTATATAGGCAGTTTGCCCCACCCGTTTTACTGGGCTGAAATGCCATTTGTTTGTGCAGCTACATGAACGTTAACAAATCAGGCTTCAGTTTCCAAAGGAAACAGAGTTTCTCCCAAAGGATGTTTCATGCAATGCTTATTCCTGTTATCTTAGGGAACTGAGGTCACGTTAGTAACCAGAGCATTTTTTTAATATTAAACAGGTACCATAAAGGTATTTTGTAAAGACTAGATTTGCATTTTGAGAAGTAAATACTGCTGCTTTACTTTTCTTCCATATACTGTCTGTGGTGCAAATGAAATGGTTTATTATAAAGTAGGATGGAAAAATGTATAACCTCATTATTGAGGACACAGTAGATCAGGAAGATGAAGGTTCCCTGCTGGGAGTTCAAGATCAGGAAGAGGATCTCCAGCACCTTACTGCCATAAGTGAAGAAACCCAGAATCCAG
>NW_015635534.1:359667-360419 GCF_001515625.1 Sinocyclocheilus rhinocerous
CCAGTGTTTTAAACACCATAATCCTGCAGAGAAACAGAGAAAGAAAGAGTTAATGTGTCTTCATTGACTATATTGTTTTGTTAAGAGTGGTAGAACTACAAACAATGCATATTACTTGGTTTGTTTCATCTGTGAAACTTCAGCGTTGAGATTTTTGAGAGTCATATATAATTCCATTGTTTTCCATTTAATACAAAGTCATGAGAAAAGTTAAATGAGAAACGCATTTACCGTTAGTATCATGCAAACAGGTCCCAGAAATCTTGAGATGAAGCCTTTATCTATTTTAATCCAGCACCTATTTGGGGGGAGATACATAAAATAATCTGTAAACAAACATGGGCGAAGATGATGGTGTTACAGCCCTGCCCTTTTTTTCCTTGTCTTTTGTTGTGAGATTGCAGGGACAGAGGCTCCTCCTTGAGGGGTGGGACTCCGGTGCGGATCATGGGCCGCACCTGTGGCACTCTATTTAAGAGGCTCATGGATTTTGGCTCACTCTCTCTTATTTTTGTTTTGTCCCAGTGTTTTAAACACCATAATCCTGCAGAGAAACAGAGAAAGAAAGAGTTAAGGTGTCTTCATTGTCTATATGTTCTTTTTATAGAGTGATTAAATCATAATGTTTGTTACTTGGTTTGTTTCATATGTGAAACTTCAGCGTTGAGATTTTTGAGAGTTGAGTTTAAACTGATGATGATTTTGACGAAGAGAATCATGTTTGACTGCAGAGCAAAAAAAAAATAAAAAAT
>NW_015635534.1:364983-416457 GCF_001515625.1 Sinocyclocheilus rhinocerous
GTTGTGAGATTGCAGGGAAAGAGGCTCCTCCTTGAGGGGTGGGACTCCGGTGCGGATCATGGGCCGCACCTGTGGCACTCTATTTAAGAGGCTCATGGATTTTGGCTCACTCTCTCTTATTTTTGTTTTGTGTTCTTTTTTGAAGAGTGGGTTCTTGAGATTGTGCGTTCCCATTTTTGTTGCCACAACTCCACAAACCCCATTTCCAGCAGCTATTTGATTTGTTGTTCCTTTCATTATTCTTTAATATTTTGACCCTAGACATTATTTCTTTAACTTTAAATACATATATTTTCTTTATTGAAACTCATTTTGTGAAGTGTCCTCTTTATGTTGTGACTTTGAGCCGGGTCATAACAATGAGCAATGAGTTATTCCAACTAAACTCACTTTTCACTTCCGTAGCCTTTAGGATCTACCACAGCAGACACGGCCACCACAACCAGAGCAACCAGATATCCAATCACACACAGGAATCCACTGCTAAGCACCTCCCTATTAATGGAGCTGATTTGTGATAGGTTCTTCACACAGATGAAGAGCAGCACAGCTTCAATGAGCATCCACACAAAGCCGGAGAGAAAGAAGAACTGCAGGAGGCCAGAGATCACGGCACACAACACCTGGAGACCATGAGAGACAGTTATGATGGTTCTCAGTGAGGCTGTGCTGAGCTGTAGGGCTCCTTCATCATTCTCACCTGCTGACGCCGTATGAGGCTCAGGAACTGCTGTGTGAGCAGAAACAGAAGGTGAGCCAACAGAAGACTGATGCAGATGTTGA
Source organism: Sinocyclocheilus rhinocerous (assembly GCF_001515625.1). NCBI lineage: Eukaryota > Metazoa > Chordata > Actinopteri > Cypriniformes > Cyprinidae > Sinocyclocheilus > Sinocyclocheilus rhinocerous. Next base: position 365,767 of record NW_015635534.1, read on the forward strand.
TTCGAGCCACATTATTCACTCCAGGACTCCACTGACAAAGGGCAAAGGTCAACAGGGCCAAACTGAAGAACACCAGCCCCACGATCACACACACCAAATTCAACAGCTCCAGCAGTGAGTCGCTCTGAGAAAACATGAGAGAACATGAGTGCCAAATCTGTGCTGTTCTTCAGTGTTCACTAGAAATATTCTGTACCTCTGACTGACGGCTGGTTTGCATGATGAGAGCGAATGTTGACAGATGATCACAGGAACACACAGTGTAGCTGCTGTTGGTCTTTAAAACAGAACAACCATCTACAATCCACTCTTTTTGGAGCTGATCTGTGATAGGTTCTTCACACAGATGAAGAGCAGCACAGCTTCAATGAACATCCACACAAAGCCGGAGAGAAAGAGGAAGTGCAGAAGGCCTGAGATCACGGCACACAACACCTGGAGACCATGAGAGACGGTTATGATGATTCTCAGTGAGGCTGTGCTGAGCTGTAGGGCTCCTTCATCATTCTCACCTGCTGAGGCCGTATGAAGCTCAGGAACTGCTGTGTGAGCAGGAACAGAAGGTGAGCCAGCAGAAGACTGATGCAGATGTTGATTCGAGCCACATTATTCACTCCAGGACTCCACTGACAAAGGACAAAGGTCAACAGGGCCAAACTGAAGAACACCAGCCCCACGATCACACACACCAAATTCAACAGCTCCAGCAGTGGGTCGTTCTGAGAAAACATGTAGGAGAACATGAGTGCCAAATCTGTGATTTTCTTCAGTATTAACTATAAATTTCTTGTACCTCTGGTGGATGGCTGGTTTGCATGATGAGAGCGAATGTGGACAGATGATCACAGGAACACACAGTGTAGTTGCTGTTGGTCTCTAAAACAGAACAACCATCTACAATCCACTCTCTGATATTCCAGTACACACAGGACACAGAACCACTGGGATCAAACTCCTGCAAAATGAAGAACGAACATAAAGAATATAATATAGCTGCAAGCAGCAATTATGGGGCCAAGAACCTCAGAAGCAAGCAATTTTTGTAGAATTTGTTCGCGCGTCATTCGAGAACGGTTTGACTAATCAACTTGAATTCCATAACTTTTTGCCAGCATGGTCTCAAGATGATCTGAGCTAATTTTGGTGAAAAAAAGACAAACCATCTAGGACGAGTTCTAAAAGATAGGTTTTTTCGAACAATTGAAAACAGCGAAAAAACTAAAACTTACGATTTTTACATTTTGGTGTCCATTTGACTCGGCATCAGCCAAGGATTCAGAGGATTATTCAAAAATAATTTTCCTTCTGTGCCTTACGGTTCAAAAGTTATTAGCATAAACATGAGTGAAACTTTGGACAAGTGGTGGCGCTAAAGAGTTTGAGTTAGAGACTCCAAACTTGCTATGGTTAATGTTGGGACTGTCCTCAATCAGTGTGCCAAATTTCACAACTTTCCCCCAAGCGGTTCTATGGGCTACCATCTACTCTAGAGCGGAATAAACGGAAGAAAAAGAATAATAAGAACGCCAACGGATACAATAGGTGCCACGCAATGGCGGAAGAAGAAGAAGAAGAAGAAGAACGCCAACGGATGTTTAAAAAGAAGAAATCTGCAGGCCCTGATGGTATCAGTGCCGGATGTTCATTATTTCTCAAGTTGGACAAAACACATTTCAGTGTCTCACTCTGATGTGTTTTAGGGTGAAGTTGACTGGTTTGGTGAGTTTAGTGTTGGTGGTTTTGGGAAGAGTAGCTGAGATCACAGTGGACATCATGGTTTTAATGGTGTCTTTTGGTGTGTTGAAGAAGTCTGGCTTCAATAGTTTCTCCATCATGTTGTAGCTCATGAAAGCCACAGCAGCTGATCCTGTGTAACAGAAACACATAAATAATAACAAATATTAAAACTTCCATTCAACTATACAAGAAAGAACCTTAAGTAAATGTCGTTTAGTTGTATTATATCTCTTTTTTTTGATAAAATCACATCACAACATTTAACATACTTGTTTCATTGTTGTTCTTGGCAATCCCAATGAGATCGATGTCCACAGAAGAATTTGTCGTGTTAAGTCTAGGGATTTTCTCTAGGGTGACCTGTGGTCCAACCATGAAGATTTCTACCTCTGATTAAAAAGTACAGATATGTGAATGAAAATGTATTAACAATAAGGTCATCTGAAAATGTCAAAAGTTATTTCAAATGTTTTCTAGACTTGAGCACATTAAGTCAGTAATTTCACTGTTTATTCATAGTTTGGTTTTTACTTACCCAAAGTGTCAAGAGTAAAAGTGACATAGTCACTTGTGTTTGTTGGTTTTACGAGCATGGACACGAGTTTCTCACTGGCTTTTAACATACGGTTTCCATATGACACCAGTTTATTTGGGTCAGCTGACGATGACTCCAAAAACATGTCTGAAGCATTGAGGACCACATTCAAAATGCTGGTCACATTCTATTTTAGTGATCATATAAACAGGATTATTTGTAAACGTTGGAACAAAAGAAAGCTTTGCTGCATGATAATTTATGTAAGTGACAAATAATTATTATGTTGTCATTTTGTCTTACTGTCAATGGAAGCACTTCTGCTGTCATGTTCTCTATATTGTCAAGAAGATCTACACACCGTCCTGTGGTCTGAAATCACAAACGAACTTTATAAATGAAATAGAAAAATGAGTGTGCACTGTGGAGTATTTGGTGATTTTGATAATGTTTTAAGTCAAATAAAAGTTAATTGTATCTACAAAGTATATGCAAAGAACCAACAACAATGACAAAAATACAAAACAGTACACATTATATTGTTTTATTGTGTTGTTGTTTCAATTTTTATTAATATGAGTCCAACCCTCCAATTACAATTTCAGAAATTAACGCCCGCAACAATTTACCCTGCATTCTTCTAGCGGCGTGATGTTCAGACCTGGAATGGGAAGAGTCTTCATGAATTCATGATGATACTCAACTATATATTTCAATAATTTTCTCTTATTAATTTCGGATAAGACAAGAGATATTACTTTTATGACCCAAAAAAATAAAAATAAAAATAAAAAAAAAGTACACAATCTCTTAGATTACAATTTGCATCTAAATAAAAACGACAGATTATTTCCATGTTTTGCACATACTCTTTCCATACACATACACATATTCCAAGCACATACTCTTTCCATACACATACCTTACAGACGCACACACATATACGGTAATACAGAAACACACAGACGCTAACGTTGTTAGCGCTACTATGACAATTTTATCAGTAAAATAGTTTAGCAACTTAAAAGCTACATGACATTCCTCCACAAGCAAGGTAAATTACATTGTTACATTGGTAATTCCAATGTAACAATCATATGTCCAACATAAAACCATGGAGTGGTGTTAGATGCTCCAAAATAATAAATATAAAATAATTTCTAGTTTTACAAATGCGAAGATTTAAACACTAAAGGGGTACCCTGCACCAAGATAATCCCTATTGAAATACATTACACTGAAAGTCGTGCTGAGTGACACGAAAAAAAAAAGGGAAATTCGTGTCCATGAAAACGAATCAATAGATTAAAATTGTGTGATTATGTCATGAAATGGCGTGAGACTGGGTTGAAAAAAATGCTTGATTGGCCCCGATCCCGATCTTTGAGATCGGCTCGGGACATCCCTAGTTTATAGCATTATCTTGCCTAAAATATATTGTTTGCCTGAGTGATGTGTTATCTGATTGACACTATCATTTGTGTTTGAAATGTATTCATCGTTTTGCACTCAATTTAGCCTATGCAAATTTGTATTTTTTTTAATTTTTTTTTTACAAATTATTCTTCATAATTTGTTTCGTAATTTTGACAAATCAACTTTTAAAAAACCCCACTATTTTAAAAAAGTGATCAATTTGACCCCAATAATTATCGTGGCATCTGCGTGAGCAGTACTTTAGGAAAGCTGTTCTGCAGAATAATAAACAGCCGTATTGTCACATTCATCTCAACATACAATATTTTAAATAAAGCTCAAATTGGTTTTCTACCAAAACATCGCACATCTGACCACATCTACTCTCTTCATACACTAATTAAGAAAAACATCAAGGACAAACAAAGGAAAATATTTGCACGTTTTCTCGATTTAAACAAAGCATTCGACTCAATTTGGCATGATGGTTTACTGTACAAACTCCTAAAAATTGGTATTGGTGGAAAAACCTTTAATATTATACAAATACAGATTAAGTAACCATGATTTAGAAATAGAGAGAGGAAGACAGACACACGTGGACAGAGCAAAAGCAGAGGATCTGTAGACACTGTGATCTACAGCAAATAGACGACGAGAAACGCTTTCTGCTGATTTGTCATAAATATCACAATGTAAGAGAAACATTTCTCCCCAGATTTGAAGCACTGATTCCATCATTTACTGAACTTAGTGATACTGAGAAAATGCCCTTCATACTTGGAGAAGATGACAACACAGCTGCAAAATGTGTGTTAGCCATTCACAATGTTAGGTGTTAAACAGGTTAACTCTAACTGACTCACTTTATCTTTTCATCTATTTAGATGGATTTTATTTATCTATGATGTTTGTTTCTTTTTATTATTTATATAGATGTTAATGCTTTGGCAACATTGTGTTACACAGTCATGCTAATAAAGCTTAACTGAACTGAAAAAAAAAAAATGACCGGAGAGGAACAGTGCTACACGTAACTACTTGGGACACACAGTTCTGCCTCCTTACATACTGTGGTCTATTTGAGAGGTAGTCAGTTAACCAACTGACCACACTCTGGTGTGTAATCCAGCATTTTCTAATTTATTCTTGAGTAATGCAGGCTGGATAGTGTTGAATGCACTAGAAAAAAAAATGTAATTCTAACAGTGTTACCTGAAGTCTCTAAATGACTTAGAGATTTGTTTAAGAGATAAATAATTGCATTATCTACCCCAACACCATTTTTGTAAGCGAACTGCAGTTTATCCTCAGCAGGACACAATAGCTGCTTAATATAATTTAAAACCAATCTCCCAAAAACCTTCATCAACTGAGCCGTTAAAGCTATTGGTCTATAATGTGAAAATTCAGTGGGTTAGTTTTCTTAGGGACTGGTACTACACATGATGTATTCCATAAAACGGGTACCCTTTCCAAACGCAAGCTCAAATTAAAAATAAAATGAATCACCCAGCAGATTTGATCAGCACAGGCTTTACGAACTCCAGCACGGATACCATCAGGGCCTGCAGATTTCTTCTTTTTAATTCTCCTTAACCCAATTCTTACTTGTTCCATCGATACAGCAAACTTAGGATCAGACTCAAACTGAGCAAACGGAAGGCTCCTGGATGAATGGAGTAGTACGCATATCATTGGAGACCTTTTGATTTCTGTCTATCACTGATTTAATAAGTTGTATGGGAAAAGACTAAATAAACTACACTTTATGTCAAGAGATCATTAGTCAACCTACACCCTCTGACTAAAATCAGACTGGCAAGTTTGTGATCATGAGATCCACGCAACGACTGACAAGACTCAAATGCGACATTTGATTATTCAAATATCTAAATTAATTGTTACATTAAAAATTCTTAATACTGAAGATCATGAGACTAATTCCCTATTCGCATGGGATTAGCATTATCTGAGGACCTCATGTGATTTAGAAATTCACACACATCTGAATTTTGTGTGGTGCATTCACACGGGATAAGCGAAGCCTGTGCTGTTACTTGAATTTACTGACTTATCTCCCAGATATGATGTCAAGGCTTTGTGTACTGTAACATTATATATCATAGACAGAAGAAAGTTCCTTAACGCATGCTGCTATACATGTCATCCAACTCCATCTAATCATTCTTTTTCTTTTCGCTCTTCTGATGGTTTTCAGCTTTCTCTTTCTGCAAATTGTATAGTTGTATGTGTACAGCGATATGACCCAGCACCCAAAACACCGGGTTATGGGCCGTTTGACAATGGTTGCAATGTGTTCATTGTTAAACTCCAAAATCAGATTATTTTTAAATCTTAAAAAACGCTATTATTTTATTAAAAAAAAGTTAATCATTTTATTTTATTGACAAAATATTTTAGTTTGTCTTGTATATTTTTTTCATTCGATCAGATAACATTTTAAGCTGTCATATGGTCATGTTACAACGTGCCCCTAAGATGTACCCCACTTGCGGGGCATGTTGTCACATTTCACTTCCATTTTTTTTATGGTAAATAAAGAAAAACGTATACACTGTAATTATGAAACAAAGCAACATATTTCTACTACACAAGTGTGAAATTACTGTGGATAAAAAATTATACTCTGAACCCCATATGGATTTACACAAAAAGAGAAAGTCAAAAAGTGTTAGGTTGTGCCCTGCTCTCCCTATGTGCTAGTGACTGTTAACATTAATGAGGCAGAAATCAGCACCAAAACTTGGATGAAAGGAAGTCCAGCGTCACACTAACCTGTAGAAGTATGACCTGTAAATGCTGTGGACGTGATTGGCGGTAAAGGAACTGAAACACAACATATGGAAACAGGTGTTAAATCAGACTCAGATTAGGAGTAGCTTCTTGTGAAGGCCACATTCCAGTTCAGCAACACATTCACCTGTAGTAGTGGGACTGGTAGATGTTGTGGAAGTGACCATGTGTAAAGAAGCTGAAACAATACCAGATGGAAACAAAATCAGACTCAGATGATGAACTATTCTGTTTTTCATTAAGAAAATCACCAAGAGGAATTTCTTTTAAGAAGCCACATTCAGTCTAGCACAGATCAGCACAAATCAGTGTTCTTAAGTTAGTCAATTTCCCGTGTACAGGGAGTAGAGAGCAGTGAACACTGTGTAAGGACCATGTCAATTGGAACACAGTTTATTCATGGAGCTCTCTTCTAACGAGCTGTTGATTAGAATCAGGTGATTTAAACAAGAGAGATATGCAAAATATGCACAGTGGGGGTCACGAGGACCAGGATATAAGAACCGCTGTTCTAGAATTATCCTCACCTGTAGAAGTAGAACTAGAAGATGTTGTGGAGGTGACTGGCTTTAAAGAAACTAAAAAAAAAAATAATAATAATAATAATAACAGATGGAAAAAGATGTTAAATCAGACTCAGATTATGAACTACGGTGTTCTGCAACAAGTAAATCACTAAGGGATTTATTTTAAATAGTCACATTCAGTCTAGAATTATTCTCACCTGTAGAAGTAGAACTAGTAGATGTTACGGAAGTGACTGGTTGTAAAAGAACTGAAACACAACATGTGGAAGCAGAAATTCAGCATATAAATATGCTTTAACATCTGTGTTCAACATGAAGACAATTATTAGGAGGAGCTTCTCTTGAAAGCCACATTCCAGTTCAGCAACACATTCACCTGTAGTAGTGGGACTGGAAGATGTTGTGGAAGTGACCATGTGTAAAGGAACTGAAACAATACCAGATGGAAACAGATTCTAAATCACACTCAGATGATGAACTACTGTGTTCTTTATGAAGAAAATCATCAAGATGAATTTCTTTTAAAAAAACATATTCCATCTATAATTATCCTCACCTGTAGAAGTAGAACTAGTAAATGTTGTGGAAGTGACTGGCTGTAAAGACACTGAAAAAAAAAGAAGGAAATAGATGTTAAATCAGAATCAGATGATGGAGTACTGTGTTATGCAACAAAGAAAGTAATTGAGGGATTTCTTTTAAATGGTCACATTCAGTCTAAAATCATTTTCACCTGTTGAAGTAGAACTAGTGTATGTTGTGGACGTGAACGGTTGTAAATTAACTGAAACAACAACGTGGAAACAGATGTTAAATCAGACACAGATGCTGAATTACTGTATTTTTCATGAAGACAATTATTAGGAGAATCTTCTTTTGAAGGCAAATGACTTGCTTCTTGCGTCAGACCAAGGCTGCATCTCATTGCTAGTTTTACTTGATCTTAGTGCTGCGTTTGACACTATAGATCATGACATACTCATAGATCGATTACAAAATTATACAGGTATTCAAGGGCGCAGAACTACCACATTTTGCTATAAGTTTGATCATCATATAATAATTGCTGTTAATAGTGTTCATCGTCTGTTTGATTACATCTTTAATTTATTTTTCCGTACATTTCTGCCATATGTACATAAACTGACAGTCACCACTGATAAGCTACAACTAAATATTGTAGAAACTTAATTTTCTGTAAAGTTGCTTTGCAACGATTTGTATCGTAAAAAGCGATATACAAATAAACTTGAACTGAATTGAATTTAAGGCCACATTCCAGTTCAGCAACACATTCACCTGTAGTAGTAGGACTGGTAGATGTTGTGGAAGTGACCATGTGTAAAGGAGCTGAAACAATACCAGATGGAAACAAAATCGGACTCAGATGATGAATTACTGTGTTCTTCATAAAAAAATCATCAAGAGGAATTTTTTTTAAGAAGCCACATTCAGTCTAGAACAGCGGTTAATAATCCTGGTCCTCACAACCCCCGCTCTGCACATTTTGCATTTTGTATGTTTCAATTCCAAGGTTTATTCCATTCGACCGTAAGTGCCCTGCGAAGTGGACATCAGAGGATATTCCACCATGTTTCCAGTTCAAAAGGAGCGTATATATTCCATTCAAAGCGTGCAAGACTTGACTACTATGCAAACGTCATTATTACGTTAAATAACCCTTTTCACTTCTTGATTATCATTCTGAATCCAATTCATAGTCTTTTTTCAGCTTTTTGTTCAAAATGTTGTTTATTTCTTTATTTTTTATTTATGAAACTTATCCACATTCAAGTGTTTAAAAAAAGAATGTACGAAGCTAGAATAAAATGTTTTTGTTTACAAGCAGATACCCTGTTCTTTTGATGTTTTGTATGTTCAGGTATTCATGTAACAAAATATATACAAATTAATACTTAAATAGGGACATAGTAGTATACTTAAAGTATGAATATGATGCGATTTCAATTTTGCAGTACAAGCTAAAAACTTTGATGTAAACTAGTTGTGTACTGTTATACTTAAAGTATACTTTTATATACTAAAAAGAAATAGTCTTAAATAGTCACATTCAGTCTAGAATTATTCTCACCTGTAGAAGTAGAACTAGTAGATGTTGTGGAAGGGACTGGTTGTAAAAGAACTGAAACAACAACATGTGGAAACAGTTATTCAGCATCTAAATCTGATTTAACATCGGTGTCCAACATGAAGACCATTATTGGGAGGAGCTTCTCTTGAAAGCCACATTCCAGTTCAGCAACACATTCACCTGTAGTAGTGGGACTAGATTTTGTGGAAGTGATCATGTGTAAAGAAGCTGGAACAATACCAGATGGAAACAGATGTTAAATCAGACTCACATGATGAACTACTGTCCTCTTCATGAAGAAAATCATCAAGAGGAATTTTTTTTTAAGAAGCCACATTCAGTCTAGAATTATCCTCACCTGTAGAAGTTGAACTAGATGCTGTGGAAGTTACAGGCTGTGAAGAAACTAAAAAAAAAAAAAAAACAGATGGAAAAAGATGTTAAATCAGGCTCAGATGATGAAGTACTGTGTTCTGCAACAAAAAAAATCATTGAGGGCTTTCTTTTAAAAGGTCACATTCAGTCTGCAATTATTCTCACCTGTAGAAGTAGAACTAGTAGATGTTGTGGAAGGGACTGGTTGTAAAATAACTGAAACAACAACATGTGGAAACAGACATTAGATCAGATTTAGATGCTGAATTACTGTGTTAATCATGAAGACAATTATTAGAAGGAGTGTCTCTTGAAAGCCACATTCCAGTTTGACAACACATTCACCTGTAGTAGTAGGACTGGTAGATGTTGTGGAAGTGACCATGTGTAAAGGAGCTGAAACAATACCAGATGGAAAAAAATCAGACTCAGGTGATGAACTACTGTGTTCTTTATGAAAAAAATCATCAAGAGGAATTTCTTTTAAGAAGCCACATTCAGTCTAGAACAGCGGTTAATAATCCTGGTCCTCACAACCCCACTCTGCACATTTTGCATTTTGTATGTTTCGCTTCCAAGGTTTGTTCCATTCGACCATAAGTGCCCTGCGAAGTGGACATCAGAGGATATTCCACCATGTTTCCAGTTCAAAAGGAGCGTATATATTCCATTAAAAGCATGCAAGACTTGACTACTATGCAAACGTCATTATTACGTTAAATAACTCTTCTCACTTCTGTGGTAAATTTTGTCTGCGTGTGAAGATGCTGCAGGCAGTGGTGTAGCGCAAAATGGTGTTTTAAATTAAGCAAACTACAGCCAATTTTCCTGTGTGCAGGGAGTAGAGAGCAGCGAACACTGAGAAGGGACCATGTCAATCTGAACATAGTTTATTCATGGAGTTCTCTTCTAATGAGGTGGTTATTTGAGTCAGGTGAGTTAGAAAAGAACGACATGCAAAATATGCAGAGCGGTTGGGGGTGAGGGTTAACTCAATGATTAACTCTTTCCCCGCCAAACATGGAATGTTCCATTATTCATGAGACAACGCTTCCCTGCCAAACACGGAATTTTCTGTGTTTTCACTGTTATACGCTAGGGGGCGCTATTACACATCTCCTGAATGAGTCTGGAAAGTGCTGATCAAAAACACAGACCTGGGGCCCATCTTCGTACTTTGCTAACTCAGTTAGCTGGATTTGATTGTTGACGATTTGGCGTGATCTTGGATTGTTTGGTTCTTCGAAGCTCATCCCTTGTTGTCATAGCAACAGGCCCGTAATCTTAAACCTGCTCGGGAGCAGGTTTATTTCATGTAAACAGGATTAGATTGCATCTTTCTCAGCAGAATTGATACTTAAAATCTGTCCCAGCCACTGCTACTTTATTACAAGAGTATCCTACTGATCCAGGGACAGTAATTTAAAATAATAATTGTTTAAAAATTAATTTAAAAATAATATAATAATGTTGTGTAATCTATAATACTAGAGACACAGCCAGCTTTATTCACTGAAAGATGTATTCGTCATAAAATAATTACTTCATAATTGTATTCGAGTCTTACACACGCAATACAGATTTATGCAGTTTTGTTCGACTGGCTGTTTCCATATAAAAGTCCAGAAATTTGTCAGCTTTTTCGTCAGGCGTCTTTTTTAATTATATGATGTCATTACATTGCTGTCTTGCCGCCAGCCAATAGCTGCATTGCTGATCGTGGTTTCGAGTATCGATAAATCTACACTTTTCAGGGAACACAAGAACACGCAGTAATCTTAGACAACTCGTACGAAGAACGGGCCCCAAGAAGACGCAGAAACCAGCGATCTCATATGTAATCATATGTATATGAAAAATAATGCGATCATCAACACTAACCGCATATAAATGAAAACTGCCTAATGTTACAGAGTGAAATGTCAATCCAGAAACTGTTAAAGGCCTGTGCAAGCTTTGGGAGTACTGATGGAAGCCATCTACTGCATCTTTGCTTTGATAATATTACTGAATACGATCCAGATGTAGTATTTGATAAAAATGCGATTTTCTCAGCATTTTGCTCAAAATGTTGCATTTTTGTTGCAAGCTAGAATAAAATTGATTTTTTTTTGTTTGAAAGCAGAGGGTATGATCTTTATTTTGATGTATTGTGTTTTGAAATATTCATAAAACAAAATATTCTGGGGGCCATGAAATTTTAGTGAAAATCAGCAAAAACGCTGGCGGTGGCTAACAACCTTTTTCAAAAAAGCTGGCGGGGAAACGGAAACGGACGTTAGATCAGATTTAGATGCTGAATTAGTGTGTTAATCATGAAGACATTTATTAGGAGGAGCTTCTCTTGAAAGCCACATTCCAGTTCAGCAACACATTCACCTGTGGTAGTAGGACTGGTAGATGTTGTGGAAGTGACCATGTGTAAAGGAGCTGAAACAATACCAGATGGAAACAGATTTTAAATCAGACACAGATTATGAACTACTGTCTTCTTCCTGAAGAAATTCATTAAGGGGAATTTCATTTAAGAAGCCACATTCAGTCTAGAATTATCCTGACCTGTAGAAGTACAACCAGTAGATGTTGTAGAATTGACTGGCTGTAAAGAGACTGAAACAATAACAGATGATGAATCACTGTGCTCTGCAAGAAGACAAACATTGAAGGATTTATTTGAAATAGTCACATTCAGTCTAGAATTATTCTCACCTGTAGATGTAGAACTAGATGTTGTGGAAGTGACCGGTTGTAAAAGAACTGAAACAACAACATGTGAAAACAGATGTTAAACCAGATTTAGATGCTGAATTACTGTGTTCGCCATGAAGATAATTAATTAGTAGGAGCTTCTCTTGAAAGCCACATTCCAGTTCAGCAACACATTCACCTGTAGTAGTAGGACTGGAAGATGTTGTGGAAGTGACCATGTGTAAAGAAGCTGAAACAATATCAGATGGAAACAAATTTTAAATCACGCTCAGATGATGAACTATGTCTTCATGAAAAAAAAAAAAATCATCAAAAGGAATTTATTTTAAGAAGCCACATTCAGTCTAGAATTATCCTCACCTGTAGAAGTTGAACTAGTAGATGCTGTGGAAGTGACAGGCTGTGAAAAAACTAAAAAAAAGATGTTATTTCAGACTCAGATGATGAAGTACTGTGTTCTGCGACAAAAAAAAAAAGTCATTGAGGGACTTTTTTTAAATGGTCACATTCAGTCTAAAATTATTCTCACCTGTAGAAGTAGACCTACACACTGTAAAAAAAATCTTAATTTTAAGGAAAATAACTGTGATTTTTTTTTCAGTTTTCTAGTTTGTAGTCAAAACTCTGTAAAATTACCAACAATATCTGTAAATTAACAAATTGGCTGTTATTTTAAGTATCATGACATTAACAATACATTAGAGTAATTCACATTTTTTATACAGAAATATTACTGTATTTTTTATACAGTGTTTCTTATTTTTTCTTAAATTACATACAAATGTATGTAAAATTACAAAAATAATCAGTAATTAAAGAAAAATAAAAACTTCAACATTATAGAAACTCTTTTAAATGCCAAACATAACAGCATTAAACACTAACAGGTCTTTCCCTTTCAGAAATAAAAACAAATAAATCAACACTTAATTTCAACATTTAATCTCCTTATCCAGACCTATGCAAAGCATGCTGGGAACTAGAACTGCCTGCCTAAAAAAAACACTAAAAAAGGTCAAATGACTGGCAGCAGCGGCTGCCAAACAAAAATCATAAAATTAAAGTGAAAAATCCTAATTTAAATAAACCAAAAAAAAAAACTGTTATTTTACAGGAATTTACTAAATTATTATGACCAAACACCTTCACCTTTTAAAAAATCGTAAAAAAAAAAAAAAAAAAACGGCAGCAGCGGCTGCCAAACAAAAATCATAAAATTTAAGTGAAATATCGTAATTTAAATAAACAAACAAACAAAAAAAAAAAACATTATTTTACAGGAATTTCCTGAATTATTATGACCAAACACCTTCACCTTTAAAAAAAATTACAAAAATAAATAAAATGGTCAAATAAATGGCAGCAGCGGCTGCCAAAGAAATAAAATAATAAAAACGTAAAATTAAAGTACATCCTAATTTGTATAAACCAGAAAATTACAGGTATTTTCTAAATTATTGTAATCAAACACTTTCACTTTAACCCTTTAGCATTCCTGTAAAATGTGCCTAAAAAAGGCATACCCAATTAGTAAATTGCATGCTGATTTTGAGTATATGCATGGTTTTGGTCTCTTTTGAAAGGTATGTGTGGTTACCATTGTGTTTTTGAGGTTACCTTTTTTTTCTTTTGAACGCTAACAGGTTAAAACAGTAAAAAACATGAGAAAAAAGGTCAAATTTATGTGAATAAAGTGCAAAAAAAAAAAAAAAAGACTGGCAGCAACAGAACATTAAACACTAACAGATCTCTCTAGATCTCAGCATCTTCACTTATTACAAACCAGTTTGCTTCATTTCTTTCATACAAAAGTTCTTATTGAGAATTAACAGAGGTTTAGATGGTGCTGTTCTTATTGAAAAGCGTAAAGTTTGAAGTCACCGTTATGGTGGTCAGTGTTCCTTTAGTTGGGCTCTTGACCCTTGTTTTTATCAGTTCCTCAGTTTTTCCTTGTTTGCTTTAGCAGTGTGTTTCTGATACATCTTTGTTATGGCAAAACAAATGTAAGACCAACTCTGATCAGATGATGTTGGTCACTTATTGATGATAATATAGTCATCATAGTGACCTGATTCACTGCTAGAAGTCTAATCTCTGAGTGTTTTGAAACTATCACCAAAGAGTGACTAGCACGATTATCAGATCAGAGCTTCTCTTCAAGTCCCTGCCGTAATGAATGTATATCAGAAAGACACAGTTAGAGAAACCAAAGAGAAACTTACTAAAAAAATTCAACGGTCAAGAGCCAAACAAAAGCAAACACTGACCACCATGATGGTGACATCAAACTTTATTATTTTTAGTGAAACATCAACATCTAAACCTATTAATTCTCTTTTATATGATAGAAATAAGGGCAAACTGGTTTGTAATAAGTGAAGATGCTGAGTTCTAGAGTGATTTGTTAGTGTTAATGTTCTGTTGGGGTTTTGTGAGGTTTTCGTTGTGCTGAGGAATAGAACCTGTGCTTCAGTCTAGCAGAAGAACAGGAAACATTGATGTTATACTGCATGGTGTTTTATTCAAAGGCAGTAATTGTGTAGTTGCTGAAGCAGTAACATATAGTTACATTGTTTCATGCATGTTGTTTCTGGTTAACTGCTAGAGATTCATGTTTTGCAATGAACATGTTTGTTATTAATAATGCCTGGAAAACAACAGTTTTTTGGTTAAAGTTTTTTTTTTCTTCTTAATTTAAATTAGGATATTTTATGGTTTGGTAGCCATTGTTGGCAGTCATTTCACTGTTTTTTTTTTTTTGTTGTTTTTTCAGTTAAGGTGTTTGATCCTAATAATTCAGGAAATATCTTTAAAATAACATTGTTTTTCAGTAAAAAAAAAAAAAAAAAAAGGACAATTTCTGTTAAAAGTTTTTTGCACTTTATTTAAATTAGATTATTTTACAGTCATTTTAGGGTTAAAAGAACTGAAACACAACATATGGAAACAGACTGAGATTAGGAGGAGCTTCTCTTGAAAGCCACATTCCAGTTCAGCAACACATTCACCTGTAGTAGTGGGACTAGTAGATGTTGTGGAAGTGACCATGTGTAAAGAAGCTGAAACAACACCAGATGGAAACAGATGTTAAATCAGACTCACATGATGACTACTGTCTTCTTCATAAAAAAAAAATCATCGAGGAATTTCGTTTAAGAAGCCACATTCAGTCTAGAATTATCCTCACCTGTAGAAGTTGAACTAGTAGATGCTGTGGAAGTGACTGGCTGTGAAAAAACTAATAATAATAATAATAATAAATAAATAAATAAATAAATAAATAAAATAACAGATGGAAAAAAGGCAGAAAAGACGCAGCTGACACAGAACAGCATACGCTGTTTACGTCCAGCGAATATTCTCCAAAATGGCACCAGGGTGATGCGGAGGAGACGAATTGTTGAATAAAGTCGTTTTTTTTTTCTTTTGCGCACAAAATGTATTGTCGTAGCTTCGTATAATTGCGGCTGAACTACTGATGTCACATGGATTATTTTACAGATCTCCTTGCTATGTTTCTGGTCTTGGGAACATTTCAGTTGTGTTGCTGTCTATGCAGGGTCAGACAGCTCTCAGATTCCATCAAAAATATCTTAATTTGTGTTCCAAAGATGAACGAAGGTCTTACGGGTTTGAAACGATATGAGGCTGAGTAATTAATGACAGAATTTTCATTTTTGGGTGATTAAACCCCTTTAAATCAGACTCAGATGATGAACTACTGAGTTCCTTGTGAAGAAAATCATCAAGAGGTATTTCTTTTAAGAAAACTACATTCAGTCTAGAATTATCCTCACCTATTGAAGTACAACCAGTAGATGTTGCAGAAGTGACTGGCTGTAAAGAAACTAAAAAAGAACAGATGATGAACTACTGTGTTCTGCAACAAGGAACTCATTGATTAATTTCTTTTAAATGGTCACATTCAGTCTAGATTAATTTTAACCTGTAGGTGTAGAATTAGTAGATGTGCAACATGTGGAAACAGATGTTAAATCAGAATTTCTGTGTTCATCGTGAAGACAATTATTAGGAGCTTCTCTTGAAAGCTACAGTTCAGCAACACATTCACCTGTAGTAGTAGGACTGGCAGATGTTGTGGAAGTGACCATGTGTAAAGGAGCTGAAACAAGGCCAGATGGAAACAGCTGTTAAATCAAACAGATGCTGAATTATTGTGTTCTTAATAAAGACAATTATTAGGAGAAGCTGCTTTCGAAGGCCACATTCAGTCCAAAAACATGCTTACCTGTAGTAGTGGGACTGCTAGATGTTGTGGAAGTGACTGCCAGTAAATAATCGGAGAAAAAAAAAATACCAGATGTTAAAGGAACTGAAACAATACCAGATGGAAATGGAAACAGTTGTTAAATTAGACTCAGATACTGAATTACAAACTTTAGTTGTCATGGTTACTGAGTTGATTGTGTCATTCTGTTCAGGTGTTCGTCATTAATTAACCTTGTTTGGTCTGTGTATTTAAAGGAGTCCTATTATGCTATTATTGATTTTGTTTTGGGGGTGTACTAGAACAGGCTCTCATACTAGGTTGTTCGAAAAACACATTATTTTTCACATATTTTACATTATTATGTAATACCTCTCTCCCCAGTCTGGCATGAACGGCTCGAATAGTTCCTGTATCTAAGTTCGTCTGCCTTGGGAAGGCTTGCGTGTCTCCGACATAGTGATAACACTCGTTGCCTTCTCTAGTGCAGCTCAACCAGGTCTCATCCCATTTGTCGATATTTGTGATATCACAAATCCCAGAAAATATGCGTTGTAGTCCAATGGAGTCGTTTGTTGTAGTTTTTGAAAAGTGATTTCTGTTAAATAAAATATCTCCTTTTGAAGTGGAATTTGAACTTTGTAACTTTGCAGATCTTTTTTATGCTCGAACAGCAACATTACAGACTAACTAAAGTTGAAAAAGTGAAAAAGCATAATAGGACCCCTTTAAGTTCCCCTTGTTTCAGTTCAGTTTGTCCGGTCTCATCAATGTTATGATTGTGTTTGCCCTGTACCTGGTCCTGGACTTATCTCTGGCAATTATTAAAAGACTGTTTGCTTGTACTGTCGTTGTTGTGTGATTACCACAACCAATTTATGACACTGTGTTCCTCTTGAAGACACTGATTATGGACAGTCATGTTTAAATATTACAGTCCAGTCCAGCATCACCCTTACCTGATGAAGCGGAACTAGTAAATGTTGTGGAATTCTCCAAATGTAAAGATACTGAAACAACAACATGTAGAAAAATGTTAAATCAGACTCAGATGCTTTGTTCTTTATGAAGACAACTATTATGGATGGTCATGTTTCAAAATTACAGTCATATAATCTTGAGCAGACCACCAGAGCACTGGCACTGATTCAAAGTATTGAATCTGTAAATTGATCAAATGTGTCATGTTCTGTCTGTTCTCTGTGCTTTCGTTGTATTCAGTTGGTTGAGATGTTAAATGAATTGCGATATAATTGGGGGTGGGAGTTTATATGAATGTATCTCTGAGGGGAACAGACTGTCTTCAGAAATGTTTCGATGGAAAAATTTTTTTTATCTTGCCTCCGTATAATGCATATTAAAGTATGCTTTGTTCACATGCTTTGTTTACGTAACCAAGTAAATGCTGTGTCACTGCATTTTGCGTTCTCGTTTAGCCCGTCTGCTGTTTTTGTTTCGTTCATAAGTTTTATGTAGCATAATTTCACAAAGGAAGTCAGGCCATGCTGTTTTTGCTTCAAATTTTGAAATTATACATTACCTAATTTAATAAAAAAAATTTAAAAAACTGTATGGGGTTCAAACCTGAAGTACTGGAACTGGCCTTTTAAATTTTTCAGAATTATATGTTGCCCAATTGGCAGTAGATTTGCTAGAGAATTACTACATTTATAATTTTCAGTACAATTTCCATGTGTAAGGCATGTTCAGGCAAAGTTGTTGTTATTTCACATACTTTGCTGGTAAATATATTTACACAAGCCCTTTGAACACATTATTATTATTATTATTATTATTCATTAATATTCATCAGTAATTTTTTTCCCAGTTATTTCAGCAGCACCCATACAACAGTCATGCCAAGGATGAGCTCAGCTGGTGATGTAGTCTGATAGGGATGTAACAATTCACTCAAATGACGTTGTGATACGATTCACAATACTGATTTCATAATACAATTTTGTTATGATTTATTTTAAAAACAAAGTAAGGTTTAAGACAAATTATAAATGAACAGGTGTTCTTTTTTTATTCCTAAGACAAAATGCTGCACAGGAACACAGTGCCCTATCGATACTTCACTCGTACTGCGTCTGCTAAGATGCTTTGGGAAAACTCCTTTTTCTCCGAATACTGAAGCCTTTTTCAATCACGCAGTGTAACTGCACGACCATTGGTTCGTGCAGTGTATTAAAAACGAACAAATGGCTCGGCAGCGGAGCTGCACTAGCCTATGGCGACACAGCCTGCCAGAGCCCGCCAATTTGGCCAATAAGCATGCACTTCGTCATAGGATCCTCAGATTTCTTCTCCTTCAGCGACGACTACAAGATCTTCGCACTACGAGACTGGAAGCCTTCGCCGTGAACAAGCCTCGCAGCGGATCAAGACCCTCTCTGCTCGGCTGACTTCGCTGCTCTTCAGCTGCCTTCGGCGTCTGCAGCAGCGTGGTCTTCCGGTCCCCTGCCGCTATCCGGTGACTATAAAGAGCAAATTTCTGAGCAATTTTCCGGCGTTGTTGCAAATGCCGCGCCGCTACTGTCGCTCGTGCAGGGCTCCCCTGCACGCCACTGATGGTCACGGCGAGTGCGTTTCATGCTTGGGCGCTGCCCACGCTGAAGCTGCACTTAAGGAGACGGAATATCCTCATTGCGAGGATTTGAGTCTCTCCTCTCTGCGCTCACGGATAGCTTTCTTTTCAGAAAGCGACTCCGCTCCTCGCGCGCTCCCACTTTCTTTCTCCCAGGAGCCTGTGAGGAAAAAGCAGCGGGGCAGAGGATCTCAGCGCTCAGTGACGAGTGAGCCCACGCCGGCTGAGCCCCCGCCTGCCTCACTCTCTCCCCATAGAGAGGCTTCCCCCGTCCTCTTCTCTCACCCGGACCAGCATCCCTCTGCGGCTGCGAGCGATCTGGTTTCGTTCGGTGGGAGCGAGTGTGACGCCATGGATGACAGTGTGTCTCTGGCTGCCTCAAATGCGGAGGAACTGTTGGGCTCGTCTTTCGACCCCGCCACTTAGAGTGCCTGGGACTCAGGGTCAACTTTGCCAAGAGCGCGACCAGCCAACGGATATCGTTCCTGGGAACAGTTTTTGACTCAGCCCGAATGAGGGCGGTAGTCGCGCCAGATCGTGCACTGGATATTCGGCAGCTCGCGGCCTCATTCGAAATTGGAGCCCTTCGCCCTCTCAAGGCATTTCAGAAGATGTTGGGCCTCATGGCCTCTTGTGACGCCATGGACGACAGTGTGTCTCTGGCTGCCTCAGATGCGGAGGAGCTGTCGGGCTCATCTTTCGACCCCGCCCCCCTGCCGTCTGCAGAGCCCAGCGCTGCCAGCATAGGCATGAATGCCAAACTTTTCCGTGTTCTGTCTAAGGCTGTCCAAGAGCTGGGTTTGGATTGGTCTCCGCCGGAGGAGCCCACCCGCAGCCGCCTGGATGAATGGTTGCTGGCCTGTTTGGTCCTGCGGTCGAAGGGTTCGCAGAGCGCTTCACTGCTGCACAAAAGTCGTCCCAGGCAATGCGACACTTCTTGCCAAAATGCTCCAGCTCTGCGGCTGCCGCCAGTTGCCCCAAGACGGCGCCGACTCAGCAGTCCGCAAAGCCCGCCTCAACAGCTGCACCGCCACTCTCTAAGCCTGAGCCCCGGCATCGCTCCCGCTCGGCTACACGCTACCCATTCCCTAAGCGCCAAGGACCCCGGCCCAAGGTAGTGCTGGACCCGGCGCCTCTTCTTGCCGGGTCGCTGTCAAGCCCCTCGACAACGAGCTTCTCCATTTTTTCCAGAAGTCCATGACGAGATCACCAGATCTTGGCGCGCCCCCTACTCGGCCCACCTGCGTATCTCCTCTTCGTCTGCCCTCACAACAGTCGACGGCGCCGAAGAAAAGGGGTATGACAAACTGCCTCCCCTGGAACTGTTGTGAACCCCAGGCCCGTTCAGTTAGCGCCCGCACATCTTATTGCTGTTATAGCGAGAAAAATAAAACAAACATTTTCAAAAAGAGAGCAAATTTCTTCTTCCGCTTATCACGAGTGTTGGGTCCCCGCATGGCGGCCTGTCTCTCGAAACAACCCAACCCCTTGCCACGCAGGCCGAGGCCTGGCAGGCCATCGCCAGGGTGTCAAAGTGGGTTCTGGGGTTAATAGAACGAGGTTATTCACTTCAATTCGCACGAAGACCCCCGCGATTCTGTGGCGTGGTCTCCACCTCGGTTCAGAGCGAGGATGCACACGTCCTACGCGCCAAGGTGATGAATTTGCTGGCAAAAGGAGCCATAGAAATGGTTCTCCCAGCTCAGAGCGAGTCAGGCTTCTACAGCCGTTATTTCCTCATCCCCAAAAAGGATGGCAGCCTAAGGCCCATCCTCGATCTCAGACACCTGAACCGTGCCCTCATGAGACGGCCATTCAGGATGATTACATTGAAGCAGATCCTCTCGCAAGTGTGCCCAGGGGACTGGTTCTTTTCGCTGGATCTGAAAGATGCCTACTTTCAGATCCAGATAGCCCCCATCACAGGCAATTCTTGAGATTCGCCTTCGAGGGAGGGGCATATCAGTACACGGTCCTTCCCTTCGGACTGTCACTAGCTCCCCGCACTTTTACGAAGTATAAGCGGGCTCTTTCCCTGCTGAGACAGATGGGAATCCGCATCCAGAATTATCTCGACGACTGGCTCACCCTGGCCCAGTCAGAGAACGAGCTATTATCCCACAGAGCCTTACTCCTCAGCCACTTAGAGTGCCTAGGACTCAGGGTCAAACTTTGCCAAGAGTGCGCTGTCCCCCAGTCAACGGATATTGTTCCTGGGAAAAGTTCTCGACTGAGCCCGAATGAGGGCGGTAGTCGCGCTAGATCGTGCACTGGCTATTCGGCAGCTCGCGGCCTCACTCGAAATTGGAGCCCTTCGCCCTCTCAAGGCATTTCAGAAGATGTTGGGCCTCATGGCCTCTGCGTCTCCAGTACTTCAGCTGGGCCTGCTTCGCATGCGGCCCCTTCAGTACTGGCTGAAACCACAAGTTCCGTCCCACGCCTGGTGCCATGGACGCATGCGTGTCAAGGTGACCCGGGCCTGCGTAGCAGCTCTGGCCCCTTGGAAAGACTCTCAGTGGATGGATCGGGGCGTGCCCCTGGGTATGGTCTGCAGAAGGAAGGTAGTCTTGACAGATGCTTCCAACATGGGTTGGGGAGCTCTGTGCGATGGCAAACCAGCTTTCGGCCATTGGTCGAAAGAGGAGAGTCGGCTTCACATCAACTGCCTGGAAATGTTGGCAGAATGTTTGGGCCTTCGCACCTTTCTGCCAGACCTAAGGGGATTCATATATGAACCGCCAGGGCGGTCTCTCCTCGAAGCGCCTCTTTATTCTGGTAGAGCGCCTCCTGGAATGGGCGCTCCCTGGAACTTGCGTTCGCTAAGAGCAGCGCATGTGTCGGGCAGGTTGAACCAGGGAGCGGACATGCTATCCCGGAGCAACATCCCCTCAGAAGAGTGGATGCTCCACCTACATACAGTTCAAAGAATATGGAAGATCTTCGGCAAGGCAGAGGTCGACCTCTTTGCCTCAGAAGATAACTCTTACTACCCAATTTACTTTTCGGAAGGACAAGGATGCGTTGGCCCACGACTGGCCCAACCTCCTCCTTTACGCTTTTCCCCCGATCGCAATGATCCCATAAGTAATCAGGCGAATCAAGTAGCGGAAACACAAGGTTCTGTTGGTGGCCCCAGTCTGGAGCACCCAACACTGGTTCGCAGAGCTGTCTCAGCTGCTTCTAGCAGCCCCGTGGCCCATCCCCCTGAGACGAGACCTTCTCTCGGAGACAAACAGAATGATATGGCACCCCCAGCCCAAGCTGTGGGCTCTGCACCTCTGGCCTCTCGATGGGAGCCTGCGGACCTCCCCGAGAGTGTGCTAAACACAATATCTCAGGCTAGAGCACCTTCTACAAGGCGGCTCTATGCCCTTAAATGGTCTGTCTTCTGCGCCTGGTGTATGGCCCGCGGCGCAGACCCAATTTCCTGCGACATATCTCTGATATTGCAGGAGCTGTTGCATAAGGGTCGTTCCCCTTCCACGCTCAAGGTCTATGTAGCAGCTCCTATAGCTGGCCAGTCGGTGGGCAGGAACAACCTAGTTGTTCACTTTTTGAAAGGGTCTAGGAGGCTCAACCCACCTCGCCCTGTCACTGTCCCTACATGGGACCTGCCCACGGTGTTGAGGGCTCTGAAAAGCCTTCCTTCCGAGCCGCTACCTTCGTCCCTTGACGCTAAAAACTGCTCTGCTACTGGTGTTAGCATCGGTAAAGTGTATGGGTGATCTGCAGGCGCTCTCGGTGAGCCCGACCTGCCTTGAATTTGGGTCCAACGACTCCAAGGTCGTCCTGAAGCCGAGGCATGGTTATGTACCTAAAGTGCTTTCGACTCTGTTCAGAGCACAGGTGATAGCTCTTTCGGCGCTTCCTCCTTCGGAGCAGGACCAAGAGCTAAATCTCCTCTGCCCCGTCAGGGCATTGAGAATATACATTGAGCATTCCGCCCCGTTCAGGCAGTCGGATCAGCATTTTGTATGCTTCGATGACCGCACCAGAGGGTCTCTGGTTATGAAGCAGAGACTTTCCAAATGGATAATTGACGCTATCAAGCTAGCGTACTCTTCCTTGGGCCTTCAATGCCCCATGGGAGTAAGAGCCCACTCAAAAAGAGGCATTGCCACTTCCTGGGCTTGGTCTAGCAGAGTTTCCATTGCAGAAATTTGTGCAGCGGCCTGCTGGGCCTCGCCGTCCACATTTACCAGGTTTTATCATCTGGATGTCCCGGCTTTACAGGCTCGGGTCCTTTCTGCTTAAATGGACTTACTCTGGCAAAACCAGTGCTAAGTCAGGCGTTTGCCTTCTCTGTATGCTTTTGGCCCCCACTGGGTTCCGAGGCTGTGCGATTTTTCTTGGAACGATTATTTAGCGGTGAGCGTGATTTCACCAAGTACAACATCTTCCTGGATCAACATCCTTGTTGATCCTGGAACAACATTCCAATCAGCCAATCAGAATTGAGATATAACTTTTCAGGAAATATCTGT
This sequence comes from Sinocyclocheilus rhinocerous, assembly GCF_001515625.1. NCBI lineage: Eukaryota > Metazoa > Chordata > Actinopteri > Cypriniformes > Cyprinidae > Sinocyclocheilus > Sinocyclocheilus rhinocerous. The sequence continues at coordinate 389,277 of NW_015635534.1, forward strand.
TTTAGTCTTAAAATCAGGGTTAGGTGCTTCTACACCCTTGTTAATCAGCTATCATTTCCCTCTGATTTTAGGAATAAATTATGGGTAAGGTTAGGTTTAGGGGTAGGGATTGGGTTAAGTCTATATTTTTGGACAATAATGTTGATCCAGGATCCTCAAAAGATGTTGATCCAGGAACATGTCTTACTTGGCAAAATCACGGCGACCTTACTTAGCGCCGGGCCGACCTCTGTGAGTTTGGCCCTATCGCTTCCTGTGGGGCTTCCTTGCAATTACTTGGTCCCTCTGGGCCCTTGGTACTCAAGGCAAGTTCAAGCATTGTTCGTTCCTCTAATATAGCACGGCGCGATTGTACTGGTTCCCCAAAGCGTCTTAGCAGACGAAGTACGATTGAAGTATCGATAGGGAACCTACTCGGTTACTAACGTAACCACGGTTCCCTGAGATACGGGAACGAGTACTGCGTTGCTGGCCGTGCTATGTAGCTGCACGACTCGGTCGTCGCTTCAGTCGAAGTAACCTGAGGATCCTATGGCGAAGTGCACGCTTATATAGCCAGATTCCCCGCCCAAATTGGTGGGCTCTGGCGGGCTGTGTCGCCATAGGCTCATGCAGCTCCGCTGCTGAGCCATTAGTTCGTTTTTAATACACTGCACGAACCAATGGCCGAGTTTTCCCAAAGCGTCTTAGCAGACGCAGTACTCGTTCCCGTATCTCAGGGAACCGAGGTTACCTTAGTAACCGAGTATGTTTTGTTTCCTTGTGTTCCCTTGTTTCCTGGTTCTTGCACGTGTATATATTTGTTGATGTTATTGTTGTTATTACTAAAAGTACACTGCATTTAGATCCTGCTCTCTTGCTTTCTGAGTTTGCCCATGTATCTTTCCTTAATTAAATAACCTCATCTCATGGTCTTAAGAGTACAGTGAGTTACATTACCAATTGAGATGTTCACTGGTGTATCGGTTGTAGAGCTGGTGTTAATGCCGTGAACATCTGAAAGTTTGAATGAACAGTAATTAATAAGCACACTTCTTTTAACACCGCTCACACATCTTACACACTCTTTTATTCCTTGTTTTTACCTAGAGACACAAGCACACTAGCACATCTGTTCAATTCTACAGATTCACAAACATTCAGTCAAAACACAATCAACAGAGGAAACATCAGACTACATTACCAGCTGAGCTCGTCTCTGGTGTGACTGTTGTATCAGGGCTGATGATGTTAGTAGCAGCTGAAAAATATAATGACTGATGAATATAAATGAATCAACAATAAAAAAGGACACATGAAAATGTCTGCAATTATCTACAACTGCACATTTCACTCTCTTCTATCCCTTGTTTTTACCTAGAAACACAAACACACTCACACATCTGTTCAATTCTACAGATTCACAAACATTCAGTTAAAACATTAAAAGGAAACATCAGACTACATTACCAGCGTAGCTCATCTCATGTGTGAATATTTCAACAGAGGTGAAGATGTTAGTAACAGCTGAAAAAAAAAAATGACCGATGAATATAAATGAATCAACAAGACAAAGGACACATGAAAATGTCTGCAATTATCTACAACTCACAAATTATCTACAACAAACACAAACACACTCACACATCTGTTCAATTCTACAGATTCACAAACATTCAGTTAAAACGCAATCCAACAGAGGAATCATCAGACTACATTACCAGCTGAATTAATGCAGTACTACAGAAGACGCAAGATGGCAGGGTTGTTCAACCAATCAAATGAAGAGGTATTTCAGCACTGCCCACATGTAGAAATGAAATACTTAAGCCATAAACTGATTTGTAAACCACAAACAAAAAAGGAGATGTCGAGCCAAAATCTAATTTTCCATTTGTTATAAAAAAAAAAAATGTAAAAAAACGAGCCATCTTACTATTTCTGGAACATCAACTGTCAATTTTTGGCACATACAGAAAAATGAAATATTGACCGTTTTTAGCATTTTTCATTTGCCAGATTGAATGGAATAATTGAATGATTGGATGATACACGGAGCCGATTACATATATCCTACATTATTTTTCATAACTTAAATGACCTCAATTCTCTGTCTTTAGAATACAGTGTTTTACAATACCAGTTGAGCTGGTGTTAATGCTAATTGCTAATTTGGCCAGTGGTTATGAAAACATGAATGATCATTTCTTTTAATGGGGTGCGCTGTCGCCCTTTCTATGTAAAAATCAGTCAAATCATGTAATGTGAATGTCGTACAGTCTTGCTCGAGACTAAAAAAACAAGTTGAAAGCGTACCGAGCCGCGGAAGAGACACTGTTTCTCAAGCGCTTTCCGCGAGCGCGATTCGAGATGGAGTGAAACATGGACAAATCCGTTTCATTCATTCGTTCATAACCACTCATGAAGTCAACTCCCAATACAAAATATCCTTCCATAGAGTACCCTGCCCGTCGAAAAATTACGCTAAAGGGGGTTCCTGAGCATTACAAAATGACGCCAAGGGGTCTTCTTCTTTCGTTTTTTGGTGGATCGCACCAATTCTCATGCATTACTATTTCCTATTTCCCACTGTTGTTGCCAACTTTGAACTATTTGCTTTTTAATGATTGCTTTCATTTCATATCTACTCTATGATACTTCCATTTCTATACTGGTGTCCAGGACAGCTTGTTTCACCAATTTATCTGCTGCTTCATTCTCTTTCACTCCCACATGAACATATTAAAACCTTCTTTAAACCTGCTTTGCTTATACATCTTAAAGCCATCACTACTGCAATTAACTCTCCTGAAAAAAAATTATAACTTATTTGAAATCCTCATCTTTCTGCAAATTTGCAATTTTGTAATGACAAATAACTATACCTATTTGTTCATTGTGTGGATTTTTTGATGCATCTGAACAGACTTGTGTTAAATGTCCATACTCTGTCCCCAAATATTCCCTTACCCAGACTTCCTTAAATTCACTCATACCTTCTTTCTGTCTAGAATCTAACATTTTTAGATCAACTATAGGTTGAGGCAAAATCCACAAAGGAACTGCTGATAAAGTAACTCTTCAAACAATACTTAAACCTTTAACATCTAATCCTTCTACTAAATCTACAACAATCCATCCAAAACTATTACATTCCTCTTTTCCATGCTCCCAACATTTCTCTAGTACTCGTATTGTGGGATGTGAATTATCCTGTGCCATTAGATTTGCCAAATATACTGCAGTTAACGGTTGTCTTCTTAAATTGAGAGGAATTTCACCCACTTCTACTTAATAAAAAATAACGACTGATGAATATCAATTAATAAACAGAGGAAACATCCGACTACATTACCAGCTGAGGTCATCTCTGGTGTGACTGTTGTATTGGTGCTGCTGATGTTAGTACCAGCTGAAAAAATAATGACAGATGAATACCAATGAATCCACAAAAATAAATAAATAAATAAATAATTTAATTAATTAATTAATTAATTAATTATAATGTGTACAATACTCAAATAATACTGTGTACAAATGGTACACTTAAATATATTTACCAGAAAAGTATGTGAGATAACAACAACTTCACCTGACCAAGCCTGACACGTGAAAACTGCACTGAAAATGCTACATATAATAATGCCCTAGCATACTGCTTGGGCACCAAGTAATTTAGACTAAATTAAAAAGCCAGTTCCAGTACTTCATGCCTGAACCCCATGCAGTAGACTAGCTTGATAAATGTAGATCAAAACAATATGAATATATTTGAGTGCTTCCAATAAAAATGCTATATACATGTAACACATGAAAAATTACGAAAAATCTAGTTAAATTTTTGTTCGAATGAATAGAAGGTACACGGACCTGGGAGTAAGAGTAATAACATATCAAAAGAAAATAAACAACAAAACTCTTTACAGTTCTCATCACATTACATTTATTAATTTACTTTAGTACGATGACACCATAAACTAAAGAAACTTTTAATATGAGGGTAAATAGAGGGTAATGCCTTAAAAATATTACACATTCAAATACACATTCAAATAATTAACATGGTCAGAATGTGCGTGAAGAGACACACGCCAAATTGCCACCTTAACAAGGTCAAAATATGCGTGTCTGCAAGTGCTACAGAAACACGGTCAAAATAGCCACCTTAACACGGCCAAAATGTATGTGTGGAATTTTCATGCATTCTGTTTAAAGAGTTTTGGCCCCGTCTGCCTTCCATATTTTCGACGTGCAGGGTGCTTTAAATAGGGAGCCTTTGGCGTCAATATGCAGACACAAAGGGCATGGGAATTTTATCGTCATGATTAAATTATATAATAATTTTGGCACAACTGCATATATGTTTGGCTGTGATTTTTCTATTTAAACATTCACAACAATTGTATTTACATTACACTATTAACACATTTTTGAGCATGTAACCCTACTCATAAACCTATCCACTTGTCAATATAAAATACAGAATTTAAAAGGTAGATACAACTACAGTTGTCAGACCCAAGGACTGCTTGTTGTGTTTTCTTCCCCCATGTGCTCTGTTTGACTTAGTTTCTGTCTTCATCTGATTGTATCATTTGGTTCAGGTGTGTTTCGTTAATTATCCTCATTTGCCAATGTATTTAGTTCTAGTCTGTTTCTGTGTTCCCTCGTCCAGTGTTAAAGTTAACGTTGTGTATGTGCGTGTGATTCCTGCCTGCCTTTTGTGGATACGCTCTGTATGGGTAATTAAAGACTGTTTACATTATTCTTCTTCTTTGTGCCATGTTTCGGTGTCCCGAAACACCAGGGGGCCCCCTTGCTCTCAAAGATGATTTAATTTTAGTTTCGTTTTTGAATTTGGCCAGCGGTTATGAAAACATGAATGATCATTTCTTTTAATGCGGTGCGCTGTCACCCTTTCTACATAAAAATCAGTCAAATCATGTAATGAGAATGTCGTACAGTCTTGCTCGAGACTAAAAAAACGAGTTGAAAGCGTACCGAGCCGCGGAAGAGACACTGTTTCTCAAGCTCTTTCCGCAAGCGCGATTTGAGATGGATCTGAACAGACTTGTGTTAAATGTCCACTCTGTCCACAAATATTCCCTTACCCAGATTTCCTTAAATTCACTCATACCTTCTTTCTGTCTAGATTCTAGTATTTTTAGATCAACTATAGGTTGAGTCAAAATCCACAAAGGAACTGCTGATAAAGTAACTCTTCAAACAATACTTAAACCTTTAACATCTAATCCTTCTACTAAATCTACAACAATCCATCCAAAACTATTACATTCCTCTTTTCCATGCTCCCAACATTTCTCTAGTACTCGTATTGTGGGATGTGAATTATCCTGTGCCATTAGATTTGCCAAATATACTGCAGTTAACGGTTGTCTTCTTAAATTGAGAGGAATTTCACCCACTTCTACTTAATAAAAAATAACGACTGATGAATATCAATTAATAAACAGAGGAAGAAGACTACATTACCAGCTGAAGTCATCTCTGGTGTGACTGTTGTATTAGTGCTGCTGATGTTAGTACCAGCTGAAAAAATAATAACAGATGAATACCAATGAATCCACAAAAATAAATAAATAATGTATACAATACTCAAATAATACTGCGTACAAAGGGTACACTTAAATATATTTACCAGAAAAGTATGTGAGCCTGACACGTGAAAACTGCACTGAAAATGCTACATCTAATAATGCCCTAGCAAATCTACTGCTTGGGCACGAAGTAATTTAGACAAAATTAAAAAGCCATTTCCAGTACTTCATGCCTGAACCCCAAAATGTAGATCAAAACAATATGAATATATTTGAGTGCTTCCAATAAAAATGCTATATAGCATGAATGGGTGTATAAACCTGCTCGGTGGTTCAAAACATGAATTCCAACATTACATTTAAATCATTAAATCCCTGTACCCTGTACCCTGTACATTGTGGCTCATATGTAAAATTTTTGTAATCTATATGACTTTTAAGCCCATCCCAGAGCATTGGAGAAGATAATGAGAACATATCATTTCAGTCTGTTTCTCACATAAAGGACACATGGCTTGGAAGACAGCTGTATAGCCTATATGTCATATGGATTACTCTTAGGATACTTTTATGATTTTGTAGCTTGATGGCTTCACACTAGGCTACTTACATAGAATAACAGAGATGATAGTCAGTGCTCTTATAAAACCTGAAATATGAAGAAAAAGGAAATCAATGAAAATCATAATCTTATGACAATTAACAACTTCAAGAAAAAAAATCAGTTTTGAGTTAACTGCATTCATCATCTGACTTCAGTTCGTCTTATAAAGGTTGAGTTGAAGGTTGGAGTTTGTTGGGGCAGTGTGAACTAGTCTTTACTAATCATGACAAAAAAACAAAACAAATACTCACTTTTATGAAGAGAGGAAACCATTGTCAGTGTTGACAGTCCGATGTATTTCTCTGTATCCAAAAGCCAGTTCAGAGGATGAGCTTCCTTTACTGTTTAGAAGGAAAAAGCAAATTAGTTTGGCACTGATGCATAACTTCTTTTGGTTTCCTCTTTGTGTCAAACACACATGGAAAATTCCACTGAATTTATTCATTTACATGTTACAAGAGTTATAAGCGAGGAGAGATGTAAACATTTCTATTTTAAAAAGAATGAAAAGATAGAACTCCTCACATTCAAATGCCTTTGTTTCCAGCATATTTTTTAAAATGTGTAAATTTTGTATTAACATATAAAGTTTAACAACTGAGACATAAACTGAACAAGTTTCAGAGACATTTGATTAGCAGAAATGAAAAAGTCCCTAAACAAAAGGGAGTATCAATTACAAAAGTTGCAGTGAGTATCTTGTGTGTCAGGAGCTGCTTTAAGTAATATAGTACATCCTCATGGACTGCTGCAAATTTGCTGTGAGATGTTACTCTACTCTTTCACCAAGTCACTTGCATGTTCTTGAATTTGTCTGGGGGTAAATATGGTCACAAGTGGTCTAGCATTACAAGGATGATTAGCTGTCCTTCCTGTCTCCCTGAAGCACTGTCTTAGGTGTCTTACATTACAGACATTAATGACTGTTCCATGTGCAAAAATTGTTTATGGTTCATTGAAAAGCATGAAAAACAATGTTTAAATCCTTTCCAATAACGATGTGTAAAAGTTATTTGGATATTACAAAATTACTTTTAAAATACAGTACTTTTTTGTTTATATACATATAAATACATGTATTTGTTTATAGACATATGGCATACATCAAAATACACACAAAGCATCAACATATGCTGTAGTTTGTTTAATTTACAGAGACTGATGAGGATCATTAGTAGAAAGAAGATCTTACCTGATGTGAGCTGACACACAATGATCCTCACAGACACTGATCAAGTGACAGATTAACTAAGATAACAATGCGTGTGTTTAGATGTTCACAGAGATGTTATTTGTTCATCATCCTGATAAGGAAATGTGTGAAGTCCACAAATTCAAATTCATACACAAATGTATATATAACAATAGCTCACAGGTCCAGTTCCTCTGTAAAGTGTATTTTTAAAATCCTTCCACACAATGCCTTATGTTTCATTTCCTGTCAGGATTTTATCATTTTTTTAACCAAATGGGCCCTATTTTAACGATCTAAGCGCATAGTCTAAAGCGCACGGATCAGGTGCACTCAGGGCGTGTCCAAATCCACTTTTGCTAGTTAAACGATGGGAAAAACGGTCGGCGCCCAGCTCATGGTCTAAAAGGGTTGTCCCTATTCTCTTAATGAGTAATGGGTGTGTTTTGGGCATAACGTGCAATAAACCAATCAGAGACTCATCTCCCATTCCCTTTAAGAGCCAGTTGCGCTCATACCATGGCGGATTTGCTTTTTACATGGCGGAATTTGCAACCGCAAAGACATGCGCGAGCAAATAGGTAGCCTAATTCTGATACATGCAATGACTATCCATTATAACATGTAGGCATTTTTATATTTATGTAGCCTACACAATAATAATCTTTTACATTGCAATCCTTTAATTTTTAATATTTGGCATGTTTGTGTGCTGCTTTGGACCCGCCTATACTTAAGCGCTCTTTAAATAACAAAAAAACTACTGCGCCATTGACTTTAGACCAGGTTTTAGTTGGTCAATGGCGCAGTCTATTTTAGTTGCCTCAAAATAGCAACGTGCCAGCAATGCGCCTGAATCTTTTCTTTTTTTCTGATAGTGTAAGCAATGTTTAAATCTTCAGAGATTTAATGTCTTTTATCTTTAGCTGAATTCATCTAAGGCTGTAGCTTAAGTCAGTTGTAGTTCTTGAGTTTCTGTTTTTCTCTTTTTTTTCTGTTCTCTTCTTTCCTTCAGTGATTTTACTTGTTATCAAGCTTAGACAAGCTGAGAGGACTCTATAAATAATATATGAAGACTTTGTGGCTCTGAAAAGGTCCAATGTGGTTTAGTTCTTTGCTCTTGGCTGACATGTGGCATTGCTATGGCCTGCTTTTGGCCCAGATCTGGCAAATAGGAGCAGTCCACACAAGTGCCATCATTCCATGCTACATGTGGGCCAGATCATCATTCCACATGTGCCAGATGTGGGCCGGATCTGGGTGGACACTATGTTGCTATCTGGGGAAGCATCCGGATTTGATTAGGTTTTAAATGCAGAGTCAATGCATTTCTCTGGGTAAATGTATTTCACTTTAATGCGTTCTCATATCTGCAATGCTTAGTTGCTGTATCCTCACAGCAGCCACTGTACACAGACCCCTTGCTGCTGCTGCTGTATAAACACAAGTGCATAATCACTACTGCTTAAATGCTTAGTAATTCACTCCTGCATCAAATACAGGACTGTTAAACATGAGGCATGACCAGGTTTGGCTTGACTAATGCCAAAGGTTTAATTTCAAGCAAGAATATAGCAATATAGCATATGCTTCAATATAGCAAGCATGTGTTATGAGGAAGTGATAAACACCACTGTGTAGGGACATGTAAGACGGTAATGTTGCATGTTTAGGTAGACTTATAATCTGGTGTTTAATTAAAGTAATGTGTTTGTTACATTAATAAGATATAAAGAGGCTGGTCACTTTAAGAGTTTGGAATGAGCAATGACGTTGACACTAATGTTTTCACGCAGTTCAGTGATGTGAGTGTTCAGTTTATGCAGTTCAGTAAAGTTGACGAGAACAATAAAAAGTTAAATAAGTTCAAGTACGAGTCCTCTTTACAGGATGGCTGAAGAATTCCCCACGCTGTCGTTATCTCCCCCAAACCCCTTTTTGCCCCATCCTGGCGAGCCTACCGTCCCATGGGAGCAGTGGAAAACATTGTTTGAAACTTACCTGTTAGCAATGGGCCTCGATGGCGTCCCGACGAAGCGGAAAATGGCCATACTCCTCCACTGTCTTGGTGCCGAAGGACAGCGTGTTTTTCGCACAATCGGAGATGTGGACGATTACACCTCTGCGATTACACTGCTAGATCGACACTTTGAAAAAAAACAGTCTCCTGCTAAAACGGCTGCAGTTCCGGCAGCGCAGACAGCACGCTAGTGAGTCGATTGCTCAATATGTCGCTGACTTGAGAGGGCTGGCAAAACCGTGCTGTTTTGGTGCTTTATCAGTTGAGATGATACGAGATCAGTTAATTGAGAAAACAAACAATACACTCGTTTGGGAGCGGCTGTTATTGGAAGATGATGATCTCACTTTAGAGAAAGCTGTAGTTCTGGCCTCTCAAATTCAGTCTGCTGCACAGTGCGCTGCTAAATTAAATACTGCACATGAATCAAGTGTAAGCAGTGGGGACTTGATACAAGAATGCACACAAGTTCACGGGGCAGAGGCAGACGTATCTTCAAGTGCAGCCATACAATATGCATGCCCTCGAGTTCAGTGACGATGTGGAAATTGTGGTTCCACTAGACCCTCATCACGTGCCTCTGACTGCCCTGCACGGGGACAAACATGTCGACGCTGTCAAAAGCTGAACCACTTTGCAAAATGATGTCGTCTGCTCCAGTTCATGCTCCTACACAACGAAACCCACGTGCTAACGCTACAACCCCTGCCATTATTCATTCAATAAACACCAATTCAGCAGGTTTTTCTACATGCGCTGTTAATATAGCGGATTCTTGTATTCCTCTGCTCCTGGACACATGGGCTAAAGTCTCTCTACTCAATTTGGCCACTTATGAATGTTTCCTGCCACACTTGCCCCTTCAGCCGCCTTCTCTGAATCTGTTTGGATGTGGAAGTTCTGTAATTGATGTTATCGGTTTTATATATGCGCCTGTCCAGTATGGCAAAAAGGCCCTACCCAACTTCCCATTTCACATTACACGCCATGGCAGCAATATCCTTGGATTGGACCGGTTTATGAGTTTGGACTTTTCTCTGCTGGACAATAAGGGGGCTCAAATTCTGACTGTCAGCTGTCCCTGGCAACAAGAATGGCCAATGCTGTTTGAAGGCCTTGGGTGCTTAGCTGCGTTCACTCACCAGCCTCTCTTGGATCCCACAGTTAAACCAGTCATTCAGCCACTTCGCAGCATTCCGCTGGCATTGCGTGAGGAAGTCACAGCAGAACTTGTCAAACTGCAAGCAAAGGGCATCATTGAACCTGTTGACACCTCCCCATGGGTGTCTAATTTGGCGGACGAGCTGCGCAAAACCATGTTCATATTCGCACGATTTTTTGCGCAACTCGTCAGTGAACAACGGCTCTGTGTAGTTAATGCTGCTCAATGTGAAAGCACGCACGTGATGGAGATTTACCGCTGATTACAGAACCGGCTTTCTGACAAGATGCGCGTTAAATATCGCATGCGATTTATCGTGCAGCCCTAGTTTCCTTGTAGTAGTTTATTATCTACATTCGAAGTGGCTAGAGGTTACATCTGTGGGCTCTGTCACGTCCAGCTCCATCATTGACTTTCTGGAGTTGCTCTTTGCTCGCTGGCGCCTGCCAAGGACCTTGACGACAGACAATGGCCCTTAACTAGTGTCTGCTGAGTTTACCAGCTACATCCAAAGCAAAGGCATCAAACACATATGAACAGCTTACTATCACCCACAGTCAAATGGGGGGGCGTAGAGAGATTCAATCAGTCGCTTAAAAATGGTCTGAGAGCCCACTTAGCACAAGGCTGCTCTTTCAATGAGGCCTTGTCTCAGACTCTTCTACACTACAGAGCTGCACAGCATGCTACCACTGGGGTGTCACCGGCAAAACTGATGCTGGGGCGAGAGCTGGAGTTACCCCTGCATAGACTTTGCCCTCCTACTTCTCATGGTGGAAACCTTGTGGTGAAAGCCAGGGTATGTGAACAAGAGCTCAAAGCACTGGGCAGATTCGATGCAAAGAAAAAGGCCCGGATTCCCAGAATCTCCCCACTGGACTGGGTGCGGGTTCAGCGACCACACCGGAAAAATAAGCTCAACACTTTCTGGTCGCAGCCCCAGCAGGTGCAAAAGCAGTTAAGTCCAGTTACATTCCAGCTATCGGATGGTTCCCGTTGGCATGCCAGTCGACTTAGGAAAGTACTGTGCCCTTCTGCTGCAGATCACACCCGAGATGCTGTGCTCCCTTGCTCTCTGCTCAGTTCTTCATGCCCTCTGCCCCCAGCACAGCATCCAGTGACTCCGCAAGCAACATCCCTACCACCATTTGCAGCATCGCAAGGCAGGCCTACCAGATCGCACACTCGGCCTGCTTGCTTTCAGGACTACTTAACGTCCTTTCACACTTAGTTCACCGGGAGGTAAGGGGAAATGTTGCATGTTTAGGTAGACTTATAATCTGGTGTTTAATTAAAGTAATGTGTTTGCTACATTAATCAGTCCCTCCAGGATTTCACGGGACTTTTTTCTGATTTTTGCGGCCTAAAATGACAGATTTTGCTGCGGCTTTTCTCAAAATTTGCGGTGATATTTGCGGCATTTCTTATTGTTTTGCAGTGAAAATATACCACAGACAACATTCTTCTAACATTGTTATGACTTTTCTGACTTCGAGAACCATTGTAGTGCTCCAGACTAACATTTGAGGACACCAGCACCAGTGTCATTAAGTTCTACAGAAGGTGGCACCAGCTCCTGACAGTAAAGCACTCACCCTAATCGCACATCACTTCCTGCTGCTGACGTCGCTGACGAAACAACCCACCATTCAGTCGTGAAATGGGTTAAAAAAATAAAATAAAAATAAAAAGTCGTGAAATGGGTTATGGTTTGATGCCTGTCAGAGGAACACTATGCTTCGAAGAACAAGAACAGCAAAGGTATATACAGAACCAGCGACAGAAGATGAATCAGATGACATGACAGGCAATCAAAGAGATGACAGTGAGGAGTTAGAGGAATGGTTACCAAATATAAATGAAGGCAAAACTAAAGGAAGACATCAGAGGGGGACAGTTGAAATGGCTGAAAGGAAAAAAGTGACCAAGAGGGTGGCCAAACCTAAAGAGCCAAAACCAAAAGAACCCAAACCCTAATCGCACATGTACATCTCGGAGATGTCTATTTGATGTCTCCATTTACATATGCAAGATGTATTTTTTTAGAGTGTTTGCTCATCTGCAAACGTCTCTGTAAGACGTTTCCTGTCAGATATCAAATAGACATTTATTAGAATGCATGTAAAACTGCTTCTGAGACGTTTATCAGATTACACAGTAGATGTTTCCCAGATCTTTAGCAGACGTCTTACAGATGTACTTGTGCTGTCTGGGTAGTTGAGATGCAGATTGATTCATAATGTCTAAGTATAATTTAATAAATACAAAAAATATATATATATTAGGGAGTGGAAATGGCTAATAAGCCTGTAAGTAGCCTACTTCTCTGCAGCCATCTACTAGTGGTAATTTAATGTCTTTTTTTATTTTTAAATAAGTGTTTGCTTTCATACATAATGAAACTTTTAGTTTTATAAATGGGGGCAACCTATGAAGGATGAACAAATATGAACAATGTTGGACGTGCTCCTCAAGAGGACTACTGTAGCCTATTATTAAAGTATCTGCTGTATGCAGTTCTTCAAAATACAACTCTACTGTTTATTTGGTAGAAAGATAATGAGCAAAATAAATGTAATAATAAATTAACACTGATTTGCGTTATGTTATTTGCAGGGAAAATCACAAATTTCTGTGAAGTAGTATGAAGATGCTGATGTCCGCGCTGTCAGTTCGGTGGCGCTAGCGAACACGTCCTCCCCGCGCTGTCGAGTCAGTCGCAGAGCCGCGCCGATGACAGGTCACCACGGCGTGAGCTCTGTAACATCGCGCTGTTTTATCCCACTTTCGGAATTGTACTTGACGAGGTTGATCAATGTTTTCACTAGTGTATGTAAGAGGCTTTTCAGTTATACATACGAATGTATTTCACTAAGGTTGATCAATGTTTTCACTAGTGTTTGTAAGAGGTTTTTCAGTTATGCATATGAATATATTTCACTAAGGTTGATCACTGTTTTCACTAGTGTTTGTACGAGGTTTTTCAGTTATGCATATGAATGTATTCCACTAAGGTTTATCAATGTTTTTCGTTTCACTAGTGTTTGTAAGAGGCTTTTCAATAATTATGGCCTATACGGCCCCTCATACAAAACACTCGAAAACATTAGACCATTTCTGCCACACGTTGTTCCTGTAGTTTTACTATGTTAAATCCATGGTGAATAGTGGTGATTTGTGTTTGTTGAACAATGTTTTTCCTGGTTTCCACATAAGTGGCAGTATTGTTCTGATATCTGTAGCTTAATTTGAATTTGAATGTTTCTCACAAGATTTTAGAGAGATGTTATTGATTCTGCTGCGAATTCGACTACTTTCTTCACTGTATCTCCCAGCGCTATGTATAACGGTGTCACGTGATCGAGATCAGCCCGCGGCTTCAGCCAAAGCAGATAAACGGTCTGCGCTGCATAGCCCAAACGAGTAGCGCGGGTTCATTCCGCTTTCGGTTCGTTTGTCCAATGTAGCTCTTGTAAATCGGTCATGATGAGAACGCAAGGCTGTTCATTCCATTTTTGGAACTGAGAAACAACCTTTCTTTGACTGAATGCGCGTTGCGATGACGTCACGGGACGCGTCTAAGCCCAAAATCTGCGGGAAATATGCGGCAATTACGAAAATTTGCGAGCTCTTGCGAAAATTGCAGAGTTTGCTTGATTTTGCGATAAATTCAGCGATCGCAGAATCGCAAAATCCTGGAGGGACTGATTAATAAGATATAAAGAGGCTGGTCACTTTAAGACTTTGGAATGAGCAATGAAGTTGACGCTAATGTTTTCACGCAGTTCAGTGATGTGAGTGTTCAGTTTATGCAGTTCAGTAAAGTTGACGAGAACAATAAAAAGTTAAATAAGTTAAAGTACGAGTCCTCTTTACAGACGTAACAGGTAACAATAAGGTTACATTATCTAATAATGTCATAAGACATACATAGTATACAAAACAAAACAATATACAAAACAGTAATAATACACACAGTGTCCTGGGGATATGTATGTTAATTAATAGACAAACCGTTCTATTAATTAATGGAGAGAAGTCTTTTTTTATCTGTTTCACTAGTGAATGAAGTGAGAAGTACACTCTCTCTAACTTCCTTGGGTTGTTTGTCTTTGTTGCCATGGTGGCCCAAGGCCTGTTCTCTTGATAACTTAACAACTAAACAACTATGATTGCATACAATTTAAATAAATTACCATGCACACATGAAAGAGTTTTTTTTGGGTGGGGGGGGCCAACATTTATTTGAAAAATATTTATTCCTTCCTAAACATGATGCTGTGGTCCTCAGTGTTGTTTGGCACAGCAAAGACATCTGAAGAGCTTCCTGTACTGCTGCCTGACCTGAACAAGAACGAGACGAGAGGAGCTGAGTGACTTCATGAGATCGATTTAACCTCTGAAACTCATAAACCAGAATGGAGTTTGCTTATGAAAAAAAAAAAAGAAAGAAAGGAAGAAAAGAAAATGAATAAAAAAAAAAACAGGTAAGAAACTGTGCTGCCACTGTCTCTAGGGGTTTATTGGTTTATTTATAGAATAGGGATGAAAAAAAGTCTGACCTCATTATTGAGGACACAGTAGATCAGGAAGATGAAGGTTCCCTGCTGGGAGCTCAAGATCAGGAAGAGGATCTCCAGCACCTTACTGCCATTAGTGAAGAAACCCAGAATCCAGGAGCAACCAAGAAACACACTGACCCAGTGTTTTAAACATCATAATCCTGCAGAGAAACAACAATATTATATGTGTCTTTGTTGACTATATGTGGTTTTCTATAGAGAAATTAATTCATATTACTTGTTTTGTTTCATCTGTGAAACTTCAGCATTGAGATTTTTGAGAGCCGAGTTCACATTGGTGACGATCTTGATGAAGAGAATCATGTTTAACTGAAAGGTAGAAGAGTAATTAATCACTGTGATTTCTTTTTAATCAAAAGTCATAAGAAAAAAGAAACATGTTTACCGCTAGTATGACACAAACAGGACCCAGAAAACTCCAGATGAAGCCTTTATCTATTTTAATCCAGCAGCTGTTTGGAGGGGGGGGAAAGAATATAATAACTGAACGATTTTGTCAGAAATACTATTTCAGGTATTGACTAGTGAAATATTGCAGATTTGAATCTTGTGCATGATGTTGATACAGTCTCTGTCAAGAATGTATATTTTATCAAATTAAAAAACAAACAAACAAACAACTCACTGTTCGCTACCGTAGCCGTCAGGAACCAGACCAACAGACACACACACCACAACCAGAGCAACCACATATCCAATCACACACAGGAATCCACTGCTAAGCACCTCCCTCTTTTTGGAGCTGATCTGTGATAGGTTCTTCACACAGATGAAGAGCAGCACAGCTTCAATGAACATCCACACACAGCCGGAGAGAAAGAGGAAGTGCAGAAGGCCTGAGATCACGGCACACAACACCTGGAGACCATGAGAGACGGTTATGATGATTCTCAGTGAGGCTGTGCTGAGCTGTAGGGCTCCTTCATCATTCTCACCTGCTGAGGCCGTATGAAGCTCAGGAACTGCTGTGTGAGCAGGAACAGAAGGTGAGCCAGCAGAAGACTGATGCAGATGTTGATTCGAGCTACATTATTCACTCCAGGACTCCACTGACAAAGGAAAAAAGTCAACAGGGCCAAACTGAAGAACACCAGCCCCACAGTCACACACACCAAATTCAACAGCTCCATCAGTGGGTCGCTCTGAGAAAACATGTCAGAGTTCATGAGTGCCAAATCTGTGCTGTTCTGCAGTGTTCACTTGAAAGGTTCTGTACCTCTGGTGGGCGGCTGGTTTGCATGACGAGAGCGAATGTCAACAGATGATCACAGGAACACACAGTGTAGCTGCTGTTGGTCTTTAAAACAGAACAACCATCTACAATCCACTCGCTGATATTCCAGTACACACAGGACAGAGAACCACTGGGATCAAACTCCTGAAAAAGATGAAGAAAATATCAGAACACTGAATATTAGATGTTTCCAGATGTTCATCAGTTCTCAGGTTGGACAAACACATTTCAGTGTCTCACTCTGATGTGTTTCAGGGTGAAGTTGACTGGTTTGGTGAGTTTAGTGTTGGTGGTTTTGGGAAGAGTAGCTGAGATCACAGTGGACATCATGGTTTTAATCGTGTTGTTTGATGTGTTGAAGAAGTCTGGCTTCAGTAGATTCTCCATCGTGTTGTAGCTCATGAAAGCCACAGCAGCTGATCCTGTGTGACAGAAATAGAAATGCAACAACATGTTTAAATAACAACAATCAAAAAAGTAAATAAATGTGATTTAGCAATAATGGTAATGGCATTTTTTATGATTTGTTGTTTCACACAGAAACATTTAACATACTTTCATTGTTGTTCTTGGCGATCCCAATGAGATCGATGTCCACAGAAGAATTTTTCGTGTTAAGTCGAGGGATTTTATTTAAGGTGACATTTGGTCCAACCATGAAGACTTGACCCTCTGACAAAAGCAAGCAGTTATGTACTATATAAGTGTATTTTTAATATTTAGCTTTTTTATGAAAGACAAATTAACAATTGAATTTGCACAAAAGCCAAACAAATAAAATGACTATTCATGATTTCTAGATGTAGTATTTTAAACTCTTCAGGTTTCTCGAGGATAAAGGTCAGATCTTACAGTAAATTGTGTACTCAAGTGATTCCGTTCTCAACTGGGTTTTCTTCCAAATGTCCCTAAAATCAAACATTTTTCATGGTTTTTCAGTACACAATCTGCCCATGATGGCGTTTGTCCTATTTGACGAGCCTTTACCAAATGACGAAGGAATTTGCACCAAAATATTGACTTTTGACATCAACAACAAAAGACAGTTTTCTGCTCTCTTTTAAAAACTAATGATTACACAATTAACATATAATGTAGCTGCATTTGTCTTTGTCTGCCACCTGTGAACCATGCTGATCACTAGATATCATATGTGACCCTGGAGCACAAAAGCAGTCTTAAGTCGCTGGGGTATATTTGTAGCAATAGCCAAAAATACATTGTATGGGCCAAAATTATTGATTTTTCTTTTATGTCAAAAATCATTAGGATATTAAGTAAAGATCATGTTCCAGGAAGATATTTTGTAAATTTCCTACTGTAAATATATCAAAACTTAATTTTTGATTAGTAATATGCATTGCAAAGAACTTCATTTGGACAACTTTAAAGGCGATTTTCTCAATATTTTGATTTGTTTTTTGCACCCTCAGATTCCAGATTTTCAAATAGTTGTATCTCGGCCAAATATTATACAATATTTAACAAACCATACATCAATGGAAAGCTTATTTATTCTGCTTTCAGATGATGTATACATCTCAATTTCGAAATATTGACCCTTATGACTGGTTTTGTGGTCCAGGATCACATATATAATCTCAGTTACATCATCAGTAATAATTGTGTCTTCACTTACCTACAGCAGCAAGAATAAAACTGACACTGGCACTTGTGTCTGTTGGCTTCACTAATGTAGAGATGAGTTTCTCGCTGGTTTTTAGCACACTGTTTCCAAAGGAGGCTAGTTCAGTTGGGTTTGATGATAATGACGACTCTAGAATCTTCTCTGAATCACTGAAGGCCACAGTCAAAATACTGGCGACAGTCTAATTTATTGATCAGATAAATAAAGTTACACTACATGTAAATGTCAACAGAGGCAATAAGACAGCACTGCTATGTAAATCATTATGTAACTGACAAAGATTTGATTAATTTATGATTTTTCTCTTGAAGACTTACATTCAAAGGGAGTACTGTAATGTTCTCTATCTGCTCAAGAAAATTTTGGAAACATGTCTGAGCCTGAAATCACAATCATGAAGGCAGTATTTGTTTATTTTGATCATGTTTTTTCAATATTAACGGAGACAACCAAAATGCATTGTTACTGTTATGGTCCAACTCTAAATCTTCAAAAACTCAACTTACAGTGCATCCTTCCTGCAGCGTTATATTTATACCTGCAAGGAGAGAAATCAGCATGAAGACAATAATAAAATACAGCTGTGAACAAAAATTCAACAGTGCTAGACAAAACTTTGGAAAATAATTCTTATAAAGTCCTTGTGTCCAATTTTGTATTTAGTCCAGAGTGGAAGTTAGTGATTTTTTCTCTCACTTTAAGGCTATTATGATGTTGCTCCATAAGTATAATAACCACAAACAAGTTTAAACTAAGTGTCTTGTTAGCAGTTTGCATGGCATGCAGGAGTGAATATTAAGCATATTACACTCTAAAAAATCCTGGGTTATTTTTTTTTTAACCCAAATGCTGGGTTGAGCCTTTTGGGTAATTTTTTTAAGGTTATTTTTTCAGTGTTTGGGTTTTTGTGTTACCCAGTTCCTGGGTAAAATTGTAACAACCCAATGTTTGGGTAGTTTTTTAGTGTTACCCAGCTCCTGTGTCAGACATAACAACCCAATGTTTGGGTAGTTTTTCAGTGTTACCCAGCTCCTGTGTCAGACATAACAACCCAATGTTTGGGTAGTTTTTCAGTGTTACCCAGCTCCTGGGTCAGACATAACAACCCAATGTTTGGGTAGTTTTTCAGTGTTACCCAGCTCCTGTGTCAGACATAACAACCCAATATTTTAGTAGTTTTTCAGTGTTACCCAGCTCCTGTGTCAGACATAACAACCCAATATTTTAGTAGTTTTTCAGTGTTACCCAGCTCCTGTGTCAGACATAACAACCCAATATTTTAGTAGTTTTTCAGTGTTACCCAGCTCCTGTGTCAGACATAACAACCCAATATTTTAGTAGTTTTTCAGTGTTACCCAGCTCCTGTGTCAGACATAACAACCCAATATTTTAGTAGTTTTTCAGTGTTACCCAGCTCCTGGGTCAGACATAACAACCCAATGTTTGGGTAGTTTTTCAGTGTTACCCAGCTCCTGGGTCAGACATAACAACCCAATGTTTGGGTAGTTTTTCAGTGTTACCCAGCTCCTGGGTCAGACATAACAACCCAATGTTTGGGTAGTTTTTCAGTGTTACCCAGCTCCTGTGTCAGACATAACAACCCAATGTTTGGGTAGTTTTTCAGTGTTACCCAGCTCCTGTGTCAGACATAACAACCCAATGTTTGGGTAGTTTTTCAGTGTTACCCAGCTCCTGTGTCAGACATAACAACCCAATATTTTAGTAGTTTTTCAGTGTTACCCAGCTCCTGGGTCAGACATAACAACCCAATGTTTGGGTAGTTTTTCAGTGTTACCCAGCTCCTGTGTCAGACATAACAACCCAATATTTTAGTAGTTTTTCAGTGTTACCCAGCTCCTGGGTCAGACATAACAACCCAATGTTTGGGTAGTTTTTCAGTGTTACCCAGCTCCTGTGTCAGACATAACAACCCAATATTTTAGTAGTTTTTCAGTGTTACCCAGCTCCTGGGTCAGACATAACAACCCAATGTTTGGGTAGTTTTTCAGTGTTACCCAGCTCCTGTGTCAGACATAACAACCCAATATTTTAGTAGTTTTTCAGTGTTACCCAGCTCCTGGGTCAGACATAACAACCCAATGTTTGGGTAGTTTTTCAGTGTTACCCAGCTCCTGTGTCAGACATAACAACCCAATATTTTAGTAGTTTTTCAGTGTTACCCAGCTCCTGGGTCAGACATAACAACCCAATGTTTGGGTAGTTTTTCAGTGTTACCCAGCTCCTGTGTCAGACATAACAACCCAATATTTTAGTAGTTTTTCAGTGTTACCCAGCTCCTGGGTCAGACATAACAACCCAATGTTTGGGTAGTTTTTCAGTGTTACCCAGCTCCTGTGTCAGACATAACAACCCAATATTTTAGTAGTTTTTCAGTGTTACCCAGCTCCTGGGTCAGACATAACAACCCAATGTTTGGGTAGTTTTTCAGTGTTACCCAGCTCCTGTGTCAGACATAACAACCCAATATTTTAGTAGTTTTTCAGTGTTACCCAGCTCCTGGGTCAGACATAACAACCCAATGTTTGGGTAGTTTTTCAGTGTTACCCAGCTCCTGTGTCAGACATAACAACCCAATATTTTAGTAGTTTTTCAGTGTTACCCAGCTCCTGGGTCAGACATAACAACCCAATGTTTGGGTAGTTTTTCAGTGTTACCCAGCTCCTGTGTCAGACATAACAACCCAATATTTTAGTAGTTTTTCAGTGTTACCCAGCTCCTGGGTCAGACATAACAACCCAATGTTTGGGTAGTTTTTCAGTGTTACCCAGCTCCTGTGTCAGACATAACAACCCAATATTTTAGTAGTTTTTCAGTGTTACCCAGCTCCTGGGTCAGACATAACAACCCAATGTTTGGGTAGTTTTTCAGTGTTACCCAGCTCCTGTGTCAGACATAACAACCCAATATTTTAGTAGTTTTTCAGTGTTACCCAGCTCCTGGGTCAGACATAACAACCCAATGTTTGGGTAGTTTTTCAGTGTTACCCAGCTCCTGTGTCAGACATAACAACCCAATATTTTAGTAGTTTTTCAGTGTTACCCAGCTCCTGGGTCAGACATAACAACCCAATGTTTGGGTAGTTTTTCAGTGTTACCCAGCTCCTGTGTCAGACATAACAACCCAATATTTTAGTAGTTTTTCAGTGTTACCCAGCTCCTGGGTCAGACATAACAACCCAATGTTTGGGTAGTTTTTCAGTGTTACCCAGCTCCTGTGTCAGACATAACAACCCAATATTTTAGTAGTTTTTCAGTGTTACCCAGCTCCTGGGTCAGACATAACAACCCAATGTTTGGGTAGTTTTTCAGTGTTACCCAGCTCCTGTGTCAGACATAACAACCCAATATTTTAGTAGTTTTTCAGTGTTACCCAGCTCCTGGGTCAGACATAACAACCCAATGTTTGGGTAGTTTTTCAGTGTTACCCAGCTCCTGTGTCAGACATAACAACCCAATATTTTAGTAGTTTTTCAGTGTTACCCAGCTCCTGGGTCAGACATAACAACCCAATGTTTGGGTAGTTTTTCAGTGTTACCCAGCTCCTGTGTCAGACATAACAACCCAATATTTTAGTAGTTTTTCAGTGTTACCCAGCTCCTGGGTCAGACATAACAACCCAATGTTTGGGTAGTTTTTCAGTGTTACCCAGCTCCTGTGTCAGACATAACAACCCAATATTTTAGTAGTTTTTCAGTGTTACCCAGCTCCTGGGTCAGACATAACAACCCAATGTTTGGGTAGTTTTTCAGTGTTACCCAGCTCCTGTGTCAGACATAACAACCCAATATTTTAGTAGTTTTTCAGTGTTACCCAGCTCCTGGGTCAGACATAACAACCCAATGTTTGGGTAGTTTTTCAGTGTTACCCAGCTCCTGTGTCAGACATAACAACCCAATATTTTAGTAGTTTTTCAGTGTTACCCAGCTCCTGGGTCAGACATAACAACCCAATGTTTGGGTAGTTTTTCAGTGTTACCCAGCTCCTGTGTCAGACATAACAACCCAATATTTTAGTAGTTTTTCAGTGTTACCCAGCTCCTGGGTCAGACATAACAACCCAATGTTTGGGTAGTTTTTCAGTGTTACCCAGCTCCTGTGTCAGACATAACAACCCAATATTTTAGTAGTTTTTCAGTGTTACCCAGCTCCTGGGTCAGACATAACAACCCAATGTTTGGGTAGTTTTTCAGTGTTACCCAGCTCCTGTGTCAGACATAACAACCCAATATTTTAGTAGTTTTTCAGTGTTACCCAGCTCCTGGGTCAGACATAACAACCCAATGTTTGGGTAGTTTTTCAGTGTTACCCAGCTCCTGTGTCAGACATAACAACCCAATATTTTAGTAGTTTTTCAGTGTTACCCAGCAACCCAATGTTTGGGTAGTTTTTGTGTTACTCAGATCCTGGGTCAGACATAACAACCCAATGTTTGGGTAGTTTTTGTGTTACTCAGATCCTGGGTCAGACGTAACCCAGCGGCTGAGTTATTTATCACAGGGATTTTGCGTCGTCTTCTGGAGGGAGCAGTTCTAAGCGCCATCGAATTGAAGCATTTCTTCTGTAAAATACAGGTGTGTGTACATTTTATTTTATATATTAAATTGTTACTATGCTGTATAGCCTATAGTTCAATTTTATGCAGAGCAACATACAGGCGCGCGGTGTGAATCACCGTCACTCGCATCGGTCTTTTCGCGTGATGGAAAAGCCTGATGCTTTGCATAAAATAAACGATTATGTTTATAAAGATACAGAACACTTAGTTTTGTCGTGGCCATGACATAATAACTTGTGGGAACGTGATAATATGTCGTGGCCACGAGATCATTTTGTCGAGGTAACGACATCCATATGTCTTGGCCTCGAGATGCTATGTTGAGGGAACGATATTTTTCTCGTGGCCACGAGTTTAATGCGTAAACAAACCTGCGTGACCATAGCAACCCGGGATTACCAGAGATGGATTCATTAATATTTTATTTTGAATTAAGAAATTATTATATTATTTATTATAGAAATGATTACATTATTAAATTATTATATTAACCATAGGCCTTGGCTACCAGACTATATTATGTGCAATAGTCAGCATTCAAATTAAGTTTATCATGAATAAATGTTACATAAAGTGCATAATATAAAATAGGCCTACAAGAAAACATTTGTATCCATGCTACAGTCTTGTAAGTCCATTAACTGATCGTCTTTTCCCGTAATATTTGTATGCATATTCTTGTTAACACTTGTGAACACTTGTGAACAGAAGTTCACCAGAGAATCTTCAAAGCTCAATCTGCAGATCTGTTCATTTACAACCAAAACATCATAGCACAATACATGACTGACCAAACATCAGACTACATTACCAGCTGGGCTCGTCTCTGGTGTGACTGTTGAACTGGTGCTGCTGATGTTAGTAACAGCTGAAAAAAAAATACTGATAAATATCAATAAATCAACAAACACATGTAAATATATTTACCAGCACAGTATGTGAAATAACGGCCACTGTGCCTGACCTTACACATGATAATCAGGCCTTTACTTAGTTTAACTTAATTTACCCTTTTCTGAAGATGAAGAAATTTGTAACTACACAGTAAGGCAAATGTACTGCTTGGGAACCAAGTAATTCTGAGAAAATTAAAAAGCCAGTTCCGGTATTTCATGCATGAACCCCATAAAGCAAACTAGTTTGATAAATAAATCTAAATAATATGAAGATATTTGAGTTCTTTCACTAAAATTGATAAATGCTATCTAGTCTAATTGGATAAAATAAATGTCTTCAGTGGTACAAACATTCATTCCAACACTAATTCTTATTTTGAAAATGGCACTTCACAGATTATATATATATATATATATATATATATATATATATATATGTCAGTTAAAATGCTATAGGAGGAGAATTAAAATAAAAAGTATTTTCTTATGACATAAAACCCTAATAAAATTAATGTAGTTTAAACATTTTAATGCAGATGTATTCTACTGATCAATGCATGGAAACAATGTCTGTGTGAATAATTTCATACTTCGTAAACTGCAGAAAATGCTGTTAACCAATCAGAGTATGTGAAATCAGCTCTGTTCTTCATCTTTACATACAGACACAGATATGAAGACACAAATATCATGAATGTGTAGAAAGAGCTCATGTAAATATAATTACCTGCACAGTAGGCTGCACTGCATTTAGTAGGTCTAACCAGCTCATAGACATAATAATTTCCTGGACAGGCTTTGACTTTAATGGGGTAAGACCCGTAATAGCAGCAGTAACTGCCAGCGTAACCACAGACATCTCGAGTGACGACTCCATCCTGTACTGTTGGGTGTCCACCATGAATCCAAAGTGCAATATCAGTACCACAGCTATACCGAGCAACACACGTGTCTGGAATCTGAGCACTCAGACCGTCAAGGAAGAGACGATACCAGCCGCTCCAGTTGACGGAGCAATCATACATTTTGACTGAAGCATATGTATTATTGATGGCTCTCCTTGCTTCGTCCAACACAGTATAGTTGAGGCAGGGGTCAGACAGATTAGCTGTTATGAAAACCCCAATATTAATTCATAGTCTCAATATTAATATTTTAAAAAATTGTAAAACATGGTCACAAATTTCTTGTATATGCAAATTGTCACACACACACACACACATATATATATATACAGTGGGTACGGAAAGTATTCAGACCCCCTTAAATTTTTCACTCTTTGTTATATTGCAGCCATTTGCTAAAATCATTTAAGTTAATTTTTTTTCCTCATTAATGTACACACAGCACCCCATATTGACAGAAAAACACAGAATTGTTGACATCTTTGCAGATTTATTAAAAAAGAAAAACTGAAAAATGCTCAGTATTTAGTAGAAGCACCCCTTTGATCTAATACAGCCATGAGTCTTTTTGGGAAAAATGCAACAAGTTTTTCACACCTGGAATTGGGGATCCTCTGCCATTCCTCCTTGCAAATCCTCTCCAGTTCTGTCAGGTTGGACGGTAAACGTTGGTGGACAGCCATTTTTAGGTCTCTCCAGAGATGCTCAATTGGGTTTAAGTCAGGGATCTGGCTGGGCCATTCAAGAACAGTCACAGAGTTGTTGTGAAGCCACTCCTTCGTTATTTTAGCTGTGTGCTTAGGGTCATTGTCTTGTTGGAAGGTAAACCTTAGTTCCAGTCTGAGGTCCTGAGCACTCTGGAGAAGGTTTTCGCCCAGGATATCCCTGTACTTGGCCGCATTCATCTTTCCCTCGATTGCAACCAGTCGTCCTGTCCCTGCAGCTGAAAAACACCCCCACAGCATGATGCTGCCACCACCATGCTTCACTGTTGGGACTGTATTGGACAGGTGCCTGGTTTTCTCCACACATACCGCTTAGAATTAAGGCCAAAAAGTTCTATCTTGGTCTCATCAGACCAGAGAATCTTATTTCTCACCATCTTGGAGTCCTTCAGGTGTTTTTTTAGCAAACTCCATGCGGGCTTTCATGTGTCTTCCACTGAGGAGAGGCTTCCGTCGGGCCACTCTGCCATAAAGCCCCGACTGGTGGAGGGCTGCAGTGATGGTTGACTTTCTACAACTTTCTCCCATCTCCCGACTGCATCTCTGGAGCTCAGCCACAGTGATCTTTGGGTTCTTCTTTACCTCTCTCACCAAGGCTCTTCTCCCCCGATAGCTCAGTTTGGCCGGACGGCCAGCTCTAGGAAGGGTTCTGGTCATCCCAAACGTCTTCCATTTAAGGATTATGGAGGCCACCGTGCTCTTAGGAACCTTAAGTGCAGCAGAAATTTTTCTGTAACCTTGGCCAGATCTGTGCCTTGCCACAATTCTGTCTCTGAGCTCTTCAGGCAATTCCTTTGACCTCATGATTCTCATTTGCTCTGACATGCACTGTGAGCTGTAAGGTCTTATATAGACAGGTGTGTGGCTTTCCTAATCAAGTCCAAATATATATATATATATACAGTATATATACTGTAGATTGATGTGGAAAAAGTAAGTTAAAGCAGTTTAACATAAGGCTGCAACATAACAAAACATGAAAACAAATGATGGCTTTCCTACTTTCGGAAGGCACTGTATCACCTTGAATTTGTGTAAAGATATTTTGGGCAGGTTTGAGCATGCCTTTTTGAAAAGAAATGCTTTTTTTCTTTCTTTCTTTTTTATCTAGCTAATCATAACAGCTATGACATTTGCAACTTTAGTGGACATGGCATACACTGTCTTTTATCTTCATAAATTCATATTTAAAGGCATTCATGCTCTCTCTATGCAGCATTAAACAGTCTTTCAAAAGCATATTCTTGTCGTATACATGTCACATCATATGTAGTTTCCAGACGAACAACACAGCCCCATAGCTAATGCGATTTCTCGTGGTGGTTTATACTGTTTTTTTTTTACTGGTATATTATAGTGGTGCAGTAATTATTTTATTCTTCAGACACAAACACACATCTATTCAATGATACAGATCTTCATTAGGTCAGAAAATAAGCCAATAGAGACACGATGTGTTACATTACCAGTTGAGATGGTCGCTGGTGTGACGGCTGTAGAGCTGCTGTTAACGCTGCCAACATCTGAAAGTTTGGATGAATAGTTAATAAAGAACAGAGACAGAAATAGTGTAAAAAGAGTTCATGTAAATTTAATTACCTGCACAGTATGCAAAACTGCATTCTGTTGGTCTAACCAGCTCATAGACATAATAATTGCCTGGACAGGCTTTAACTTTAATAGGGTAAGACCCGTAATAGCAGCAGTAACTGTACAAGTTACCACAGACATCTCGAGTGTCGACTCCATCCTCAACTGTTGGGTGTCCACCATGAATCCACAGCGCAATATCTGTTCCACAGCTATACCTTGCAACACACGTCTGTGGGATATAAGCGCTCAGACCGTTAATGAAGGGACGATACCAGCCGCTCCAGGTGACATATTTGTCACAGTTCAGGACTGAAGCATGTGTATTACTGATGGCTCTCCATGGATTGTCCAGCACAGTGTAGTTGTAGCAGGGATCTACAGAGAGATAAGCTGTTAAGAAAATGTAGTTTACAAAATTAACATGCTTCTGAAAAACACATTGTTATTAAATTGATCCACAAGTTTAGCTGAAGACATTTACATCTCTCTTTTTTTTTTTTTTTTTTTT